>NC_088382.1:142354166-142667361 GCF_037993035.2 Macaca fascicularis
AATTGCTACAACAAAGGCTGGAACAAGTTGTCCAGTGGGAGTCTAGGAAAGGGTGTCTGAGTCTGTCTGAGGGAAATCCAGGGAGGCTTCACAGAGGAGGCAGTGCTTCAGTGGAAACTGGAAGGAGGAGTAGGAGTTCTTCCAGAGAGAGAGCAGGAAGAGGACAGGCCAGGCAGAGAGGAAGAAAGTAAGTGGGGATGGGGAGAAATTACAGTACATCAATCTAGAAGAGACCAGGGTGGGTTCCCAGAAGAGTGAGTCCTTCTGTGTCGCTAGACAAGAGCATGTGAGTGAGGCCAGTCCCAGGAGAGGATTCTGTCTGGGCTGCTAAGCAGAGGTCACATTGTGTGGGGTCTCATATCACACTCCAAGCTAATATTGATTCTGTGGGTGATTTAGAGTCATTAAAAATTTGAGCATGAGTGTAACATGAGTTGCTTTGTGTGTTAAAATGCTCACTCAGCAGTGAGAGATTTGCAAGATTCCCAGTCTAGGAGCTGAGTGACTATGGGGCTCCAGAAGACATTGGGGTCCTCATACAACGGTAGTTCTTAATAGGGGGTGATTTCTCCTCCCTGGGGACATGGTGCAGTATCTCGAGACAGTTTATGTTGTCACTATTTGGGGTGAGGTGAGGAGTGTTACGGGCATCTGCTGAACAGAGGCCAGGGATGCTATTAAACCCCCAACAATGCACAGGACAGGTGCCACAACAAGGCCTTACCTGCCCACAATACTATGATGCTGAGGCTGAGCAACCCTGTCATTGAGAGAGCGGACCTAACCATCTAAGGCAACTGGATCATTAGAGTCCTTTCGACAACTCTGGTAGGTGCTTCGAGTGGTGATCACGTGTCTGTATTTTCCTGGTTGTGCTTACTCTAGTCAAAACACTGTGTTCTCTGCCTTCAGAGGACAAATCATAATTTATGATTTTATAATTGTTACAGAAATACAGACAATAGAATACATAATTTGTGTGGTTTTTTTGTTGTTGTTGTTGTTTAGTGTCTGCCTCCCTCACTAGATAAAAGGCTCCATGAGAAAAACATCACTTCATCTGACCCAGACACCAGCAATTAGTACCCAGCTCATAGTTAGCATTCAGTAAGTTTTATGGAGAATTCAGTAAGGGCTGGGAGGTTAAGATGTGTAGTGTTGTTAATTTGCAAAATCTAACGTAGGCCTGCTATGACAGGGTGCAGTAACTATAGAGAAAGTGGGTCGGTATTCGCCACCACGGAGGCTGAGGCTGAGCTAAGACTGCGACTTCAAGAGAGGTGAATAGCTGGTGGGCTGGCTCCACCTGTGGTCCCACTTGGACTGGATACTCAGCTGGGGTTTTGGACTGGGGAATTACTACTAACCCTGCAGGCTGCCTTGCACCACCTTACACATAGCCTTTGGCAGCTTGACAAAGCAGTCTGTGGATGCATCCCTGCTGGTTGCCATAGAGAAAGGAGTGGCAGAAAATGAAACATGCAGATCATCCAATAATGACCAGGCTCCTGAGGGGGCCCTGGACCATGATCATCCCAGCACCATGCATGGTAGCCAAGAGGTGGAAGCAGCCCACGTGTCTATCCATAGATGAATGGATGATGAAAATGTGGTATATGCATGCAATAGAATATTATTCAATCTTAAAAAAAATAAGGAAAACTTGCCATTTGCAACAACATGGATAAACCTGGAGCACAGTATGCCAAGTGAAATAAGCCAGTCACAGAAGGACAAATATTGCATAATTCTCCTTCAGTGAGATAGCCAAAATAGTCAAACGCATAGGAGCAGAGAGTACAATAGTGGCTGCCAGGGGTTAGGGGTTGGGGTGGGGGAAATCGGGAGCCATTGTTCAATGTGAATACAGTCTCAGTTATGCTGAAAGGATGAGTTATAGAGATCTGCTCTACAACATAGTACCTATAGTTAACAATATGGTATTTATTAATAAGGTAGCTCTCATGTTATGTTCTTAACACACACACACACACACACACACACACACACACGGAGACACAGGAACCTTTGGGACATGTTGGATATGTCTATTACCTTGAGTGTGGTGATGGAATCTCGGGTGTCTGCATATGTCTAAAGTCATAAAATTGTACGCATGAAATATGTGCAGTTCTCTGTATAGCAATTACACCTCAATAAAGCTGTTAAAAAAAAAAAAAAAGGAGGCTAGCTGATCAAATCAATGTGGAAGTGAGAAAGACATGGGAACTTCCACGGCTAATTGCATATTCATGAGTGCCCCTTAACTACAATCTGGGTAGATGTGGACGAGACTGTAACAACAGTAAAAAGATGTGCTGTTTCCCAGGGCTGCCCAGTTGATCATAAAGCTTTGCTGCTGACAGTTGGATGAAACAGAAAATGTATCCTATGTAGAATACTGGAAATTGTACACAAAATTTTCTAAAAGAAAAGATGGCATTCGACAGAGAAACCACAAAATGTCTTAACAGTCAAAAGTGATCAAGGAGATTTTTCATCTCTGAAAAGACATGATTTAACTTTCCCTAATTGACAGTGAACTTTCTTCTCCAAACTTAATAACAAACAAAAGGATTATAATGCAAAAAATCTTTTACCAAATAGCTCTAATTGTATTCTTGTTGAAGATATCTATTTCATTCTGTTTAACTTGATTTCTAAATTTGATGTAGTTTACTTCTGTCGGGAAGATTCTGTATCTTCTAAGCACATCTTCCATAGCCTTTTATATAAAAATGGACATGATTTGCTATAAAGAGAAGCCCAAAGACACATGCAGATGTTGCCTTCCCAAAGATATTTATGTGACAGGCATGAGTTCTAGAGAAAGGCACACACCTCAAGCTCAGGTGACTTGCCTGGAGTCATCCTGCCTTTTCTAGGACTGGTAGAAATAGAGCCCATCTTGTTCAGTCCTCCCTGCGTGAATCCTCTACTCTCCTTCAGTATGACTCACAGGCTCTGGGAACACATCCCGAATTGCAGTATTGGGGCCTGGGAAGCTGCAAAATTCCGTGGCTCAAGAATGAATTGCAACTAATGAGGAAAGGTGTCAACACAGCTGGGAAAGGGGTGAACTGAGGACAAACAAAACAGGCAAAAACATCCTCTTGCCTGAAAAATGAAGCACAAGAAAATCAGGGGAAGTAATGTTTGATTGCATCCATTGCTCAGAGAGAAAACAGCAAAACAATTTAATTTTGATTTCTTCTGGAGTCTTCTAACTAGGCATTTCCAGAGAAAAATAAATTGCTGATAAAAGTCACGGGGCCTTGGGTAAATCCGGAAAGCAAGAAGTCTGGGGAAGATGTGATTACTTTGACAGCAGAGATGAGAGATTTCAAAGTCCTGTGTGCATCCAGGTTGACTAATTACTGATTTTGGATGGAGGTAGTTTGATTTGTTATATTTAGAGGATATTTGGAAACCATGAGAATTTTAATAAGATACCTCACACACGTGCAGCATTGCTGCGGTCCAATCACTTTGAAATTGTTTGGACATATTTCGAAGAGACAAGGAAGGAAAAACTAGATGTTAATTTCTAAATATGTGAAATACTGTCTTTAGAACAGTGATTCTCAGACTTTAGTCATCCAGGCATCATTTTCCTGATTTTTGCCAAATCCCAGAACCTGCTTGCTCTTAGCCATTTAATATTTTCTTAAAATTGTCTCGTTTTACATTTTTACTTTAATGCAAACTTTATATCAGTCACATAAATGCCCTAAACAGAAAGTAAAGGTAAAAATAAGTACAATGGAAAATGTAACCTTATTTAATGTGTGTGAAATATTGGTGTAGCAGAAAGCTCTGAGCCTGTTCTTGGTTAAGAAGAACTTTGTTAAAACCAAAGACAGTCTAGCAAACGTTAGAGAATCTGACAGCTACCAAGGTTCTAAACTGAGCCTTGGTCTTCTTGGTTTCATCAGAAGGATTGTAAGGGAATTGGAAAAGGAGCCACAGCTTCTCTCTTACTGTCTGATTCAACATTCACTGTTGCTATGGGCTAGCAGCATTTCCTACTCTACCCTACACTTTAGAAAACATTGCTTTAGAACTGAGAAGACACTTGCCTTGTTGCTCCAGAAAAAAACAGGGGAGAACCAATGGATGGATACTCGAAAAGGCACACTAGAGGAGAGCCTGAGTAAGCCATTCCTGGAGCAGCAGTAACTACTGAGAGGAAGAGGCAGCCTCAGAAAGTCATGAGCAGGTGGGGTAGTGGATGGGGAGATGTTGGTCAAAGGGTACAAAGTTCCAGTCGCACAGGATGAAAAATGTTCTGGAAATCTATCCTATAGCATGGTGACTAGAGTTAATAATAATGTATTGTGTTCTTGAAAATTGCCAGGAAAGGGCCAGGCATGGTGGTTCACGCCTGTAATCCCAGTACCTTGGGAAGCTGAGGCGGGCAGATTACTTGAGCTCAGGAGTTTGAGACCAGCCTGGCCAACATGGTGAAACCTCATCTCATCTAAAAATACAAAAAATTAGCCAGGTGTGGTGGCTCATGCCTCTAGTTCCAGCTACTCGGGAGGCTGAGGCAGGAGAATTGCTTGAACCCGGGAGGTGGAGGTTGCAGCAAGCCAAGGCCAGACCACTGCACTCCAGCCTGGGCAACAGAGTGAGACTAGGTCTCAAAAACAAAAAAATTTCTAAGAGAGCAGCTCTTAAATGTTCTCACAACAACAACAATAACAAATGGTAAGTATATGAGGTGATGGATATGTTAATTAACTTGATTTTGCCATTTCACAATGTATAACTATATTGAAACATCACATTGCCCACTTCATCAATACCACCTTAATTAAACATTTTATCAAAATGAAACAAAATAATGAGAGTCCAAAATAGGTAAATCCAAGGATGCTGAAAGTAGATGAATACTGGTTGTCAGGGGCTGGTGGGGAAGGAGGAGTGACTGCTATTGAGTATAAGGTTTCTCCTTGGGGCTGATGGAATGTTCTGGAACAGGAAAGCAGTCGTGATTGCATGACCTCCCTGTAACTATACTAAAAAAATCACTGAATTGTATACATTAAATTGGTAGGTTTTAAGGAATGTAGATTATATCTCAATTAAAAAGTAACGAGAGCTCTCTACTAAGATATTTGTGCTACTCTGTCAGAAAGAGTCAGAGTGATGACTTCTCCTTTGCCTTCTGAGTGAAGATTCCAGACATAACACATCTACCAGGGACTACAGAATTCTTAAGTTGGCCTCCTTATCAAGCTGTGCATCATTAGCCAGTTCTTCATATTCTTTTCTTTCATAACACCACACTCTTCTGCTTCTTTGCCTGAGAAACTTTCCCCAATGAGCTTTTTCCCAGTGTAGTCCAGTGATTAAGAGCACACACTCAGACTTTTCTCTTCAAATCCTGGCTATGCGACTTCCTACCTGCATGGCCTCACATAGTACCTAAGCTGCCTTAGCTTCTTCCCCTGGAAAATGGGGATAAAGAATAATAACTCATTCAGAGGCTTTGCAGATAAGTGATGACATGACATGTGACTTTGTTGGAACTGTGCTCGCCTCTAGTACTCACACAATTAGGGATCATTATTACTGGGGCTTCTGTTCAACCACCTGAATTCCTTTCTTAACTCTCCTTTCTTCTCATTCACTTGTTTTCCGTAAGTAGACCTCTTTATTCCAAAAAACTGTATTGGCTCTCAGATTGGCTTATGAATCAATGTCTCTAGATCCTTCCTTACTCCTGAATCCCCTTATGTTTCCAAACCTCTACTGGTTATGTATTTCCCATAAGGTATCTCAAATTCAACCCATAAGAGATAAAATTTATTGTCTGTTTTGATGATCCCCATCTGTTCTTTTCTGCCTTTTTAGAGCTAATGTGTATTAAGCAGAATACCAGCCCCTCATATTCATAAGCGATATTAGAGATGTGACACTTCATGAATTATTGCATTTCATTCTCCCCATTCTATTTGCTACTATTTTTCTTATTTTATATCTAAGAAGTGGAGGATCAGAGAGGTTAGTTAATAACTTGTCCAAGAACAATCAGGTGGGAAAAGATGGTTCTAGGATTTGAATTCAGGTTCATCCAGTTCAAAAGCTCATTTTCCTTATGACTCTACCACACTATCTTCCAGCCCTTGGTGACTTGCAGAATTTTTGACGCAGTCTCCCAAATTAAATACATCAGTTTTCTTTGATTCCCCCACTTTCTCACCACTATATTCTATCTATCACCAACCTGTCAATTCTACCTTGGAAAATATTCTTTAAGTCTCTTCCTTCCTCCCTATTTCCTGCCACTTCCTTAGGATACTGGTTGATTTTAATTGCCTCAGAGCTCCCATCCAATCTTCAATTGTGCTATTGCAAAGATAACTTGAAAATTCCAAATCTGATTGCATCATCACCCTGCTTAAGAGCCATCAAAAAATATTCTTGATTGATTAGATAAAACCCCAAATCCTCAATGGCACAAAAGGTTCTTCAAATATCTATGGTTAATCTTTCTGGCCTCACCCCCCACATCCCTGCTCTTTCTCCTCTCCTCGTCCTGCTTATACATTCTTGCTATTGTGGAAAGCGAGAATCACTCAATTTAAGTAATCCTTTGATCATATTAAGAATTGTTTCTTCATTTAACAAGTACTTATTGTATTTTTAAAACTAATCTAGTATTACATGCGCACACACACACATAGGAATATATGTAAAAATTGGTAGAATCATCATAGTATTGTGCCAATGTCCATTTCCTGGTTTTGATAATGTGCTATAGTTGTATAAGTAGTTATGAGTGGGCAAAGCTGGATGAAGTATATACTGACCCTCTCCGTACTATTTTTTGTAACATTTTGTAAATCGAAGTTATTGAAAATTTTAAAAAATGCTATGTGTGTTTTCTATCTAGGAAGCAGATTAAGAAAAATCATAGCCATATAATTGCTACACATTTATATTAATACATTATTGCATTATATGACTCCTGTAGCTTGCTCTTTGGGCCTGCTAGAGGGACATAATGGATTTCTCCTCGAAAAGGAGAACAAAGCCCTTCCTGGCAGCAGAGCAGAGTCTGCACTTTTAAATCAGATAGACCTAGGTTGAATTCCAACTCTGCTGGTTATTTATTTATTTATTTATTTTTTGAGATAGTCTCGCTCTGTCACCCAGCCTGGAGTGCAGTGGCACGATCTCTGCTCACTGCAAGCTCCGCCTCCGGGGTTCACACCATTCTCCTGCCTCAGCTTCCCAAGGAGCTGGGATTACAGGTGCCCGCCACCACGCCCAGCTAATTTTTTGTATTTTTAGTAGAGACGGGGTTTCACCATGTTAGCCAGGATCGTCTCGATCTGCTGACCTCGTGATCCACCCGCCTTGGCCTCCCAAAGTGCTGGGATTACAGGCGTGAGCCACTGTGCCCGGCCCCAACTCTGCTGTTTATAAGCTAAATTAACTTGGGTGAATTCTTTAACCCTAAACTTCAGTTTTATCATAATTATAATAAATAAGATAATATGACTTACTTCCTATGAGTTTGGGGGATATTTAAACAAGATAATGTATGTAAACAAGCTAATATATTTTTAAAAGACAAAATGTGAAGTGCTCAGCACGTAGTAAGCACCCTTGACTTCTCTTTTCCTCTCACAGCCATGTAGGCAAATCTTGTGGCCTCTACCTGTAAAATGAATCTGGAATCCTGCTTCTCATCACTTCTTAACGGGTTTCTTGCTTCTGTTCCGAATACCTGACATCTAATCTGAACCCAGCAGCTGGAATAATCCTTTCAACATGTAAATCGAAACAAGTTATTCCTCAGCTCAGAATCCTCCAGTGGTTTGCCGTCCACTCAGAGTATGAAAGCAAAGGCTTTGAAATGACCCCACAGCTCTCCTTGTCCCTTCTCACTTGCATTCCTGACACATCTTTCAGTTTTTTCCCTACTATCCCCCCTCACTCACTTAGCCCAGTGCAGGCTCCGAAACTAGAACCTGTACACCAGCATTTCACATGCCTGGATTGTTCCTCCCCCAGATATCTACAGAGCTGTTTTGCTTTTGCTTTTAAGCCAATGCTCAAAAGTCTTTCTCAATGAGGCCTTCTCTAACCATTTTATTTGCATTTGCAATCTCCGTCACTTCCCCCTTTCTTGTTTCCCATACCACTCACCAATTATTAACATGCTACATAATTTATTTATTGTCTGTCTCCCCCTACAGAAATGCAATTTCCACAAGAGCAAGCCATTTTGTCCATTTTATTCACCACTATGTCCATTGTGTAGAATAATGCCTGACACATCGTTGGCCCTCAATAAAATCTTCCGAATGAATGCATAAATGAATTACAGCAGAGTGAGTGACATAAGAAAAGCCACAGATGTGTGGAAGAGTAGGATCCATTCAGGAAACTGAAAGATCAGTGTGATCTGTGTCAATTGCATGTATGGGAAAGGAAAGGAAAACGATGGAGTTGAAGACAAGACCAGCCACACGGACCTTTGGCAACTGCCACTGCACAGGGCTTCTTGCTCACAAGGGTCTTTTTCTTGGTTTAACAGTTTTTCTTGGTTAACACTTGAAATTCTTAAGCATTTTTGAACAGGGAGCCCTGTATTTTATTCTGCACTGGGCCTGAAAATTATGCAGCCAGTTTGGGTTGGAGAAGTAGGAAATATTCAAAAAGACCTTGTATGCTGTGTTAAGGAATGACAAGGCCACATTTAATACCTTGGGAAGGTGAGCCTCGCAGCAGTTTGGAGGAATGGGGAAGCTGGGAGTATCTCCCCAGTTCATCTCTGCCTAGCCATCCCACTCCTCCTTCAAGACCCACTCAGAGCCAGGTGCGGTGGCTCACACCTGTAATCCAAGCACTTTGGGAGGCTGAGGCAGGTGGATCACGAGGTCAGGAGATTGAGACCATCCTGGCCCACATGGTGAAACCCCGTCTCTACTAAAAATACAAAAATTAGCTGGGTGTGGTGGCATTTGCCTATAATCCCGGCTAAACGGGAGGCTGAGGTAGGAGAATTGTTTGAACCAGGGAGTCAGAGGTTGCAGTGAGCCTAGATCATGCCACTGCATTCCAGCCTGGTGACAGAGCGAGACTATGTTTAAAAAAAAAACAAAACCCACTAAAATGTTGTCTCCCTCTCAAGCCCTCCCAGCCACCTCTAGGTACAGCTAACACTGCCTCCCCTGGATAAACCTCTGACATTGTCTCCACATACTACTCTTAAATCTCTTATGCTGTTTCAGGCATTATACTCAAACTATTTGCAAATGTATTTATTTACCTGTTTTAAACCAGGAATTTCTCAAAGTAATGTCTTACTTAGCTTGGAAGAGTGTTGTGTTTAGTACAATAGCTGGCACATAGCACATACTCAGTGAGTTTGATGAGTGAATGAATAAATGAAAGAATGACTGTTAAATGAGTATATGATATATCAAAGTGGACCTGCAAACTCACTTTTATTTCAGGCCCATTTATTGATGAAGTGACATCTATTAGTCCATTTTCAGGCTGGTGATAAAGACATACCCAAGACTGGGCAATTTACAAAAGAAAGGGGTTTAATGGACTTACAGTTCCACCTGACTAGGAAAGCCTCACAGTCATGGCAGAAGGCAAGGAGGATCAAATCACGTCCTACATGGATGGCAGCAGGGAAAGAGAGAGCTCGTGTGGGGAAACTTCCCCTTATAGAATCATCAGGTCTCATGAGACTTATTCACTATCACGAAAACAGCATGGGAAAGACCTGCCCCCATGATTCAATTACCTCCCACCAGGTCCCTCCCACAACATGTGGGAATTCAAGATGAGATTTGGGTGGGGACACAGCCAAACCATATCGTGACACATGCTCAAATTTCCCCCATTGTTGATAGGAGAAGGAGAAAGAGAAAGAAGAGGCAGCAGGGACTCACTCAATCTTCTCATTTGCCTTCGTCCACCTTCACCTCTCCCTTTCCCTTCCCGGCAGACATCAGAGTCTTCTATAGGCCATTCCTTTATTTCCTTACCTCTCACTCTCTCTTCTTTGTACTCGTGGTTCTCTTCTGCTATCTTCACTCCACTAACAGTCACCCCCAGGCCAATGAATCTGTTGAACACTCAGTCCTCATCCTATTTACCTTTCTAGCATGATTTGCCATTGCTAAGTACTCCCACCTTTTATACCACTATTATCCTAGAAATTTCATTACACAGCACTCTCTTGGTTTTCCACTCACCTCTGTGAACGCTTCCTTCCTAATCTCTTTTGCAGGTTAATCCTGTCCTATTCACTTATTCAATGTTTGAGTTCACAACATTCCACTTTAGGCTCTCTCTTTTGAAAACTGTATACCCTCTTCCTAATCCATCTCGTCATTCCTCAATGACTACCTATACTGATATGACTTCCAGATGTATAACTTTAACTCAGATTCCTCCTCTGAGCTCCAGATTACAAATATCAACACCATCTTGATATTGTCTCTTGGATGTCCCAAAGAAACTTAAACTCATTGTGTTTCAAACCATGCATGCTATATTCTCTCACCAAGCATGTCTACTCACTAGGCAACTCACACTCCAGACGTTTTCATCTCCTCAGCACAGAATGTTCTTGCCTTTCCCCTTTGCCCAGCAAAATCCCCCTCATTGTCTAGCACTCATCTCCATTGCCAGTTCCACAGGGAAACTTTTCTTAAGTTTCCAAATGAGTCAAATTCCCCATTGTGTCATACAACTTTTTTTCATGGCACCTACCACAATCATTATGTTATGTTTCTGCAATTATTTAACAAAGAGCTGAACCCCAGCCCCTGTTCCAGTAAACCAGAAGGCCCAAGAAGACAGGGGTTACATTGTTTATTTCATCTTTGTATCCCCTGACCTACTGTAGTACCTGGAAAATGGTAAGTGCCCAATAAATATCTGTTGTTTCCATTCTAGTAATAAAAATAATTATAACTACAACTTACTGAGCACCAGACATTGAACTATGGCTGATAGTCATTGTCTCATTTCATCTTTAAAATATGCTTTGAGAATCAATGTACAGAAATCACTAGTCAATTCTGTATCCTAATAACATTGTGTACACTGACAACATTCAAGCTGAGAGTCAAATCAAGAATGCAATCTCATTTACAATCGCCACAAAAAATAATATACCTGGGAATACCTCTAACCAAGGACATAAAAGATCTCTACAAGAAGAACCACAAAGAACTGCTTAAAGAAATTATAAGTGACAGGGCCAGGCGTGGTGGCTCACCCCTGTAATCCCAGCATGTTGGGAGGCCGAGGCGGGCAGATCATGAGGTCAGGAGATCGAGACCATCCTGGCTAACACGGTGAAAACCCATCTCTACTACAAATACAGAAAAATTAGCCAGGCATGGTGGCGGGCACCTGTAGTCCCAGCTACTTGGGAGGCTGAGGCAGAAGAATAGCGTGAACCCAGGAGGCAGAGAGCTGAGATTGCACCACTGCACTCCAGCCTGGGTGACAGAGCAAGACTCTGTCTCAAAAAAAAAAAAAAAAAAAAAAAAAAAATTACAAGTGACACAAATAAATGGAAAAATATTTCATGCTCATGGATTGGAAGAATCAATACCACAAAAATGGCCATATTGCCTAAAGCAATCTACAAATTCAAACTACTCCTATCAAACTATCCCTATTCCTATCAAACTATCAATATTATTTTTCAATTTAAATTTAACTTGGTACCAAAAAAGAGTTTGAATAGCCAAAGCAATTCTAAGCAAAAAGAACAATGCCAGAGGCATCATATTACCCAACTTCAAACTATACTGTAAGGCAATAGTAACCAAAACAGCATGGTACTGATACAAAAACAAATACATAAACCAGTGGAATGGAATAGAGAACCTAGAAATAAAGCTTCACTCATAGAGCCACCTAATCTTTGACAAAGTTGACAAAAAATAAGCAATGGGGAAAGGACTTTATATTAAATAAATGGTGCTGGGATAGCTATATGCAGAAGAATAAAACAACCTCTACCTTTCTCAATATATATAAACACTCAAGAAGGATTAAAGATTTAAATGTAAGACCTCCCTTAAAGTAGCAGAATCCTAGAAGAAAACCTAGGCAACACCATTCTGGACATCAGCCTTGGAAAATAATTTATAACTAAGTCCTCAAAAGCAATTTCAACAAAAACAAAAATTGACAAACAGAACTTAATTAAACTAAAGAGCTTCTGCACAACAAAAGAAACTATCAACAAGAGTAAACAGACAACCTACAGAATGGTAGAAATATTCACAAACTATGAATCTAACAGGGGTCTAATATCTAGAACCTATTCGGAATTTAAACAATCGAATAAGCGAAAACCGAATAACCCCATTTAAAATGGGCAAAAGATATGAGCAGATACTTCTCAAAAGAAGACATACATGCAGCAACAAACATGTGAAATAATGTTCATCATCACTAATCATCATAGAAATGCAAATAAAAAGCATAATGAGACACTATCTCACACCAGTCAGAATGGCTATTATTTAAAAATCAAAAAACAGCAGATGTTGGTGATGCTTCAGAGAGAAGGGAATGTTTACACACTGTTGGTGGGAATGTAAATTAGTTCAACCACTGTGGAAAGCAGTTTGGAAATTCCTCAAAGACTTTAGAACCATCATTTCACTAGCAATCCCATTACTTGGTATATATCCAAGAGGAAACAAATCATTATACCAAAATGACACACACACTCACATTTTCATGGCAGCACTATTCACAATAACAAAGACAAAGAATCAACCTAGGTTCCCATCAACATGGAATTGAATGAAGAAAATGGTACATATACACCATGTAATACTACACAGCCATTAAAAATAATGAAATCATGTCCTTTGCAGCAACATGGCTGAAGCTAGAAGCCATTATCTTAAGCAAATTAACACAGGAAGAGAAAACCAAATGCCCCACGTTCTCACGTATAAATGGGAGCTAAACATCGGATATTCATGAATATAAAGATGGCAACAGTAGACACCGGGGCTACTAGATGGGGGAGAGAGAGAAGGGGGCAAGGGTTGAACAACTAACTATTGGGTACTATGCTTAGTAACTGGGTGATGGGATCATTCATAACCCAAACCTCAGCATCAGATAATATACCCAGGTAACAAACCTGCACACGTACCTTCTGATTCTAAAATAAAAGTTGAAAAAGAAAAGTAAATTTTAAAATAGATGCTTTGAGTTCCCATCACTGTGTTTATATACATGTATATACACATACTTACTTGTATGAATATTGTTATTACACAATATGTATATATATCTAATATGTATTATATTTCAAGTTATATGTATACACACATATATATATATAAACCATATATATGGTTTTAAAAATGAAGAAATTTAAACTCAACAAAGTTAAGTACTATCCAAGTGTACTCATACTGGGACTTGAACCCTGACTCCAGTACATTTTTTTCCAATATAGGTCTTCTAAATCTGACTCTCCAGTATCCTTTCTCCACCCATATTCCTTACAGAAAAGATACGGTGGAAATGTGCAAATATTTTCCCAGCATTATCAACTTAATAATTTACACATTTACATTAGGCTATTTTGCATGACATAGTCACATATGTGTTTTGATCACACATGTAATATAGAGAGAATTTTAAAAATATGGCCCATCTCTCCATCAAAATGACTGTCATCTCTGGAACTGACATTGGTCGAGGACCACAGGGTTACCACAGCCCACTTGGAGATAAAATTTTATTATGGAAAAGAAGACTCAAAACTCACCATTTCCATTGCAATGGTCTGTGTCCAACCTCTTGATCCCCTCCAACCAGTTGTCCTCACTTGGAGAAGAGTCGACGTCACAAAAGATACTTCCACGCAGCCAAGATTTGGAGGTACTGAGGTTGAAGAGAGAAGAAAAGGGATGACGGATTCTCTTTTTCTTTCTAAATATCCTAGAGAGAAATGAAAGCATGGTGAACAATTAATAATAGTTACCTTTAGTTCAAAACTGTAATTTCCACAACCCAAGTCTGCTCACTGCATTAATTCTACAGAAGTTTCTCAAATTCTACTGTGTGCCAGGTCCTTGGCTCAATGTCTAGAGAACTGAGATAAAAGACAAAACTTTGTGTGTGAAAAGTTCACAATGAATTATGGGAGAAAGAAAAAAAATAATGCACATATAGGTAATGCTTTCCTATAGTTTATTCTGTGCCAGGCATCTTTCTTAGTGCTTTACATAGATTAGCTCACATTATCTTCAGCACAACTCTGTGAAACAGATACTATTATTATCCCATTTTTCTGATCAGGAAACTTAGGCACAGATAGGTTAAGTCACTTGGTTGAGGTCATGCAGCTAGTAGGTGACATAGTTGGGATGCAAACCCAGAGAATCTGCCTCCATGGTCTTTGCTTTTGATCACTATGCTATATAGGAGATATGTGCTCTGAAAGGATTACCTAGAGGCTGCTCTGAGGGCACCAGGAGTGGCAGTGCTAATTGATAATCAAGGGAGTTTTTCTGGGAGAAGTGAGTTGTAAGCTGCATGAGATGATCTGACCTGTTCATCGAGGAACCAGTAGGTGTGATTAGGTCATGCCAAGAAATGAAGCTGGACAGGTAAAAGGAAGGCAGGTAATGATGGACTTCTCATATGATACAAGGGAGTTGGAATTTAGTGTTGGAACAAAGGGAGACCTCTAAAGCATGGCTACAGGGAAGACAGTAGTGATGACATAATTCGGTTTGCATTTCCAAAATTGTCGGTAACAGAGGGTGGCTCAGAGGTGCAAGATTGAGGGCAGAGGGGCTGATCGAAGTGCACAGGGGAGTCACTGTTGCGTATCTTCCTGTGATGTGTCAAGCCCTGTGCTGAGCACAGGGTGCTCACTATACTGGTGAAAAATAGTGAGGGCCTGAACCAAAGCTAGGTAATGCAAGGTCGAGTGAGACAGCTTTCCCATCACATGCAAGGAGGGCATGGAACAGTTTTCCCATCACAAAATTCTGCTCTTTAGCTACAGCTGCTACCTGAAGATGCATTTTGAATTGTGCTTTCCCTTGGTGGTTAGGATGAATTACAACAAGCCTTGTGCATTCTTTATCCTGATGGTTCTCCACCACGTTGATTTTTGGCTGCAGGGAACATCTGGTAGGTTTTGGAGACATTTTGTTAATGTTACACCAGGGAAGGAGTGCTCCTGGCAGACGGTGAGAAGAGGCTAGAGATGTCATTAAACATCCTACAGTGCACAGGGCAGTTGCCCACAACAAATAATTATCTGGTGCAAAATGTGAATAGTGCTACTGTTGAGAAAATCTACTTTATTTGAACTCTCTCTGTCATTGGTTCCAGGAATGGCAAGTTGAGAAAAATGGTAGAGTTCATGACAATGGAACACATTCTTGTGAAAATGAACCAAATTTGAAAGATTCTTGTAGGTTCTATGATGAGATCATTTAAAATGGAATAAACAGCAATTAGAAATTTTTATTCATTTATTCTTATATTCATTAATTCACTAAACAGCTCTTTATTGAGTACCTATTATGGGATGGGCACTCATCAAATTTGAGAACAAAAAGTACGGGTGAAACATCTTTAACATCAAGGATATCTATATAACGTGGGCTAGAGTTAAAAGTGATGTTGCAAAACTGATTCTTGAAAGTCAGACCATCTGAGCTGGAATCCTATTTCCACCTAACAGCCCTGTGAGCTTGGGAAAATTACTTAACCTCTCTGAACTTATGTTTCACCTTTGTGAAATGGGAATGGCAGTAATAAAATCTATGTCATAAGATTCCAGAGCAGGAGTTGGGAATCAAATGGTAGTATATATGCAAACCAGTTGGGATAGTCCCTAGCACACAGAAAGCAATCAATACATTTATTTTATTTTTTAAATAACAAACATTGGCAGTTATGTAAGGCAAAATGAGAAGAAAGAAAATGGAGTAAAACTTTCCTGAAGGAGGGTGCCTAACCAATGTAAGGAAACCACCTTGCAGTAGCCTGACCTGGAGAATGTACTGGAAGGTGGCTAATGCAGGAGGCATCAGAATGCTAAGGTAATCATTGCAGAAATCTAAACAGGAGGTTATGGTGGCCTGAATGAAGAAAATAGCTATGGGAACAAAGACAAGAGGAAAAATTCAAAATAATTTTAGGAAGTAGATTCATTTGGTCTTCACATTTGTCGTGGAAACAATAAACTTCTTACCAAATACACCTTACCTGGACACACAACTGAACCACATCTTTCTGCTCCTTTGCCATTAGGTGTGGTCATGAGTCTAAAGTCTCCCCAATGGAATGTGAGCAGAAGTGATCTGTGCCATTTATGGGCTGGAGTCTTGGGGAAAGCAGGTGTTCCTTCAACTCACATTCTTTCTACACTTTTAACAGTTGGTTCCAGGCAATTCCACCATGCCACAGCCTCTATAAGGCTTGCACGGTTAGCAGATGCATATGATGAAAGAAATCTGGGTCTCTGAGTCTCTGCTTCAAGGTGGCTCACCAGTTAGGCTAGAACACTCATGCTGGACAATTACATGAACAAGAAATAAAATCTGGGCCCAGTGCAATGGCTTACACCTGTAATCCCAGCACTTTGGGAGTTGGAGGCGGGCAGATCATAAGGTCAGGAGATCGAGAACATCCTGGCCAACATGGTGAAACCCTGTCTCTACCAAAAATACAAAAATTAGCTGGGCATAGTGGTGGGTGCCTGTAATCCCAGCTACTTGGGAGGCTGAGGCAGAAGAATCGCTTGAACCAGGGAGTCGGAGGTTGCAGTGAGCCGAGATCACGCCACTGTACTCCAGCCTGACAAGAGAGCAAGACTCCATCTCAAAAAAAAAAAAAAAAAAAAAAAGACATAAAAAGAAGAAGAAATAAAATCTGCTTTCATTTGAAACATTACCTATTTAGATCTATAGGTTACTACCGACACCATCTTATTCTGGCCAACTGACTAAAAGGGATGTATGAATAAAAATGTCAAGTCTAGAGAGACTCACAGCAGAGGATAAATGGTGCTTCTTTTCATTGAAATAGAAATCATGTGAGAAACATTTTGAAAGAAAGGTGACCTAATCTATTTTGGACATACTGGGTTTGAGATGCCTATAGGAAATTCCTCCTTCCCTTATCAACAAAGATAGAGTGTATTTCCCTGACCCTTATTACAACTTGCCCATATAAGTTGAATTGACCAGTGAGATGGTAGCAGATTGATGCACACAGAGGCTTGAAATGTACCTGCTGTTGGGGTATGTCCTCTCGCATTTATGTAATTACAATGGAAAGAACATTTTTCTGTAGTCAAATGGTCTCAAGGGAATGACCTATATGATGCACACTGATTCCAACTGAAGCCAACCTCAACCTTGTTCAGACTAAACCAACCTACTCCAACTAACTTCCACATGTGTGGACTCATTGTTTTATATCATTAAGATTCGATAGTTATTTGTTACACAGCCTTATTGTGTCAATAGCTGACTGATTCAGTCAGCATATGGGTGGTTTTGAAGCAAAAGAAAATGAATGCGATTATCCAAATGTACCGATCCAAAGTGAACTCATCCCTCTTCTTTCCTCAAACATGCCCGTCCTTTCTTTCTGATCTTGATAAATGGTCCTACCATACATCTACTTGACAGAACCAGAGTCCTAAGATTCATGCAAGTGTTCTTCCTTTGTTGGGCCTCCCACATCTTTGGATGACCAAGATTCCACCCCTTTACCATTCTTTTTATCTATCTCCCCACCCTTATTCTTTCATCATTGCTACCACAATTTGCTTTTAATCCATGGATACCTTGCCTTCATTTTTCCCATTGTACTCAGTCTCTACTGACATATTCACACACATCCAACCACCCATCCTTTCCATAGCAGTCACTATTATCTTTCTAAGAATACATCTGATAATTTATCAATGACCCCTCTTTATCTATAGAGTACTGCTCAAACTCCTTAGCCTGAAATTTAACCCCTTTCATCCAGCCCCTGCTCCTGCGCTCAGTCTTCTTTCTTACAAAACACCCCTTCCCACCCTAAGTTTATTCCTACCCAACTATTTACTATTCTCCAAGTTTTACCAGGGTCTCTCAGAACCCCACACCTGTGCCATCTTTCCAGAAGTCCTCTTTCCTATTTTTATTTTAACTAACATCCTACATTTTTCAAGACTTAAATCAGCCATCACCACCTCTAGTGAGTTTATTTTTACCTATTCCCTAAGTAAAATGTATCTCCTTTCTTTTATCCCTTCACTGCACCCTGACAGGTTTCTATCCTGGCACCCATATTACTTCATCGCTCTCATTTGTTTTCATGTTGGCTATGCCCATTCCCTCTTACCCTTTGTATTTCCACAGTCTGGAACAATAATGGGCTCCTTATAAAAGATAGTTGGGTGAATAAATGAATGAGTGAACAATTAATGGATGGATTGGACTTCAGATTTCTTTCTGTAATATGCTCTACTTACCTAACTAAGTTCTCTTTGTACATAACACTGGTCTGGGATGGGTTCAGAGTTATGTTGCCATCTTTGTCGCACAGGAAGCTGTCTTCGTTCCAAATATAGTAGCCATTGGTGAGGAGTCTGGGACTTCGGCGACAGATATAGTGGGAGCCTGTCAGGGGATCTACGGAGCTGCATTCAAAAGAATGGTCACCATCCAGGGAATCAGAGGTAAAACTAAGAAGGAAAAGGGAAAGCCCTTGAAATATCTATTCAGTACATCCAGTCCCACATCAACCACGTCTCATCACTGTGAAGGAAAATAAGATCTTTGCATTCATGACTGTCAATTACTTCTGCAACCATTAGGAATGTGACTCTTAACCTTCTGGGCTTCATCTCCTCACCTATGACAGCATTAAACTACAGAACCTTTAGTGCTTCTTTCCGTTTTAAACCTTGGTGAAAACGATGGCTAATCACTTTCCTCACCATACGATGAACCTACGTTTGATGTTAGTCTATTATATTTTTTTGGATGGGATGTCGGAAGCTCAAAATCCCCTCTACTCCCTTATTTTGAATAGCCCTCCAGTTGCCAGATCTTTAATCTTGTCACTGTAATAGAGACATTATAACTATGTAGCCACCGGAAACATATGAGGTACAGGGTGAACATGCAGTCAAAAAGATCATTTTTGGCCTGTGCAAATTTCCCTCCAGGTTGGCTGCACAAAATGGGCACACGGTTACCTTCCCTGATTTGGTATCCAGGGAAGCCTCATAATTCCTTGAGTAAACCTATATGTGTCTTAGTTTTAAAAAAACAATCACATTGAGATGGGATTGGTGGTGTGTGCCTATAGTCCCAGCTACTAAGAAGGCTAAGGCAGGAGGATCCCTTTAGCCCAGGAAGTTTGAAGCTGCAGTGTGCTATTCATGCCTGAGAATAGCCACTGCACTCCAGCCTAAGCACCATACCAAAGACCCTGTATCTAAAGGAAGGAGGAAAAGAGAGAGAAAGAAAGAGGGAGAGAAAGAAGGGAAGAAAGGAAGAAACGAATAAGGGAAGGAAGGAAGGAAGGAATCACATGGCCCTATAATTGACAGGCAACTAAATTATTATGAAAATGTTTCATAAATGTAAAATTTCTTGAGGTGAGGTTTGGTAGAAGCCTGGTGACAATAGTAATAGAGCCATATTGGATAAAAGAGTATGTAATGTGTTATTTCTTCAAAACTGCTTAGTTTTTTCCCCCTCTCTTCTCCCATAAAAATTATTTTTCTTTGTCCTAAACCCCAATTAATCTCACTGTGATTTTTGTGTACGTATGTCCGCCTCAGTAATTATTTTAGACATTACTGGAGGGCAGATATTGTGAGCCTAAAAAATGTTCAGTATGTAAATAAACTCAATGCCATTTACTGAATGAAATCACCTGACAGATTATGGAAATCTGGTAAAACCTATGAAAATATATACTGTCTGAATGTATCTGAGTTCTTGGGGTGGTTTTGTGTCAATCAATTAACAGCACTGATAGTACAATAGCTCTCCTGTGCTCTTACCTTGATGCTTTCAATAATTTTTACATATTATGTATTCCACTTAATTGCATAAATTGGGACCATATGCTTCCAGAAAATCACAGATTCTAAGAATCAGAAGGAGTTTTGACGGTCATGTCTGCAGCCCCACCAAATTTCCCATCTGCTGTATTTCTGACAAACATTGTCCCTCTCTGCATGCACACCTTCAGTAAGAAGGACCCCACACTTACTAAGCACCACCACAACCCTTCACTGAACAAATATGGGCTGTAGCATAGTGGACAAGACAGGGGATTTGAAGTCAATCCCCCTCTAAGCCTGTAATTCCAACTCTGTCATTGCTTAGGTGAGTAACCTTAATCCAGTCACTTAGCCTCTTAGACTGTTTCCTTATATGTAAAACAAGAAAAAAATCTTTATTACCGGGTTATCTTAATAATCACATAATAAAATAAATGGTCTGTGCTTAGCACCTAGTATGGGCTTAATAAATGTTCACTTCCTCCCTTCTTTTCTTTCCCTTCGTTTTCCATTCCTTCTATCTTCCATTTGAGATCTATTCAGCTATTTAAAGAGAGTTTCCATGTCCTCCCTGGGTCCTCGCTTCTCCACATTAAAAGTCCTCCAGTTCATTTAACTCATCTTTATACGACATGATGTAGTTTTGATCCCTTAGCTATCATAGTTTGATGGCTTTTCTCTGAGTATTCTCCACTTTTTAGAGTTCCTCTTAAATATCATGCCAACCGTAGAACCTAGCCCTTTAAGTGTGTCTGCCCAAGAGATATAGGGACTATCACTTCCCTCATTATAGAATCCATGTCTTTAGCAGTGAAGCTTAAGTCACATCAGCTTGATTCTTTTTTTCTCCTCCAGTTACCAACACATTATCACACTATTAAATAGACTATCAAGTCTACGGCCATACCACCCTGAACGCGCCTGATCTCATCTAAATAAACTATCAATTTCTAGTCTTTTTCCTGTATATTTAGAATTACCTTTCCTCTCTTAGACTTTTGGATCAATTTTATATTACAAAGTCAATATGTAATTAAGACTTTGCAGATAGAGCTAGGTTCATACCCTTGGTTTCAATCCTGGCTCTACCTCCTGCTAATTATTCTCTCCAAGGCTTAGTATTTTTTTTTTTTTAACAAATGTGAATCTGTGCAGTAAAGATTGCCCAAAATAAACCTCATAGATTTCTGTAAATATTTAATGTCATAATTTAATGGAGGTTGTTAATGTCTATGCTTTCCATTGCCTAATGGTGGTAAGCTAAATATGTTGCCTACTGTTTGAATGACTATTCATTTTGTGCTGTTAGGATTTTGAGGGATTCGGCTGGGCGCGGTGGCTCAAGCCTGTAATCCCAGAACTTTGGGAGGCCGAGACGGGCGAATCACGAGGTCAGGAGATCGAGACCATCCTGGCTAACACGGTGAAACCCCGTCTCTACTAAAGAATACAAAAAAAACTAGCCGGGCGAGGTGGTGGGCGCCTGTAGTCCCAGCTACTCGGGAGGCTGAGGCAGGAGAATGGCGTAAACCCGGGAGGCGGAGCTTGCAGTGAGCTGAGATCCGGCCACTGCACTCCAGCCTGGGCGACAGAGCGAGACTCTGTCTCAAAAAAAAAAAAAAAAAAAAAAAAGAATTTTCAGGGATTCTCATTATATTACACAAGACTTTTAATATATTAAATGATGTCATACAAATATGTTATCCCTGGAATCTATATGTTCTCAATCCAAATCATTGATAAAAATATTGAATAGTATGGGTAGAAATCTGAGACTTTGGAAACATCAAAAGGGACTATTTCCAGACATGCACTTTAACAGAACATTTTGGTTCTTGTTATCCCTATTAATAAATATGAAAATGGAGGCTCCAGTAGGTTAAGTTCATTGTTCAATAACTCAGGGCTTACAAGTGGGAGAGGCAAGCTAAAAATCTAGATCTTTTTTCTCTGACTCTAGTGCTCTTTCTTCTACAGCCTTTTGCCTCTGTGAAAATTAATAGGGCAACTGTATGGTGCTGGACACTTAGGAGGTTTCAGAGTTCTGGACCTGTATTTCTATCTGCACTCCAATTTCCAAGGTTTCAACATTTGACAGTTATCAACTGCAGCCTCCCTAATCCCCTGGCATCTTTCCTTTATAACGCCCCACCTTTATCTATCCTCTCTTGATTGTAAACAAAATGAAGACACTCTTCCAACACCTGGATTATAGTTTAAAAAAAGGACCCTTCTGAACAATATCAAACCTTTAGAGCAGATAACAACATTATCTCTAGATCTTGACTCTTGCTTCATTCTGCTCTAATAAACTTAGTAGCTGATTCGTTTTTAGCAGGTCCTTTCCAATTGGTTTCTACAGTCCAATTCCACAGCAAAGCCCAGCAATGTGCCTAACTGCCTAAAGACAAAGCCTTTTCTTTTCTTGTGAGGTTACTGACTAGGCCTTAGAAGAGCCTAAATCGTACCTCCTAGGATAGGACAAAGACTGGTTGGTGAAAGGACAAGTATCATTAGGACCATTAAAAAATGTTGGATAATTACACACTGATAGATTACAAAATGTCTCTCATCCTTCTACACATCTGCCTCATGCTCTACTGAATTTCTGATATTTTTACATTTAAAAGCTTATATACAATGAATACATACACTCAGTCTAGTAATAAAATACTGTTTCAAATTAATGTGAGTTATTGAACATTGAGCATGACCTGGCCCCCTACTTTTTGCCCTTTATCTACTCTTCACAAACCTCTAAAAGCTAAGTATCATTATTATCTTCATCATATAGCAGGAAAAAATGATTTGCAAAAGCAGCAAATTACTTGGATATTTTACATAGCTAGTAAGTGGCAGAGCTATGATATGAACCCTAGTCTATCTGACTCTAAACCATGGATCCTTTCCACATGTGCCTCTGTTCATATTGATTCATTTGGTAGCATCAGGAGGCCTACAATTTACAAGAAGGAGCCGGTCCTAAAATGAATGTATGATCTCTTTATGCTCTAGGCACATTTCACCATGCTAGGGGAAATGTCAGCTGGTGTCTGCATAAGGAATAAGAGATACTCAGTGAGTCATTGAAAAAAGAAAGAAAAAAGACTCCCTTGTAGTACTTCAACAAAATGGTAGACTGTACATGTTTTGGTAGAGCATAAAATTCGGCCATCGGTATAGAATCGTGTTGCTTTTATAAAACAAGATAGGAAAGCATATTTAAAAAGACATCAGTTTGAGAAAAAGTAACCATTCATCAGTATTCAATAGTTTCACCACTCACCAGAGAAACAATTCACAACTGCCTATATATTGACACTAATATATATGATATGTGATTATAATATATATATTCATTATTCTATTAGGCAAGTTTTCATTTAGTATGTACATGGCACTGAAAATAAATAGCCTTTCAAAACTAGATGATAGCTAAAATAATAATTTCAAACCAATAATACAACAAAGTAAGACATACAGGAATAATAATAATAATAATTATTATTATTATTTTGAGATGGAGTCTCGCTGTCACCCAGGCTGGAGTGCAGTGGTGCAGTCTTGGCTCACTGCAACCTCTGCCTCCCAGGTTCAAGCGATTCTCCCACCCCAGCCTCCGGAGTAGCTGGGATTACAGGCACACCACCACCACGCCCGGCTAATTTTTGTATTTTTAGTGGAGACAAGGTTTCACCATGTTTTATCCAGGCTGGTCTCAAACTCCTGACCTCAAGTGATCCACCCACCTCGGCCTCCCAAAGTACTGGGATTACAGGCTGAGCCACCATGCCCAGAGAAGAATGATTTTTTTTTTTTTTTAGACAAGTCTTGCTCTGTCGCCCAGGCTGGAGTGCAGTGGCACGATCTCGGCTCACTGCAAGCTCTGCCTCCTGGGTTCACCTCACTCTCCCATCTCAGCCTTCCAAGTAGCTGGGACTACAGGCGCCCGCCACCATGCTGTGCTGATTTTTATTTAATTTAATTTAATTTTACTTTATTTTATTTGTATTTTTAGTAGGGACGGGGTTTTACTGTGTTAGCCAGGATGGTCTCGATCTCCTGACCTCGTGATCTTTCCGCCTAGGCCTCTCAAAGTGCTGGAATTACAGGCGTGAGCCACCACGCCTGGCCAGAATTATTATTTCTTAAAAGAAGCTCCATAACATACCTTGGGAAAATGCACGTGGGAGACAGTTCTCCAGCACATTCTCTTTCCAACCTGGAAGAACCTGCATAAACAAATGAGAGAGAAGTAGAATGTATCATACCTGATCAACAGTTACATATGTTGATACATGTATCAATATGTATAATTGCAAACAGTGGAGGCATGTAAGAAGATGGGAAGAGCTGACGTTCCAGCTTCAGCTGGAAGATTCCAACTAGTACAGACACCCTTATCACCAGGGCTCTACTCGAAGGAAGACATAAACTAGAGGCTTCTATCTTCTGTTCCCGCTCCCACATAACTCTCTAGAAGTTCCAGGTGCAGTGGCTCACGCCTGTAATCCCAGCACTTTGGGAGGCCGAGGAGGTCAGATCACGAGATCAGGAGATCTAGACCATTCTGGCTAACACGGTGAAACTCCGTCTCTACAAAAACACACAAAAAATTAGCCGGGCGAGGCGGCGGGCGCCTGTAGTCCCAGCTACTCTGGAGGCTGAGGCAGGAGAATGACGTAAACCCGGGAGGCGGAGCTTGCAGTGAGCTGAGATCCGGCCACTGCACTCCAGCCTGGGCGACAGAGCGAGACTCCGTCTCAAAAAAAAAAAAAAAAAAAAAAACAAAAACAAACAAAAAAAAAACGTTCCTTAGTGCAGGATGAGGCAATAATAAATCATTAGCATCAAACTGAGCTCATGAAAGGATGGGAAAAAAACGTCTTGTGTGAACGGGAGAAAACCCAAATCAGTTACCCAATGTGTTGGTTATTGTAGCTACTCAGTAAACTGAGGAATTCAATCATTGTTGTAGACTCTCTCTCTTTAGTGCATATTAAGACACTTCTACTGTAAAATAATGAGCAAAAGACATTAGTGGGGAAGAAATAAGGTTTGGTTTTGTTTTATATAAAAATTTCCAATGTATAAAGACTGTGAGTATTCTTAATTATAGAAACATCATCCATTCGTTCATTCCAGTTTAACCAAAGGCATGGCAACAGACTTTACTTGGGGAAAGTTGGAGTTGATTAATATTCTAAACTCTAAAGCAGAATTTTATCGTGTGCAGAGATGGTGTCAATGGTCCTAACAGACAAGCTTAGTGAAATTTGATTCCATTACGGACAATTAGTATCTAGGACAAAGAAAGGAATTTAGACTTTCAGATTGGGCTGGTTGATTTGTAAGGAGAAAACTGTGGGTGTATGAGGGAGAGTTAGAAGTGGGGTTTTGGGAGAAAATAACAAGAGGAAGGAAGAAACTTGAAACCACTACCGTTTTAACAGCGCCCTTATTTTCTGCAAGTAGCTATCAAAATCATTCAGCATTTTTTACACACAAACAGTTTTGCATCTTAATAGTAGCTGATAAACAATCTCCTTTCACATTTATGCACAGGCATCTAAAAAAAAACGGTGTTTTTTATTTTTTCTACTAGAAGGAAAAATACCACATTTCTTTCAAGGAAAAAAATGAAGTCAAAATCATTGCCAAAGTGAACACTGGCATTTAAGAAGCACAAGCTACTGACAGATGGTTAATGGTCTGAGTATCAGCAAAATCAAAGCAAGGAAATTGCTAAAAGGAGTCTAATCGTTCAAAAGATAATTGCGTATCACAGTTCTTCTACATTTACTTGCTACTGGTGTTGACATCAGTTGAGATATTCGGTACATCTTGGGAAGGCCGCTTGCTCAAACTTCACAGATTCTCTGCAAAAGACGTTAAAAAAAGGTGGACTATATATTAAAAATAGAAAAATTATGCCAAAACAGATGGCATCTACTAATTGCACTAGTCAGATTTGTTTACTGAAATAATACAGAGATACAGAATTGAAGGTAGGAGACCAGATTGAAGACACAACTTCTCTAAAGTTATGTCTGCCTCTATGACTTTGAACATTTTCCATTGCCTCGCTCAGTGCATCTCAATAACCTTTTTCTGTAAATAAGAACCATACTTTATTTGGAAAATCTAGACTTAAAAAGGTTGATTAGTAATCCAAGGACAATAATGAAAGTGAGGTATTTGATTAAGAAATCTTAATAAAATGACTGATCTAACAGTAATTTAGCCCCTAAAACAAACTTACTTGTATTTTAATCATCTGACACAAATAATCTTCATTATCAAGTTTCAAACGGTGCTTGGAGATTGGTGTCTGTCTTTTGCCCAACAACTTGAACCATTGACAGGTAGTCACAGAGAGTGTTTTTTAATAGCTTTTATCAGCCTGGACATTCCTAAAGAGCATAAGTAACATTGCACTAAAGATAGCATACCACTGGGAAGATTTTAGAACTCAGTTCCCACGAAGACATAATTTAATTTCTCAATTACAAATTAAAAACATATCAAAGAATGCAAATTATGCAAACTTTGATCATTTACTGTTCATCAAATAGAACCAACTTCTGTTGACTATGAAACTTTGTATATAGTATCACTATCCTGATCACTTTATAAGGTAGGACTAAATTCTTTTCTGATCCACCACCTATGGCCACATTTTGTAACGTGAGAACTAGTAATGGATTGTTTTTGTAGCTGTAATACAATCAATCAAACCAGGCTAATTCTATAGCTTCAAGTTGAATATTTCAATAAATATATACAAACCCTATTAGGAAACTATAAACCTGGTTTATAGAGACCTTCAAAGATGTCAGGAGAACTTTCTGGCCTTCCTTGGAAGATCTCTAAATCAAAGCACACATTTACAAATTTCATTTGTTTGGGATATAAAATAATCCCAATGTAATGTAATATATTAGTATGTCACTTGTTCTTTTCATTTTTGATCAATATTGTATGGATATGCCCAGCCCAAATTACCTTATTTTAGTGTTCCCCAAGTATTAAGCTTAATTTTAAGCCTGTAAATCCTGCAGCAGAAAGTAAGGTCTTATTGCTCTATCTTACAAGTGCTTAGAGGAATCTACAGGCAGTACACTGACATTCAATAGAAAATTAGTAACAGTAGAAAAAAAACCCTTCAGTTATAGATCTAAAACTTTTCAAGAAACAGAATCTGCCAGTTCCATCAAAGCAACACATCTATTCTGAAAAATGTGTGCATACATGTTCCTTCCAAAGGGAGTTCCCAGCCTCTTCTTCCAATTGACAAAGGACAAAATTATTACTGAAATATGAAGCTTCCTGTGGTTGACAGTGGAAAATTTGAGGACTGAGCAGTTCCTCAGCTGAAAAAAATGTCTGAATGTCAACAGGTGCAAAAGTCTCTTAATAAAGGGAATCCCACCCTACCTTCTTCTCACAGATGCCCACACACATTGCCGTCCACAGGTGTTTGCAGAGAAGTTTTTGTCTTCAGCAGCCTCTTCTTCTCTTGTCTGTTTTCTGGTATAAATGAGCGTATAGTTCTTGGGACAGTCAGTCTTACAACTTCTCTTGTTTTCTTTTGAAAACAGCCTGCGTAACCAGAGACAAAGAAGCAGAATGAGGTCATACTTCCTGTTGGGCTCACATCAGTGGCATTCACACTGAGGAGTGTGGTGAAGATTTCACAGAGTTTCCTGGGCCAGCAGCAGGGAATGTGCAGCCCGTGTGTCAGGCCAGCTGGTTACAACCTGGTCACTGGAGGGGTGGTTTGCTGAGCTAACTTGTCACCTTTGGCTGCAAGAACATGAGAAAGACTTTCAGTCTCACTTCTTGCTCATCATCTGGCCACATTCAGTTATAAGTAGTGCAGAGTAGTGATCTTTGTCCAAATCACTTAAATGTATTGAGGATAATGCACTGATGCTATTAAATTCAGAATACTACTAAATAGCAAGAGCTTGATCTTATGAAAATTTCTATAGAGGCAATAAATTTATCTAATGAAGATTGGACTTTACAAAAAAACTGTATAGATGGCATTTTACATTTACATTATAGTAGAGCTCAAAGACTTGATGGTGTTTGTGGGTTCGTACACGTCTGTACTATTACAAGTGATAAAAGAAATGTACATTCAAATATATATTCCAGCAACATTGAGGTACTACTGTATAGTGGAAAGAGTGTGGGTTTGGGGGTCATATAGACAGAGATTCAACCTGTCTACCACCTTAGCTGTGTGACCTCAGATTTGTGACTTACCCCTCTGAGTTGCAGTTTTCTCAATTATAAGCATAAAAATATACATGTCACATGATAGCTTGAAGAATTCAATGAAATAAAAGAAATGAGGAATAATTGAGTCCTCAGCAGAGATATGCAAGGTGTATTCCTTATTCGTTTTCTGCAAATCAAGTTCTCTTCTGAGGCACAAGCTGGTCAGGTTGGCAAAAAAGTTAATCTCATCCTTTCTTGTGGTTCCCTTTCCCCGAGGTTCTGCCACATGGCAGGATCTTCTGTAGAACATGTTTTAGGCAGAAGAAGTTGTCAGGAGGAGGGTCCATCTAATTTCAAAGTTCTCTGTCTCTGGAACTTCATGTCTAATCTCCATCCCTCAAGTGTGGACTAAGGCTGCTGATGTACTCCTTGTAAATAGAGTAAGGAAAAGGTGCTAGGTTTCCACTACCATGATGAGGCTTCTGTCTTTCTGGACTCTATTACTTTCTTGGCTTGCCCGCTTTGATGAAGCAAGATGCCATGGTGGAGAAGCCCATGTGGCAAGGAATCAAGAGTTGTCTCAAAAGCCAGTAAGGGTCTGATGCTCCATCCAACAGCCAGGAATCCAGCCAAGAACCAAGTGTGTGAGCTTGGAAGTGGAACCTTCTCCAGGTGAGCCTTGAGCTGAGTGCAGCACCATCTAATGCTTGATTGGAACCAAGAAAGACCCAGAAGCAGACAACCCAGGCTAGCCCTGCCCAGCTCCGTGGCCCACACAAACTGGGAGGTGACAAATGGTGTTTCAAGCCACCACGTTTTGATGTAATTTGTTACACAGCAATGGCTAGCAGATGCATAGTCCTAACACAGGTCACTTCCTGAGCCATCTGTCATTGCTGACTCTCTGCTGCTTTAGTGACTCCTGTAGAATATAGTCACATTTACTCAAGGCTACTTCTGGTCACATCTGCCTAGATTTACCAGACAGCTACTCTGCTCCACAGCTGTCTGGTGTTCTCTTCATTGGAATTCACAGTTCTCTTCTTCTTCTCCTTTTCCTGTTTTTCTTATCTCTCATCCTCCCGCTTCCAGCCTTGGCTTATCTCTTCCAGATGAGGGAGGAAAATCTTTCTGACTTATTCGAGACCCTCCGCTCTTCCTGTGCCCACAAACCCACTTCTCCAAAGAGTTCACATCAGAAAGACTTTGGTCTACTTTTTTTTTTTTAAAGATCTGGCAAATATTAGAACCTTATTATTAATGATCATAATAATTGCTAACTTTAAGGAGTGCTTACTATGTACCAGGCACTGCTCTAAGGCCTTTCCACATATCAATACATTAATTGTTATATCAATTCCATGGGAGACGCTCTATTATTATTCTCATTTTACAGAAGAGCAAACTGAGTTTAGAGAGTTGCCCAAATTCACATAGCCAGTATGTGATAAGTAAGTAGAGCTAGGATTCAAACCCTGGTGAGATGGCTCCTGAGTTTGCATTCTTAACCTATAAGTGATAATGATCATAGCCAACGTGTGTCAGCATTTCCTACAAACTAGACACTGCACTAAACACTGTACATACGTAATCTTGTTTCAACCTCACACAGCCCTAGAAGATAAGTGCAATTATTATCCACATGCAGGACAGAGGTTTATAGAGTTTGCATAAATCTTTCAAAATTGCCAAGGGCCAGAACTAAATTCCAACCCTATGGCTCCCCTCTCAATCATCTCTCTTGAGGCCCACTCATCTTCTTGTTGTTTCTCAAATACTAGACATGGGTCTACGTTAAGACCTTTGAGGTTAGCGTTCCCTCACCCTAAGGGTCATAGGGCTTTCTTCCTCCCCTCCCTCAGCTCTTTGCTCCACTGCCTTGCTTCTGATTAAGTTGCCATCCACACCACTCCCTAGTCTCTTCCTGCTTTATTCTTCTCCTTAGCACTTTTTACCAAGGAATATGTCACTCAATTCATTCCTTGTAATAAGAAATATACTCCTCAGCCAGAACATAAGCCTTAAAGGAGCAAAGAATATTGCCATTTTTCTTCATTTTAATAGCCCAAGTATCAAGAATAGTGCTTCCCATATAGTAGGTTATCAATTAATGTTTGTAGAAGTAACAAATAAATTAATTACATCCGGGTAGACTTGCCTTCAGAACTTTTATTCTGTATGTTACAAATCAGTGTTTCTAAAAGCATGTTCCACAGAATATTCAGTCCTCCACTATTAATGGAGGTGATGCGTGTGGATGGGGAAAAGATTAGTGGTAAATTTAGGTACAACAAGTCCTAGAAAACATAGGTCTCTGTAATGGAGGTCACTATAGAACCTTTTAAATGATATTCGGACTTGCTACTATACACAGGAAACATGATCTCACCATCTGTCAAAATTATTTGCCTTGAGAATCTTTTAGTCACATAACACACATCTCCCAAGACCCGGGTTTCAGAGCTGTGTACTGCAAACTTTCCTGTGCTACAAATCACAGAGGATCTTACACAAGTAAGGGAATTGGAGACAGTGTTTCATATCAGCTGCCAGGTAAAGTCAAAACTGTTAGTCCGTAAGATACTCTTTGACAGGCAGGATGCTAAAGAACTCATGTTAGGAAATGCTGACATCAGTTGACGAACTTGACAAATTCGATTTTAACATACTACAAGCAATGAACAAACATGCCTGCATGCTTGCTTAAATCCCTCATGTACTCATGATCTTTCTTCCTACCCAAGCCTCATCCTGCTCTGGAACTCTGTGTCCTATTAGATGACAACATCTTCCACCCAATCACTCATGCCAGAAAACTGGGAGAAATCGTGACTCCTCTCCATGTAGCTTTTGAACATGGACTTGAAATTGTGACTCCTCTTCATGTAGCTGTTAGACTTACCATCTAAGTCTCCATCTCCACTATCTGCTCTGGGGCTCCAGCGACATCAAATCAGTATGCATAAGCCATATAATAATAGCTATCAATAACGTACATTACATAATGAAAAATATGAACCAGGAAATGTGTGTGTGTGTGTGTGTGTGTGTGTGTGTGTATTGTACCTGTTACCTGGACTTCTGTGCCAACATGCCAAGGCCACTTGGCCTCTCTCCAACACATTCCCCAAACCATGGCCAGAGTGACCTTTCCAATAGAATATCTGATCATGTCACTCCCCTGATTAAACCATCAGTGTCTGCCCTTGCTCCTCTCTCCTGTCAAGTTCTAAATCCTCTTCATGGCCTGCCAGGTCTGGTAGGGTCTGGTCCTGACTATTTTTCAGCCTCATTGTTCCCTCAACAGGCCCCATCTTTCTTTTTAGAATTCAACTGTACTGGCTTCCTTTCAGCTTCCCTAGCTTTGCTCCATCTCAGGCCCTTGGAATGTGCTATTTTCTTCACCTCTCATCTCTTTCTGAAAGAGCTTTTTCTTTGAACAGCCTCTCTGACCCTCCCAGACTAGGTTATGGATCCCATAGCTGTCTGCACATTCCTTTCAGAGGATGCATCACAGTTGCAATTAATGAGCAAAGTTTCTGTCCATGTTGGTTCCTTCTGCTACACTGTGAGTTCTCAGAGAGTAAGGAGAATGCTTTTCTAGTTTGCTATCACAGTTTCTATGATTAGCATAGTAGGCACTTAATAATATGTGAATAATATTTTTTATCATCTAAGTCTGGCTGGGTTCTCTGCGACACATAACACAGAAGGGCCAGAAAGAGATATATGGGCCAAAGCCTGGACAGGCTAATAATCTGGAAAGAGTTGGAAGCTAGCAATTCTTATCATAACAGTTATGCCATAGTAAAAATCAACCCCCAAGTCTTAGTGGCATACAGCAGTAAGCTTTTATTTTCCCACTTGATGGCTTTGTAATATGTTAACTTGGCTAATTGAAACTACATTTCCCAGAATTCCCTTTTTGTATGCTCCTGGTTAAGATAGGCCCTAAAAGCAACTTGTGCAAGATTTGGAAGATGAAAGTGGAGCTGAAGCTGTGTGTATTTTTGGAAGGTCCCCGCAAGTCAGACTTTGCGGCAGCTCATGCACGTTTTCACAGACCTGCTGGCTTGATGCATGGACTCGGCCCAAAGCTCCAGTCCCTGGAGATCAGTTGCCTCCATTTCACAAGTCCTGGTAGAGGAGAGGGTGTGGCTCTACAGAAAGAATACCAGCTTCTGTTTAGAGCATACCCGGCAATGAGGGTGGAGTCTCAGAGATAGGAAAAGGCCTATATGGCTTTTGGTGATAGACAGATGCGTGTTCCAGATGGTTCTTTGTGGATTCCAGTTTTCCCAGCTCTCCTCTGCTTCCTGTCCATCTTTTGATACTGACCAACTGTCTTGTGATTTCAGGCTCAGCACCCCTCCTAAGAAACAGCCAAACTGAGCTCGCTTACCAGTGTCCATAATTGTACAAGGTTCAATCTCTATTTTACACAATTGCAATTCTGCATCATTCCTAGTAGTTCTGCTTCTCTGCTCAAATCTAACACATCTTCTTCTTCTTATTATTATTATTACTATTGTTATTATTATCTTTTGATTGATATTATTATTATTGATATAATTATTATATCATTATATTATATTATTATATTATTATATATTATTATTATTATTGATATTATTATCTTTTGATTGATAACAAGTCTCACTCTGTCGCCCAGGCTGGAGTGCAGTGGCACGATCTCGGCTTACTGCAGCCTTTGCCTCCTAGATTCAAGCGATTCTCCTGCCTCAGCCACCCGAGTAGCTGGGATTACAGGCACCCACCACCAGCTAATTTTTGTGTCTTTTAGTACAGATGGGGTTTCACCTTGTTGGCCAGGCTGGTCTCTAACTCCTGACCTCAGGTGATCCCCCTGCCTCAGCCTCCCAAAACGCTGGGATTACGGACATAAGCCACTGTGCCCTGCCGAATCTAACACATTTTGACCTGTGTTAACAGCAAGTTGGCTGAAACTTTGCTCCTTGTGCCATCATTCCTGGAGGCAGTACCCCTTGTGAGGGACTTCCCTTTCTTGCGGCAGAGGGAAGAGAACAGGAGAGCTGTCAGAAACACATAATGGCTTTTAAAGCTTTTCAGAGCTGACACCTGAAAGTTCTACCCATATTTCCTTGGTCAAAGCATATTGCATGGTCAAGTCCAATGCCATCAGGATAGGGAAGTACACACCTCCAGGGGGAAGCACTGTAAGTCATAGGGCAATGGGTAGATGTATATAGCAGAAGCACATGGGGGGCGGGGGATGGGGTGGAAAGGAAGAACTGGGAATTGTTGTAGAATTTACTATAGTCCTCCACGTTGGTCACGAATATGTACATTCCTCCTTTTTACTTTAAAAAAAAAATACTGTATTCAGCTAGGCATGGTGACTCACGCCTATAATCCCAGCATTTTGAGAGGCCGAGGTAGGTGGATCACTTAAGCTCAGGAGTTCAAGACCAGCTTGGGCAACGTGAAGAAACCTCGTGCCTACAAAAAAAAATAGCCAGGTATGATGGCTTAAGTCTGTGGTCCCAACTACTCAGGAGGCTGAGGCAGTAGGATCATTTGAGCAAGGGAGGCGGAGGTGGTGAAGCCAAGATCGTGTACCCTAGTCTGGGCAATAGAGAGAGACTCTGTCCCCCCCCCAAAAAAGATGCTGTTTTCACTTCATCTTTCCAGAGAACATGCCAAAATCTTATTTAATCATGACAACAGACTTCCAGTCCAGAATCTCATAATAATCTCTACATCAGTTTGGTTTCTCTTAATACAAAGACTTCTTAAACATCTTAGCCTATATGTCCAACATTCAATACCAGAACAGAGATGGAATAACTTCCATCAAAACTTCTCCTATTTAGCAAGACAGTAATGGAGCTATTCTGAAACGGAATGATCAGTTGTTACAAAAGCCTTGTACCCTGTGAGTAGGGAATGTTCCTTGATACAGCTCTGATTCTGCTCCTCAGGGGTAGTAGCTCAGGCATTTGGGGCTCTTGTTTCTACCCTCCAGAAAGTAAAAGTATTCCTTTTCCATTACTCTCCTTGGCCACCTCTGAAGATTAGAGAATATGCCTTTCTTGGGGGCTGAGCAACTTTCTCAGCTTACTTTCTGCTTGTAGAAGTTAGCAGACGGAAAGGTAACTTTGAAACCTTTAGTTGTCATAATCTCTTTGATACCAAGCTGCTACCTCTGTGACTGTACATTCTATTAAGAACATATCGACAACTTTTCATGCATTTGATTCCAGTCAGCTTCTTGTGTCAATATTCATGCTTATAACTGTTTTGAGACATACCTACCTCTTTTTTTTATTTCTTTTTTTTTTTTTAGATGGGAGTCTCGCTCTGTTGCCAGGTTGGAGTGCATGGACATGACCTCAGCTCACTGCAACCTTTGCCTCCCGGGTTCAAGCAATTCCCCTGCCTCAACCTCCCAAGTAGCTGGGACTACAGGTGTGCACCACCACGCCCAGCTAATGTTTCGTATTTTAGTAGAGAGAGTATTTCACACCATGTTGGCCAGGATAGTCTCAATCTCCTGACCTCATGATCCACCTGCCTTGGCCTGCCAAAGTGCTGGGATTACAGGCGTCAGCCACCACACCCGATCCAGCTCTTTGTTTTTAACTGCTAGAACCTTGAGCTTATTGGACAACCTGTTACTTAGGCATCTGTCCTGTGTCGGGTGAATAATTCATGGGCACGTCTTTGAAGAACTTTCAAACTATTTGGCTTTATGAGAAAAAGATTATGTTGGCGGTATGAGTTGTCATGAGATTGTGAGATCACAGTGCCATTAAGGAATTATGTTACCTACAGGTAATATGGGGGTAGGGATGGGGACTATATATGTGAGTATTTAGAGAATATGAGAATAATTAAATTATAAGTGATGTACTAAGAAAGGACATAGAAATCAGAAAAGTGGCAAACCAGGCTAAATTTGCATTTTTTAAAACTGACTCACCTCAATTCTGTTGTAATAACACTGGAATAGTTCATGTCCAGATAGTGATAGAACAATGAGATTTCTGAGGCTTTGTCCTGCTTTTTAGAATCTACAATTTCTACATCATTAAATTCATTGTAGTACTTTCATTTTAGATGATAAGTACTTTAGATTTGATTTCTTATAATTGATGTTCTCAAATTTCCTTTGGTCACAAATATTTACATTCCTCCCTTTTACTTTAAAAAATGTTGTGTTTGGCAGGGCGCGGTGGCTCATGTCTGTAATCCCAGCACTTTGGGAGGCTGAGACAGGCAGATCATTTGCTGCTAATGTGTCTTTTTAGAATTTATAGAATATTTCCTGCAACTAGAATTCTGTCTCTCAAAAATGCTATAGGTATATCCCTACTGTTTACTCAGGGTTCATTTTCAATTGCAGCTTTTTTTTTTTTTTTTTTTTTTGAGAGAGAGAGACAGAGATAGGGAGAGACAGATTATGAAATGAGGGTGCAGAGGAGTCACATTAAGAGAGACTGATTAGCTAGTGGAAATTTTACAATAAAGTCTTAATAAGAGCTTACATTCTGGGCAGCACGAATAGTGTCTTATTCATCTTTGTAATCTCCAGCAGCAAACACAGGGCTTGACACAGCACGTCCTCAGCAAATGTGTGTTTTCACGGAATCATAATAAAACTGGGACTATTCTTAGAGATTACAATCATTAGTATATGGGTCCTTGAAAATGATGAGAAAGGAACATTAGGAAGCACCTGCCAATTGTATATGGATTATAATTTGCAAAACATAATTTCTAATTTAATCTTCATTACAACTCTGCAAAGTAAGTTTAAATTTTTAATTTACATGTGAGGAAGAGCAAATCAGAGAGGTATTTAGTCCCCAAACAAACTGGTAATGTGTCAGGTCTAACATACAATTCTTGGCTTCATTCCAGATCCCTGGATCTTATATGGTTTATTATTTTAAGTTGTTATTTAAAAAACAATAGCAAAAAGCAAGTTAATGGATTGATTTCCTTCAAATCTACAGTCTCCTATTGTCTTGAAGACATCATAGTTATAAAAAAAATAGGAGAGAAAAGAAAGAAAACAAAAGGGTGTTTCTCCTTATCCTGGTGAAAATGGCTCAGTAGAATGTTTTGCAAAATACAAAAGAGGAAGTAATCCGATACTCGACCACAACGGTGTGTTGCCTCAACACTTTTACTAAGGCAAACCACCAGCTGTGCAATGCTTGCGCTGACAAATTATCTGCCCCTTCCCTGCTCACTCTCCCTCCTGCAGAAGGGGAATTATTTCATTTGAATGTCCACAATTACCTTGGAGATATTGTTATTGTTTTCTGGTCCTGGCCAGGAGGCCAGACATTTAGACAAATTCTGAGTGACCAGTTAGAGCCCAAATGCTGACCCTGCGCATTCTTCCACACTAACACTTACAATGTATCCAAGTTATCTGTTTGCATGTTTGTCTACATTTCTACATTGTTAAATGTCTTAACAATGATCAGGAATTAAGCTTATCCCTTATGCTCCCTGAAACTAGTGCTGTGTGCTTGGCACATCACAGATGTTCAATACGTGCATGTGGAAAAGAAGTGGAAGTAGAATATTTTCATTTGTCAGTCCTTGAATTGAAACTATAAAGCACTGTAAGGCATTAATAATTATAAAGGCTGCATAGAACTCTTATTTGGAGCTTACTTATCCTTCAAAGCATATTTTGAATGTCTCTTCTTCTATGCTGTCTTTCTTGATTTGTTAAGTCAGAATGACCATATTCCAATAGTATCTTTATTTCAAACTGATTTATATTTAGCTTCATATTGTGTTTAGTTGTTTCTGTATCCATGTCTGCATCATGACAAGTCACCTCTGAATGGGTATCTAGTTTCATTTTTCTTTCTGTTCCCTTACTCTACATCCCCCCAGTCTCTAGCATTAGGAGAGAATTCAAAAAGTTTGTTGAGTGCTATGAACTGAACGTGTGTGTTTCCCTGTCCCCCAAATTAATATATTGAAGCCCTAATCCCCAGTGCGATGGTACTTGGAAGTGGGCTTTTGGTAAGTAACTATGTAATGAAGGTTGAGCCTTCATGAATGAGATTAGTCCCTTAGAAGAAACATTAGAGAGATGATCTCTGTCTGTCATGTGAGGACACAGTGAGAAGGCAGCCAAGTGCAAACCAGCAAGAATCCCAGGCACCAAATCAATTGGCATCTTGATCTTGGACTTCCCAGTCTCTAGAACTGTTAGGAATAAATTTCTGTTGTTTAAGCTACCCAGTCTATGGTATTTTTTTTAAATAGCAGCACAAACTAAGACATTAAGTGATTAAACAAATAAATTAATGATGAATGAATGCATGTAAATAAATGAATATTGCATGCATGCATGTATGCTGTCTGCCATTTTTCAGGATGCCACTTAATTGCTGCTAGCTCTGTTCTCAATGAAAAGAATGATCACTAACAGAGTAAAAATATTCACTATTTGGTGACTGTTAATTTGTGTAGTTGCTGTGTTCTGTTGCTCAGCCTCTCCTACCCAAATTTTAACAATCTGCAGAAATAGGGATTGGACATTGCAGAGACTATCTCTAAAATCAAACACCTACAGAATTAGGAATGTGAGTGTTAGGTCAATCTCTCACTAGATTTGGCTCTCATTTGGCTTGGTTTTCTAACTTTGCAAGCCAGGAAGAGAATTCTCAGCTTTGTTGAATGGCTGTAAATTGTAATTTGGAGTTACAGTTGTGTTGAATATTAGTTATTTTGTTGTCCAAATTACAGTCTCTTTCTTTTAAGTAACAGCACTCAAATTTTGCATTAAAGAACCCACTCATTCCCATCGCTCAGTCCATGAGGTTTAGACCAGTCTTCACGCTTTCCTGCCTGATTAGGAATAGGAACCCAGTTTAAGCCAAATCAGTACAAGTCATCCCCATGGCCACCATGCTTGGTTCAGGTTTAAGCACCTAACTTTATTTAGGCCAGTGAGAGAAAGACTTCTAGGATTTGTTTTTATGGTCACCAGGATGCTGTAATATCTTAAGCTATTGGGGATCCCCAGAATCAAGCTAAACCTTAGAAAGTAGAGTGAAAGATGTTATAATTTTTCACTAAATCAAACTGATGCAGAAGGCAGATTTATCCCTTATCTTCGATTAATTCCCCGAACTGAAAAATTCCCTTAATGCTTATACCTGTTTTCATAAAATTTTCGGTTACATGCTACAAAAAGAATCCTCACACACTGCGGGTCTGAATTTTTCATGTACGTATGAATTGTTTTGGGTAGTTTACTGAAAATGCAGATTTCCAGTCCCCAAACCTAAGATATAAATCAGGGCCCAGGAACTTGCATTTTATCAAACAGTGTTGCATTTTAACAGACCGTCTTGTTAAAACAGTGCCCCTGAGCTGTATGCACATCTCTATAATGCAGATAATTGGCAGACCAAAGCTTGAGAAATACAGATATAGTTAATGCAAGAGACACTAGTAAACAATGATACAAATCAGGGGAGGTGCAAAGTATCATATAGCAGCGGGAAGCAGAGACCATCCTTTGTCCTAAATCAGAAATGTGAAAATCCTTTGAGGTATCACGAGAGGATTCCATATTCAATGTACTTCTATTTATAAAATCTTCACTAATTTCTCATGATTATTTCTTCGTGCTTTATGTGTCATGACCAGATATCTCAGTTTGTCTGGAACTGTCTGGGATCCACCTGTCATTCTGGTGTAATTATTAATAGCACTTCCTTCCATTCTCAAAAGTGTTCAGGGTTGGATGATATATTTTATGTTCACTCTCTTGCTTCACGGTAATCTGCACACACACAAAAGAGTTCTTTGCCTCTCTTGCTGCATTTGCTGAAATAGACATACATATTTTTTCTATTTTATGACCCTTAGTAGCAGAGACTTTGATATCTTAGAATCATTACTGCCAAGCCTAAAAGTTTTAAAAATCTCAGAAATCCATGTGGCTCTGAGTAACGTGTAAACTGAGTAACACATAAACTTACATATATGCATATATACATATATATATCAAAGTAATATATATTACTTGAATATTATGTACTTTATACATAAATTAATAAGTATGTATTATTTACTTCAATAACATTATGTTTCTTTATTTATACATATATATAAATACATTTAAAGTAATCTGGAACACCCTATCATCCTTGGAGTTGGCTCATTCTAAGAAAGTGGAATGTAAACCTATGAATCACAGTGAGGAATACATTAGAGAGGTGAAAAAAATGCTGTGGGAACATTGGGAGAGATGACATCTCTGTTAGTTTATACATGGCCTAGAGCTCCTATTGCCAGGGATTAATTCTGGAATAACTATAACTTCTGTTCAGTTGATAAAGGGATATGGTGACAGAGAAAAGATAAGTGAGCTCTTTGGCAGGTGAGGAAAATTATGTCAGTGCTATTTTCAGAGATTTTTATGCACCTGGAATGAAGAGATTTGACGGAGGTTATCTATCACAGCTGTTTAAATTTCTGCTAAACTAACCTAAAACAAAACAAAACAAAACAAAAAAACCTTGAATTGCTTTGATTTTCTTTAATAATGCTAATTATAAATATTAAGTAAACACACAAAAAGTAACTTTCTTGTGTTTTATTGTAATCTGGTATTTAGTGGTAACTTTTTTTCTACCTTAAAATAGGTAAACATTTGTTAAATATTCCAGGAGACATTATGGTTCCATATTCGTATTTTTAATGTTGGAGGAATTTAGTTCAGTGATTTCTGCCTAACAACTGTTGTTTCAAGATAATTTGCCCACTGCTTGTTTGGTTCTGCTCAAACACAGCTGTAAGTTCTTTCTTTCTATATTTGGAGATGGAGTGACTGATGGCTGGGCATCAACCATCTGGAAGAGGGTGTGTTGGGTGGAAGAGAGGAGAAGGGACAGAGCAATGCATAGCTTCACTACATGGCCGGGGAGTCAGTACTAGAATTTTGTATATCCTGTATCCCGACTCTGATCCTGACCTTTGACTCTGTGTGGTTAAAAGAGGAAATGACATCCTACATGAATTTTTTGTCAGTTTTATCAGGCTTGAGATGAGTCTAAAAGACTCCCTTTTAGAGTCAGTATTATGTTCACATCCTCTCCACTTTCTGACATTAAATTCATAAATAACATAACCAAGCTATATATATATATACTTAAAAACCAATATGACAATGATAATATAAAAAACCAAATTTTATGAAAATAATTCATAAGAAATCATATATATTTTTCAATACATAACGTTCAGCCATGTCTCACAGAGATATATAATGAAGTAGTGACATGCTTGTATCTAAATTTAGATTTTCCTAAATGTAACAGCTACGCAACCAGACTGACATAGGTGAGTTCTATCAGGGCCTCAAATACTATGAATAATTAGCCATTGGTGGCATGATATTTTAAAATGAGATAGACTCTTGGTAATGTTCAGGAAAAAAGGTCAGTGTTCCCTTACGCTACATAGTTGCTTCATTCCTGGAAATTTTTAATGTATATTAAAACCTTTCAAAAATACTTATATGTGAAAACTTACATGTGAAATGCAGTTTTAGGTACAGACAATTATAAACAGATTTTTCACCTACATGAATGTCTGGAAGAACATCCAGAAGTCATGCATGACCTGGGGCAATTCTTCAAGGTATGGAACTGCACTGTAAATTTCAGGATGTCTAGTAGCCCTGGTTCCTTCCCACTAAGTAGTAGCAGCGCCCGACCCCAATCCTGAGACAACCAAAACACCTTCCTCCATTTCCAAAGTGCCCTCTAGGGGATGGTATTAACTCCACAGAGGATTACTAAGCCTATTCAATCCACTGAAGCCAGGAATCATTTATATAAGACCTCATTTTAATTTTTTTCTTTCAAGTGTCATTATTGGAAGACCCATCGTCAAGTTCCAATTAAAATGGAACAATCGTCTTTTCAGGGTGGATTCTCAACAAATAGTTGGGAGAATGGACAGAATATGTGTTATTCTTTATGTATGTATTTTATTTAAATTGCAAACAACCTCAAATTTTTAGTGGTGTATAATAATAGATATTTATTATTTCTCACTTACTAGCTTGTGATTCAGCAGGGGTTCTGCCAGAGTTCAGAAAGATTTAACTCTAGGCTGACCATCAGAAACTTGAATACTGGTACTGCCATAGATGCAGGAGAAAAGTTTCCTTATTTTGAACATCATTAGCGACAAAGTCATTGGTAAGAGAGTTTTACTTGAGACTAGAACTTTAGCTGCAAGGGAGACTGGCAACATAAGTTTCTGATATTTTCATCTTATTTAGTGGGAGGTTGATTCTGCATCCAAGATACATAAGGTTGGATGTATCATTTAGTTTGGGTAGGATTATGCTGTGTAACAAACAATCCAGCCCCCAAATCTCCATAGCTTAAAATAATAAATATTTATTTTTTTCCTTATACAACACAGTAGTTGTAGATTATCAGTGAGGCCTTGGTTCATTATAATCTGTCTAGAACCCGGTAGACAGTTTTAGACAGATGGTAGAGCAGCTATCATCTCGAACACCGCTTTACACTGTGCCAGAGACAGAAAGTTTGGTGAGCTGGCGTTAAAAATTACCAACCGGCCATGACAAATCTCACTTCTAATTACATTTTATCAGCCAAAGCAAATCAAATAGCCATGCATAATTCTAAGGAGGGTAGAAAGTATAATCCTGTCATGTCCTAAGGAAGATGCTACAAGTATTTGGTGTTCTGAACTAACGACAACCATGACGAGAAATTTCTCAAACATGGAAAGAGAGTTGAGATGCCGGGCAACCAAATAACAAGGCAACAAATATCCACTAGAGACTGTCTTATTTCTATCTTTTCTATGTATCACCATGCTCAGTCTAGCTCAGTAGCTATTAGTGATATAGTAGGTGCTAAATGAATGTTTGTTGAATAAAAAAAAATGATTGTTTATTTTACCGACTCTTACTATAACTGAAGCTTAAAGAGAGTTACTTTGCTATTTTAACTCCACACTATGAAGCAAGATAAATGTGTCATTTGTATGCAGTGTTGCACTTGAAAGCCAGAGTGGTACAGTGGAAAGCAAGAGAAAAAAGATGTTTCATCTCAATATTATTTTCAGTGTGTTCACTTATTGGTTTCTCCCCACAGCAGGGATACTGTCTCCTATGCTTAGTAGAGTTTGGGAGGGTAGGTATTCAATAAAAGCAGTTCTGCTATCATTAGCTGTGTAGTCCTGGGGAAGTGATATCAATGTAGCCATAGGTTAAGGTTATTCAGCTGTGCCTCAGCGCGAGCGCACACACACATCTTAGTAATATGCTTCTTTGTATTGTAAAGATCTCCAAGACTGGAAAGCAATACAATTGTAACACAGTTGTACAGTTGTGATTGTCAGGTGACATATTTACAGCCTAGCGTCTATCACAAAGTATCCATTCAAGGGAGGTTTATTGATTTTGTAGCAGTAACCATGCTCTATTCTTGATGTGGAATGGGGTGGATATCTAAGAAAGCATGTAGTGCATTTGAAAAAGTTTGCCAAGGGTCCTGGGTAGAGGGGTTTGGGGGACGTGGTTCCCAACGAATCAAGAATAACAAGCAATGCCCTTCGTCCTCAAATCTCAAAGGTCAAACACTTCACAACTACCAATAGGCACCAAGAGCTCGCGTTCTTTCCTCCACTAACCCAGAGCCCCGCCCGCTAGCGGTCCATCAAGGACCGCAAAGCCCCGCCTCCCACGGCGGCCCGCCAATCTGCTGCGCGGCCCGGGCCCAACCCTCGCGAGTCACGTGACAAGGCCAGGCCCGCTTCCGGCACGTCGCGGGCGGCTGACGTCGCCGGGGCCCGGCGTCGCGTCAGGGCTGGCCGGCGGCGGAGGCGGTGGCGGCGGCGATGGCAGCGGACCCTGAGCGAGCTTGAGGGCTCGGACCCAGCTCCCTCCCGCGAAACCTTGGGCCGATCCGGCGCTGCGGCCCCAGCTCGCTCCGCTCCTGCTCCCTCCCCGGCCGCTGCCTGGGCGGAGGCAGAGGCAGAGGCCCGGGCTGGCCGCCCTGCTCGTACCCCAGCTCGGCCCCGGACGGCCCGGCTGCTGTGCAGAGAGGAGGCCGAGTCGGTAAGAGGCGGCGGCGGCTGAGCCGGGAGGCCGCCTGGCCACCGCCAGGCCGCCCGGGACGGCCCCATTCTGGTGTCTCTCTCTCCGGCCCGCTCCCCTTCTGCCTCCCTCCCCGTAACTCGCCGGCCCTATTGTCTGGGCGCCGCCGCTCCCCCTTCCCCTCCCTTCCTTACCCCCCTGCCGAGGGCCGGATGGCTGTCAAACCTGGAGGCTTCTCCAGCTCCCTGCCAGCCCGGTCTCAGCCTTTCCTGCCTGTCGCTTGCCACCCCTCTCTGGCTTCACCTCCTCACCTTTTTTGGCCTGGCGGTCATTCTCTGACCATTGCTTTACGTTATCCGTCTCTATGTCTTCTTGCTCATTTCTTCTTCTCTCTCACTTGTCATCTCCGAAAACTTCCACTGTCCTATTTCTTGCCATTCTTTGCTCCTTTCCTTTCTGTTTTTATTCCTCTCCGTGCTCTCTGCCTTCTTTTTGCTTCAAGTTTTACTCCCAGTAGGCTGTCTTACTTTATAAAAGTTCCTTAATTCAAGTCCCTCTTCATCCTTCCCTCTTCAAACCTAAGACAAAGGAAAATCTTGTTTTTTTTCTGGTACTTCACCCCTAAGTGTCAGTGGGGGATTATACTTACTCAATCCATCGCTTAATTATGGGCTGTAAGTTTGATCCTGGAAGATGTTAGTGTACCTTTACTACCTCTTACTGATTTCTTCCTGTGACGGACAGCAGAAAAGGTTGATTCGATTTCTACACATTTAAGTAACTGCCTTACATGTTGCACACTGACGAGACCTCTGTTAGAAATATTCATACATTTGTTCTTTTGCACCACCTACACCCTGGGCAAGATCCCTGTTAACATTTTAATGCTTTAATATTTGCTTATGCCATAGCAGGAGGATACCCACTCTCCCCCTCCAACCATGAGTATTTGAGTTCGCATATTTTCATGGCCCGTATTGATGCTATTTTTTCCCTGATCTATCAGGCTCTTTCAAAGAGAAAAGAGGGAGCAGTTGAAATTTTATGTTTGCTGTTCTGTTATGTCTATTTTGAATTGTGACAAAACCATTATAAAAAATGACAAGTGTGTGTGTTTCTTTTTTTCGTTTTAAACTCTAGGGAACATAGTCATTAGTGATCTCAAATATTGAAGGACATTTTAGGGATCTCTCCTTGCCCCTGATAACAATCAATTTACATTTCTAATTATGAGTTATGTTTTGATTAGGTTATCTCAAAATTTATTCATGTTCCTCATATACCCATTAGTGAAAAAGAGGCCACCTCAAATGTGCTCGGTGGCCAGTGTGGCCCAAAATATAATACTTTGCGTGTGAACGACCTAGGGATACATAGGTACTCCTTTGCAGTTTTTGTTCTAGCATTGCAACCACTTTTATTATCAATGTGGACACTGTCTATATTGAAATATAGTAGAAATACTCAGAGTTAACAAAAGCATATTATTATTGCTTGTTGAATGTGAAGTATAAGAAAGCAGTCTCTTTTGTAACACTATATGTTAAATTAAAATTATTGAATTATATGCTGCCAAGGTGGGAGATCATGAGTAATGAAACATCCTAATCCCAAGAGGAGTTAGTGGTATCTTTACTGGCAGAGGATTGTGCCCACTGTTTCCTCCATCTTTGTGTGCTGTAGGGCCTTATCTAATGTTTTGTAGTATGAGGCACTCAACAAATATTTGTTGAAATTAAAAAATTGATTTTGTTCTCAAGAATTTCAGTAGTCGTATTCCAGAACATTCAGCTGCCTTAATTTTTCAAAGGCAGGAAAGCATTTTCAACTGTCCCCATGGAGAATTTTCTTGGGTATCTTCAAGCTAAAATATAAAGCATTTTTAGCTATTAACAATTTTTAACAGTCCATTTATTCATTCTTTTTAGATAGTTATGTTTTCTTTGTTCTTTTTCTTAAGTCATTATCAAGATTGCCTGCAGATTGCACAGAACTTTATATAGAGATGTTGGTAATACTCCTTCAGATTTCTTAACAATTTGGCAAGTATTTTATATTCCCATGTATTGTTTTAGAAATTCTGTTTAAATTTAATTTTACCTGTTCCCTTATACTCTACTTCCTATGCATTTTCTGCATCGGAATCTAACTTTTTTCTTTCTCTTGAGGTAGTGAAAAGAGAATACTGAAGAATAGGATCTCAAGATGAGTAAAAAGCCCCCAAATCGCCCTGGAATCACTTTTGAGATTGGTGCTCGTTTGGAGGCACTGGACTACTTACAAAAATGGTATGGAAAATATAGAACTTTCACCTAAATATCACAATATCTGTAGCCTTACATATGTTAATTAAGACAGTAAATTCCACTGATGGTAGCAGAAACATCAGTGTATTCACATTTTGATTACACATTATACGTTGTTTTTTAGTTTTCCTACTCTTTAGGCTTTTTCAGTTTAGCATTTAAAAACTATTTTTAGTCAACTGATGAAATTATTTAGTACAATCATTTTTGGTGTTTGAGAAATGAAAATAATTGTCTAGAGTGTGAGGTTTGTGTATACCTCATATATACCTCACATGAGCTATATTGGTGGAAGTAGAGAGAGGAGTGATCCAGAGAACCAACTTCTCAAGTTTTGGATAAATTTTGTTTTAAATCGGTATTTTTGGTATGTCAGTGGTAGTCTTTCAAACTACAGAGTATATTAATGGTTAGCATAGCATTTTTTCATAGTGAACACTTTCAAAAACATCTCCACTATTCATTATCTCACCTAAAACCAAAATCACACTTAACCTCCTATTTTCCCTGGAGGGCCGTAACCTAAAGGCACGTTGTTACTCTCTCCAGTGCACAATAGGCTGTCCTTTCAGAACTATGTGTCTCCCACTATTCTGGCCATCATGGTAAGTGGTATATGTAAACACCTCCCAACATAGCCTTTATACAGTAGTTAGGAAAAATTGATGAATTGGTATAAAACTACCATCTGGAAAGGACAGAAGGAGAAGCTACACGCAGGGGTCCCTGGGCCAGAGTAGGAATGAGGAGGATTCTCCTTTCTCCTAAGGAGTGTGTTCCTCATTTGGATTAAGTGGCCCCTCATTCTGCTGTCTTGGCAGATGTCTTTTTGTTGCCATTCGCAGGCTCCTAACCTGAGAGGGGCATTAGAGGGGTTCCGCTTCTGGGAAGGATGCTGCCTTTGTTCCTCTTGAAGCCCATTTATTTTGATGCGAGCTCTTGTTTATCTGGTCTTGGAGTTTCCCAGACTTTTTGACATTTTCTCTCATTTAAAACCATAGTGGGCATTTTGTAGATTTACTTTTGATTGATTTGTATTAAGTCAACTTCCTGAGTTGGCAATGGCAGGCAGAGAAATCTTGTTTAGTCGTGATATTTGACTGTATAGACCAGGCTAGGGTTTCTCTCTCTTAACATCTGGCATTAGAGCTTGGCACATATCTCTGACCCCAGCTTAATGACCTATTGTTTTGAGCTCCGCTTTAGGACAGTTTGAAGCTACAATTTGAGATAGGGAGGTTAATTGATACTGTCACTAGGTGAAGAATGTACATGGTAGTTCTCAGGAGGGGTTTGGGAAGCACATGGGAAACTAGGCAGTAGCATCTCTCCTAGTAGTGACGATCAAAATGTCTCCAGACCTTGCCAAATGACAACTGGAATGAGGGTGGGTGGCGGTAAAAATGATTGAGAAACTCAGCATTAGAACATGCAACAAAAAATGCTAGTTGAGGCAGCACTTGGCTATCTTGGTTCTCATTTGACCAAGAGAAGCTTTTTACTCCAAAGGCATACTACTGAATCTCTGTGTGATACAAGGGTATAAGAAATAATACTTGTTACTTCTTTGACGTTACTCTTAAGTGATTTATTTATTTTTTAAGTTATTGACTTTGTGACTTAGTTAATTCATATTAATATATTAGGCTTCCCAACTGACAGTGTTGCAGTTGAACTAGCTTCCAGTTTTGGAGAAACACATAGTTTATTCTGTCAGTAATTTTCAGGGTTATTAATATAACTTTGATATTAGTGAGAAATTTTCTTTTGGTAGTAAAATGTTTTCTAACTTAGGAGCTGTTAAATTTATGATCCAGTAGTTCAAAAAACTACAAAAAAGAACTTTTAAAACCATGCTTGAATGTACTTTTAGAGTATTCTGTGTTTTTAGAATACTTGGAATTTCAGAGAACAAATGAAAGTTGTATCTTCTTGCCACAAAATTCATATGTGCTTATTTGAGTAGTGTCATGCAAATGTACTCACTGATGGAGTTTAGATTTAATTTTAATAACCCTGGTAATAATAGTTCTCTATAATGGAAATAAGCGTTCGCCAGAATAATCACATATCACTGAAACTTGTTGCCAGTTTTGTTTTTATAAGCTGATTTATATAAAGATTTTGGCATTCTGTTTCAGGTGGCTCCTTAATTTAAAAAGGATTAAGAATATTATGTGTATATATTCTAGGTAATTTACAAAGATATTTTTCTTATTGTTATTTTGCTTATTAATGTCAGTAGTTTCAAGAACTAGTTAGGCTTAGCTGCCCCTTAAATTTAGTATTAGGTGGTGTGCTATTGGACCAACTATTTAATTACTAAGATGCATTGAATTTTATATGGGACACAAAAGTTCTATGAGATTAGTGCTCTTAATAGATCTTATTTATAAATGGGATAATAAACAGTTCTTCATATTATTACATTTATAAATGACCATTTTACATTTCATGGAAATTATATAAATTTTTGCATTAATATTAAGTAAAATTATAGGATTATTTGATTGACGAGAAACTGACATTCTTGTGAGAAGCAAAATATTATAGTTAATCATTGAAAGTACACCGAAATTCTTTTCTCCCTCTTCTCCCACTCTTCTCTCCCTTCTTTCATATTCTATTTTTTGCATCCATATTGAATGCTTAGTCTTCCAAATTTATTCAATTCTTTTTGAAAAGTATTGAGTCATCTTTGAGATAAATGTAGTTTGAACTATTATAGGCATTGGATAGGGAGCAGCAGGAATGTAAATCTTGCTTACTGTCTCTATACTCAAAACATTTACAATAAAGCAGCATATTACTGAGAAACTAACTTATCACACGTTGATAAATTACCTTTTGAAGAGAAGTGCAAAAGGAAAGTGGTGCAAGTGAAGAACCTAAAATGCCTATTAAAGGTTTTTCTTGCTTTTGTTTTTGAGACAGAGTCTTGCTCTGTCACCCAGGCTGGAGTGCAGTGGCGTGATCTTGGCTCACTACAACCTCTACCTCCTGGGCTCAAGCTATCCTCTCACCTCAGCCTCTTGAGTAGCTGGAACTACAGGCGTGCACCACAAGTCTGGGCTAATTTGAAAAAAGATTTTTTTTGTAGAGATGAAGTGTCACTGTATTGCCCGGGCTGGTCTGGAATTCCTGGCCTCAAATGATCCTCCCACCTCAACCTCCCAAAGTGCACTCCTGGCTGGTTTCTCATATATAAAAAAGGAAAATAGTTTCTGGTATGTGTCTAGACATAAAAGGATAAACTCTAAATTTAGTAGGTGGAAATAATCTGAAGTTAAGCTCTCACTTTTAGCTTTGGTGTAGATTTGATTTAACAGGAAGACTCAATCAGTGTTTCTCAGGAAAAGTATGTTATTATTGCTTGAACAAACTGTATCACATAATTCTTAAAGATCAGAAAGACAACATTGTACCTTTTAAAGTAGTAATTTATTTATTTTTATTTTATTTTATTTTATTTATTTTTTTGAGACAGAGTCTCACTCTTTCGCCAGTCTGGAATTCAGTGGTGCGATCTCGGCTCACTGCAACCTCCGCTCGCTGCAACCTCCACCTCCCAGGTTCAGGCGATTCCCCTGCCTCGGCCTCCCAAGTAGCTGGGACTACAGGCACGCACCACCATGCCCAGCTAATTTTTTTTTGTATTTTTAGAAGAGATGGGGTTTCACCATGTTGACCAGGATGGTGTCCATCTCTTTACCTTGTGATCTGCCTGCCTCAGCCTCCCAAAGTGCTGGGATTACAGGCATGAGCCACTATGCCAGGCCTTAAGTAGTGATTTATTTTTATTTTCAGAGTAACTTCACAGCCACATAAGAACACTCATTGGTGGTTTATTTATCAGTACTAATGAATGCAGGCCCTGAGAAGCCATCAGGAGGTCACTCATCTTAGTCCCAGTATTTGCTTTTTGATAATTGGATCTCTCCTACACTGACCAAACATAACTCCTGAGTGGTGTGAGCTGTTTTAATTTTTTAAAATATTATAGCTTTACAATATTTTAAAAACATTTTCTTTTAACTTTTTCAGTCATCTGCATAAAGACTTTGACATGCTAATGTTTACAGCTAGCGCAGTCAACTATCTTTTATCTTATTTTCATCATGTTTTTCACAACAAACTCTGTGCATCCAAACCTTGATATTCGGTTTTATAAATTCTGGGAGGTAGTAACATCATAAGAATAAAAATGAGTATGGGGTGTTGATACAGAAGTATATTTGGGGAAGGAGAAAGTTGAGAGTTGAAGTTATATTGAAGACACTGTAAGCGGGTGGTTTAAATTTAGACTGTTACTTATTAATCCTATAAATATGGGTAAGTCCTTTAACTTGGTTTTCTTAGCAGTAAAATGGAAGCAGCATTACTGGCTTTTATTTAGAGATTGGTTTTTAAGGTTCAAATAAAATTATATATTACTTTAAATTCTGCAGATTGGTACATAATCGTAAAGCATTGAGGTAAATGCCGGGGAGAGGGAGAATAGAAAAGTAAATCTTTGGGGATCTGAAGAGTTAAGTGATTAAGTTTTTAAATGTAGCTTTAGTTGACAGGAGAGTGACTTGGAACCATACAAGGCAAAACATGTCATTGCAACAAGCTGATGACATTTTTTTCTTTTTCCTTTTTTTTTTTTGAGATAGGGTCTTATTGTCGCCCAGGCTGCAGTGCTGTCACGAGATCATGACTTGCCACAGCCTGCAGCCTTTACCTCCCGAGGCTCAAACCATCCTCCTGCTTCAGCCTCCCAAGTAGCTGGGATTACAGGCATATGCCATAGTAACCTGCTGATTTTCTTTTTCTTTTTTTTTTTTTTTTTGGTAGAGAAAGGTATCTCTCTATGTTGCCCGGGCTGGTCTCGAACTCATGGGCTCAAGCAGTTCTTCCATCTGTCTTGTCCTTCCAAAGTTGTAGACAGTCTTTTTGAAGTGATAATAAAATCCTCATGTTTCCACAGAGTTTTATAGAGTTTGCTTGCAAGTATTAAAGTATCTAATCATTCTGAATATTGTTTAGTAAGAAAAGTGATAAAATCACACTGGTATTGACTACTGATTTAACTCCTGTTTTCTGATTGAAATTAAAATAGTTATTCTACAGTAAGCGATTGTTACAAAAACACAAGAGATTAAATAACATGCTCTGGTGTTAATCTTAAAATAAATTTGAAATGTAGAGTCAATTTAAAACATTCAGATGAGTTATGCCCCTGGGACTCTTTTGGAATATTTCTATTTAATTCTCTTCTAAATCTAAAGAAAAGGAAATATGAAAGATTAAAAATTGTGGAGATAACTCCAAGTATCAGAGTTTAATAGAATAGTATAAATTTGAATTGGCAAATGCTGTTTTCACACATTTGGAGTTTTTTGAACTGTGTGAAACATTTGCAAATGTGAGTTTTTAAGATGTTCGTGAACAGAATTTTAATAGTATAGGAGAATTAAGGAAATTTGCAATATAGCAAGTACAAATACTTGTTAATTTAAATAAAGGTATACATTTTCTGAATAAAAAGTTACTTTTTTTCTAATTAGATTTAACTATTCAAAGGAAAACACTACTAGAGAAAGTTGTGTCATCTATATTTAGAGTAGGAGAATGGTCCTAAAATATAACACGTAGATCAAATACAGTATTGTAGGAACACTAGGTGAATACTTCAAAAATAGAGGTTCTTTTGCTAATATAAAATGCATGCAATTTTTGTCTTTTTGTAATTTGGGATTCTTTCCATTTGTCTATACATGGAAAGTAATGATTATTATTTTGAGTCATTACCTTTGAAAACCAATGCCAGCCGTGGACTCAGAAAAAATATACAGTTGTATGTATACACCAAAATAAATGAATTATATACTATGGTCATAAGTTCATAGAAAACTTACACATGCCCTCCAGCTTAAGGACCCTTCTTGCAGACAATTCAATTGAAATCTGTAAGTTTTGTTTAAAAAGTCTGAGATAATTTACATTTAGTCACAAATTTTGAATCTTAAGATCAAAGTGAATCATCCAGTTTAATTATCAAGCAGGTCTGTACCAGTACACAAACATTTTACTTCTATTTTAAAATTTCCACAAAAGAAAGCCCCATAAATTCCTTTGAACAATGCTAAATATAAGAAAGCTTCCCTGTACCCCTCCACAAATGTGAAAAGCATGATTAGAAATAGGGATAGAGAAGACTTATTTATTTGAACACACACCTGGTTTCAGGTAGTTCTTGCTCTAGTGTTCTTTTTTTATGTTAATTCATTGTTTATAGAACTTTTTCTGATTTATAAGCTTTTTCTGCTTATCCTAGTTTTTTTGAAAAACAAAAGTGTTAGAAAAAATAAATTAAACTGGAAGTCATAAAATATGGGTTTTAAGTGCTATTTTGCCATGAACTAGTGATTTTGGAGAGGTATTTCTCTGCTTTAATGACCTTAAAATGAAAGTCTTACATTTTAGATGATCTGTCAGGTGCCATTGAATTCCAAACTCAATTTCTTTTTATTGATTTTCACCTATTCAGGAATGACAGGTTTTATTTTTTTATTTTTTTTAAAATCACACTTTTAGATGGGTAAATAACACAAACTTGAAGCGGAGGTAAGACAGTCAAAAAGTCATAGTTCAAAAAAAGCCAGCAGTTTTGAACTACCTATGGAGAGGAGAAAATGAGAAAAATGTAGAAAACTGAACATAATTTGGAAAAAAAATGGAGAGGTTTGAGCTATTTGGGGTATAACTATATTGGACATGAAACCTTTTGGCTCCCAGTATAACGATCTCTCCACTACAGCCCATTGTCTCACATAGATTTCCTAAAGCTTTGAGCCCCAGTTAACTAAATGGGCTCAGTGTTCATGGACCACCGTAGTTTCTGACCGATTGTAGTAGTGAGTGTATGTCTGGCATCTAGAAGGGCCCTGAAAGTCCGGCAAGCCTATGCCACTCCTTTTCATTGGAATTAGAGGGCTTGAGCAAGGTAGGTAAATTTCAAGTTTATCTGTCCTAGAGAGCTTTCCTCCTAAGTTTACTTTAGAATCAAACCTCCAACCTGATGATTTCTTAGCCTCCTTCATACATTTATAATGAGGGTAAAGTCCAGGAATCGCAGGCTTACTGTGCTGTGCTTTTTGTGTGTGTGATCATATAGTGGTAAGGGTTGGAACAAGAGAAAAGACCGTTTTATTTGCTTTTCTGACATTTGGTTGAAGTCCAGCCATCACATATGACACACATCTAGCTCCCTATTTGTTACATCATTCCTGCCGAATGTATGTGTTACGAGATTTCACCCTGTCACATCACATTAGATAATGGTTTAGTTTTTAGTTGGGGGTTGATTAAAGCCACTAGCTGGGAAACAGTTTATCTTTTGTGGTAGTTAACTCTACTAAAAAGAATGTTTTGCAATTCTAGTTTTGCTGAGTAGACAGAAATGGCATCTGCAGATGCTTATGTTTTTAATTTTGGTTTTAAGTGATTTAAGCTGAGGGAGAAAATACTAGTTTTAATTTTAAGTTTTGAATATCAGTAGTACAATTTTTAAAAGAAATTAACGGAATATTGAAAAGGCAGCTTAGTTCTGCTGTTCCTCATTAAGGTCCCAGTTTTTTAGTATTTTTACTGTAACTGTGTATTTTAAAGAAGTGTTGACCACTCCCTATCATTTCTTGCTACAGATCATTAGTCAGCACATAAGAATATACTTCTTATTAAATTAGAAATTGGTATGCAAGTATTATGTTATTTCAGTAGTTATAATTACCTCAACTTTGGGAGGATTGTTGCAGTAAAGTTGAAGGAAGAATATAGATATTTACTTAATATTCAGAGTATCTTGAAAGTCTGTTTTCTTATTGTCAAAAAAGTTACCATCAATTAGAAATAAACGTATTTCTGGTACATCCTGATTAGCGAGGGTACTGAAGTATAAACTACTTATATGAAATGGTATATCTACAAGGCCTTAACATAGTAACTTACTCATAAAAGGTACCCAGCAAAGTTTATTGAATTTTGTTGGGTTTAAAAAGGATGAATGAACACAAAAGTTTTGGGATATCTTGAAATAACCTAGTTATCATTGCAGAAAATTATGGCAAATGCATTGTGACTTTTGGATTGAAAACTAAACATAAGATTTTATTTGTTAACCTAGATTAGCAAATTTAATTTATTTTTAAAGTCACTTTTTGTTTTCCTTTGTTCTGTAACGTATCATATCCTAGATTTCCTCTTAATTTTAAAATTTATGAGTTTCAAACGTGATGAAAGTTAAGCTACTTTGTTTACTCCAATTATTTAATTTTAATAATGTGATGTTTCATACTTAGTCATAGTTGAGATGTAGTACCCTTTTGTTTTGAGAAATTTTAATAAAACAGAAGAGCCTTTTATCTTTGCTTAGTAATTTTATGCATGGAGGATATTTATTTTGTACAATTATTTTCCATACTCTTTGGTCTAACAAAACCAACTTTAGGCATGTTGTTTGTATATGAGAGATTAAAATTAAAATTTTAAGAAAAAATAAATAGATAAAATAATTTGATTTTTATATTGTTTTATCTGTTTTTAATTGGTAAGCATCCCCTATACTGAAGCACTGCCATAAATGTAATAAGAACTGAAAATCATCAGTTGCAAGATGCAGAATCTGTAATGATTGAATGCATAGTCTTCATGGACAGGAATACCTCAGTTCAAGGATCCACCATTCATTACCTGTTTTAACATGAGCAAGTTACTGAATGTTTCAGAGCCTCCATGACCTCCCTTTAAAAACTGGTAACAGTATTAGTACTTCATTTAAAGGGTTCTTTGAGGATTTAAACAAAATAATGCATGTTATAGGCCACATGGTAGGCACTTAAACATTAATTTTAATCATAACAGTAACATGAACATTCATTATTTTAAGAAGGTGTAGTCAAATGCAGGAGGAATCAATGTAAATTCATCAGACTTTAATCAGTAGGCATATAAACAAATATAACTGTCTGTAGTAAAGTTTTTTTAAAGTGCTAAATGTTAAGAAATATAACTGGCTGATTGCAACCTGCTCGATTTTGAGTTTCGCTAGCACAATTAAGTAACGATAGTTGTAACTTGAAAAAACTGTATGAAGTGCATAAACTTTGAGTCCAATACTCATGACAGAAAGATCATGTTTTAGTGGAGTAGGAAAGAAATTCTCTGTGGTTTAATGGATGCTTGTGGTGGGAGAAGGTAGTGAGTACAAAGGCTATGGTACAGGTGTTTTGATTTGGTTAGAACTGACAATGTGAGTGAATATAGGCATGGCAGGATTCAGGTGCTGGGTGGGGGTTGGGAGGAGAGTGGAACAGGAACTTAAATACAGTGACCTGAAGTGAAACATTAATTTGCAAAGTACTGTCACAAGGTTCTAAAAGAGAAGACATAGCTAATTCTGTTCTTCTCTTTGTTGTAAAAGTTGTGGACAAGTAGAAAGCAGGGTGAACTATCAGCTCATGCCATATGTGTATTATGGGGATCAATAGGTATGAAAAGACCTGAGAAATAATATGATGAGGTTCTTACACTTCAGTGTTGGAGAAGATATGGTTTTGACCTATAAGCTATCATCTGAATGATTTGAAATTTTAGACTATTTTGTATTAACATTGCATTGTGGAATACTGAGTTTGAATTAATCAAGAGAGTTTTGTTTTCAGTTTATTGTTTTTAAAGTATGAAGCAAATGAACATGCAGTATCTGAAAGTGCTGAATTTAAAATACTGTAATTGTAGTAGGTGATATCATTGCTGCAGTTATAATCAATGGGTGAATGAGAAAACATTTTTGAAAATTATAAAGCTTAATGTAAATTTAAAGTGCTTCCAGGAAACTAAACATTTTAAAGGGTAACTAGGATACAAGAATATTTTGTTTGCTTTGGGTTGCATTCTGTGTTAATTTTTGTTATTTGGCAAATAATCCTCTTACTAATAATTAGATGTAAGACAGCTCTTACCCTTCTATTTTCTAGTTCTTCTAATCTTTTAGTCATTTTTTATGACTACCATAGTTATAGATGAAGTTCTTATTCACAAAACTATTTTGAATTAATAATCCTAGATCCCTAGGATTCTGCTAATATTTTAGTTATGTTTAAGTCATATTTTAGGTGTATTTCATACATGCTATCCTTTAAAACATAAAGAAGTACTTTGTCCAAGAGAGCATCCTTGTTCAGATACTCTTTCTGTATGCTGGCATGTCTTTATTATACTGCTATCATTATGTTGAATTATGTTAACGTACTTGATTCTTTTTCTTTGTTGAATAAATGAAATGAATGAGGAACTGTCAATTTCTAAATTTACATGAATTAGACATCCTATTGGCTTATCCCTATAAACAAGAAAATGACTACTTAAAATGCATAATTGGAATAACTTATTGAGGCAGTTTATAAAAAGATGTTGCCATTTTGATTGGTATGGTGCTTATTCAAATGATTAGTTAGATCCTAAATCTTTTCGTGAATTCTCATGGCCTATAGGGCATTTGTCAACATATTCTGGCCCTGCTTGGTGGATTGCAACTTGTCGTTGAGGTAGTTATCAGCTCTATTTTGACTTAAGTTCAGGAGATTCTAGGTTGTATCAGTTAATTTCCCTTGTCATTTTCTCATGGTTGACTTTTTTTTTTAATCAATACAGATAAAAATCTGGATATATATTTCAAATTAGAATATAAATCAGAATGAATTCCTTAAATGCAAATGATGTTTAGTTGTATTAATGTTCCTACGTTGAATGCAAAGAATTTTTTAAAATTAATCCGTCAGATTATATTTCTGGCATAGCTGCATGCCCACTATTGCTTCCCTCTTTTATCCTAGGATAATGAAGCTCTGACAGTTTGAGTTAATAAATGATCTTGCCTTTCAAAAGTTTCTGGTTTTGTGAATGTGGACCACTTTGAAAATCTAATTAACTTGGAAATTCTCACCTCAAAAGAATACCCATACACATCTACACCAAGCACATAACATTTTGCAGGCAGCCTCAGGGAATTCAGTCTCCTGATCTAGTGGGTGAGTCCAGACCTACCCCTGTAAAACAGTTAACAATGTGAGCCAGAATAAGAATTCACTGGTAATAATTCCCATTTTAGGTTTCTGTAAAACATGCAAAAATAAATTTTAAGCAAAACATATTTATGTTTTGATAACACTTAAGAGTTGATACAACAGGGAACTGATACTGTATGTTTACAGTATAGCTAACCTGTTTGGTCAGTTTCTGTTCTTACGAGATTATGGTGTCAGTCCAGAATCTGTAGATACTGCCACTCTCTGAAGAGTCTTGTACAAGTGGGAGTCATAGTGTTAAAATGACAACATATCAGATAATGCAATAAAATGCTATAGGAGTTTAGAGAAGGTGAAAAACATTTTATTCTTGGTGATGGCTTTGCTCTACTCTAGTTATGGCTACAGTTTGACTTGGCCATTAGAGGACAGTAATTCAAAAGGGTCCCACACTAATTCAGAAAGGGTCTCAAGAAATCAGTTGAGATTAGTAGAATTGAGTATGTGAAAATTCTGTTAAATTCTGCAAGAATCATTTTAGAGTCTTCTCTATTTTGGAATGCTCTTCATTTCCATTAAGCCAAATAAACAATAAAGAGTCCATTTTAGAGTGAATTATTTTTCTTGTTAAGTTTTCTGAGGGTAAACTCTTTCCTGGGATTCAAGTATACAAGACATGTGAGAGAGCAAGGTAGACTCAGCAGTGGAGGTGATTATTTTCTGCATAAGTAGATAACATTTAAACAATGCTTGAATTTTAAGTGGAATTAGGCAAGGTACATAGCAGAAATTGTATGGTGCATTGCAGTAATATACAAAGGTTAAGAGAGCTCTATGTAGAATTCTGGCACTGAGAAATCTTACTTTTAGTGAAGTTGCCTTCTCTCTGTCTCTTTCGGTTGAACCCTTGAGAGATGCCAGCTATGGTGGTTTTCGTTTCTCTTTATCTCTAATCATTGTTACCGATGTCTTATCTGTGACTCTTTAAACTCTGAAACTTCAGTCTTCCACTTCTTGAATCTTTTTCCAAATTACTCATAAATGTCTGGGATCGGGCCTAATCACTATTCTTTAATGTAACAGCTTTCTATGATTCAACCTTTAAAAAAATGACAAAACAAAAACATTAACACTACATCTTCCAAATTCAATCAGAAAAATCTTATGTTTAATTCACAGTCAATTAGAATAAAACATAAATAGTACATCAAAATAATATTGTTGTAGTTCAGTATACAGAGGCATTTGTAAATACATTTGTGTTCAACAGGGTTTTTCCTTCACTGTATGTATCAAAACATTATTACCATGAGCCATCTGCTAGAAATAACTTCACTGTGCAAAGCTATATGTTAAATTACTATTTAATGCATTTTACATGTATTGCAAAGATCTTGATGTTATGATTTTTTTCCTCTGAGATGTAACTGGCAACCAAATTAAGTACAAACTTTAAGGCACTCCCTGTTATCTGTAGAGTAAACGGTTGTTTCATTAGTTTGCTATTTTGTAGCCCTTCAAGTTTCAACCCCGCTAAGAAGTCCCATCTGATGTCTTACTATTCTCCTTTACCTGCTTTACTACTTACCATGTAGTCTAGCCAAAAGGACTATTACTCTTTCCTTTAAGTGCTCCTCCAGTCTCTGAACGTGAGGTCTTTGAGGACAAATAACCATATCCTACTTCTCTTGAAATCCATGGCTGCTTGCCCAGCTCAGAGTTGTGTGATGGTTTTAAGTTAGTGAACACTGAGTAAATGAATTATGCTCTGTGTATGCACTTTGTTTGTGCTCATTAGGCCTATATTCTAGATGTCTCCTAGCAAGTCTAACATAAACAACGTCTCCCAAGAACCTTCAGTAAATTACAGATTTTCTATGGACTATTAAAGCATCTTGTATACAGTTTTTGTATACACTTACCAGTTTTACTATGTGTGATATAATCACTTAGATGGGCCTTATCGCATTTCTCCTTGGCATAGAGTACAGACTTTTGTTCCACTTAGTCTTGGTTTTTAATACTGGCTACACCATGTGTATTCTTGGACAGGTCTTCATCTGTTAAACGTACACTATGTTTTCTATACCTTTGATGATTACCAAGATCAAATGAGAAAACATATAGAAAGAACAGTTGGTACTCAATAAGTAAAAAACACAGAGCCTGACATACATGTGACAGTAAATATTCTGATTCTTCTCTCTTTCTTTCTCCTAATCTGACCCTAAGCTAAACCCTTCAGTGATAGGAGTTATTTCCTTTTTTTTTGAGACGGAGTTTCACTGTCATTGCCCAGTGCAATGGCACGATCTTGGCTCACTGCATCCTCTGCCTCCTGAGTTCAAGCGATTCTCCTGCCTCAGCCTCCCGAGTAGCTGGGATTACAGGCTTGCGCCACCATGCCTGGATAATTTTGTATTTTTAATAGAGACTGGGTTTCTCCATGCTGGTCATGCTGGTCTCGAACTCCTGACCTCAGGTGATCCATCTGCCTCAGCCTCCCAAAGTGCTGGATTACAGGCGTGAGCCACCGTGCCTGGCTGAGTTGTTTCCTTTTTATGTACTAACAGTGCCTAGCAAGTGCCTTAGTCTTATTGGATGTTCAAATAAATGTTTAATGAATGAACAGAAATTTGGACATTTTTGATAATGGTAATATTTCTAACACCTTTTAAGATTCAAAATTTGATTAGTGAACATGATAAAAATTAAAATAGAGAAGAATCTGGGGTATTTGTGTTACTTATTTAATTCTTGGCCTTCATCCCAAGTGTACGTATTGGTTTCTAGATATTTATGTAGAGAGTACAGCATGCTATGACTTATCCTAAAGAGGATCCCCAAAACATAATTTTCATTTTGGTTGTTGCATCAGGCATCTCAGCCAGAATAATTTAAAATATTTTAGAAAAACCATAAGTCACTTTAAAATGCAATCCAGATTTAAATTATTTGAACTCACTTAGATGCTGATTCTTTACTGAATTAAGTCATGTTGTGAAAATAAAGATGTGTTTAACTCTGTTACTGTGGGCTATTCTCACTTTGAGAAGTGTTTCAAATATATAGAGTTGAATACATTTAGAATATGAAGGAACCTAAAGAATAAACTTATTTTCTTATTCAAAATGTAAATGATAAGACATATTAAGCACATGAAATTAGAGGTGTTTATGTTTTGAGAGAAACTTAATAATTTTTATAATTGATAGAATATCTTTTTATAGTACTTTAGTGGCTAGTGAAGGTTGAAAAATAAAGAACAACCTTGTTCTAGGTTTTTCTTAATGCTATTGACAATTTTTATGTTTTAAAAACCAGGGCAACAGAAACAAAACCAGAGCAACACTGCAAAAGACAAGTATTACAGCATTGATTCTAAGTGGGTGGGGTAGGCACATCCACCTCAGGAAGTATGCTAATCTGCTAAGTTTTCTTGTTTTTATGCCTTTCTTTTTACTCCCTGCAAAAGACTAACATCTAACAAGGCTATAATTTGGTCAACTGCCTTCTTTGTTCTGAAGAAATGAGCAAATTGCCTTTCTTTAAAGCTGCTTCTTACTCCTGCAAACATTCCCTGAATAGCAGTTTTGTGTCCTGTCATGGTGCTAGGTGCTGGGGACTACAAAAGTAAACATGACTGTTTGTCTCCAGAAACTCACCGGCCAGAGTAACGTTTTTAACCTCATCTTTCTTAGCTATTTGCTATCTCAAGAAATGTTAATACATTTTCATGATAAAAGGGGTTACATATTTTCTTGAATCTAGTAACACTGAATGCCTTATCTCCATCTCGCTGACTGCACCAAGAAGTCTTTCAATAAAGAATACAACCTAACGTTTTTAATCCAGTAATTCCCTAGCTTATTTGACAACACCCTTTTTTTTTGGTGCCACACACATATCAGTGTTCCAAGAGATATAAATGTTCTGCAGCACCCAGTTTGAGTGAGAACCTGTGCAGAGATGATGTACAGCTATAATGAGATGAGTGCTGTCAGAGCAGCAGGAGCCCCAGGAGTTAGAGAAGTCTTCACACAAGCAGTTCTGTGTTTGACCAAGTCTGCAGTGATTTGTATACAAAGGAAGGAAAGGGTGGTTTAGGGCTCTGCAGAAAGAATAGAATGGAGAATAGCACAAATGTGTGAATGCTTGACACTGAGAGAATGTGTAAATACTTGACACAGAGCCATGTATGTTTGAGGAAAATCCAAGAACTCAATATCATTAGATCAAAGTGGGGTTGAATGTCAAATATGGAAGAAGCTCTACCAGAGAATGATCCTTGAAATGTCTAAAAAACTCTGAATAGCAAGATTGAGCTATAAATTAGGTAGTAATAAGTTCCTACATTTCAAAGTTATATAAAGTCCATTGTACTTTATATTTAAAGCTAGTTTTCCACAGGGAAAACAAAGATTCTGAATTTAGCAAAAACTAGCAAGAATATGGGATAAACTGTATGGTTGAATCATCCACTGTGTGCTGCTATTGAGCTCTGAATGTTATTTAATCATGCTTTAAAAAAAATTGAGTCGTCTGTTAACATTTTAATACAGTACATTAAGAATGACGAAGCAACTTTCCTTGTAAAAAGTTTTAACGAATTCCTATTTTGGAATTACAGAATTATCACACATCAAGACAGAACAATGAAATATTTTATGTTTTTAAATTTAAGGTTTTACTGAGCCTTACCATCATTGTTGCTCTTTATAAAATATTGATAAATACAGAAAAATAAGAAAGTGAGCTTATGCCATATAAAGACAGTGTACATGCTGATGTATTTTTTGCTAGACAAAATTTACATATTTATATTTATGCTAAGTAGAGTGCTTATTTTTTACATTTTCCCCACATTGTAAATTCTTTGTAAACACCACATTCAGTGACTACATAATATTTCATTCAGTGTATATATCATTGTTTGCATAGCTCTAGACAATCTTCAGTTTTTCCAATCATATATTTAGATGGTTTCCACTTTATTTGTTATTACAAATAATGTTTTCTGTATATAATTCCAGAATTGGAATTGTTGGGTCAGAAAGTAGGAATATGTTTAAGGTTCTTGATGTATGTTACCACATTACTTCACAAAACAGTGCAGTCATTTATATTTCTACTGGGAGTGTATCAAGGAATTTATTCAGATCTTGAGGACAATCATTTATAAAGACAAGCAGACTTTTTTGATTAGTTTTAAAATATGGACGTATTTATTGTTTTGTTCATGGTTTTAATGGTAAGCAACGTTCAGCTAAGTCTTCTATGTATAATACTTTGTACAAATATAAGGATTTTCTCTTGATATGAAGCATTTTGATTTTTGAGGTATCCATCACGAATTGAAAAAATTGACTATGAGGAGGGCAAGATGTTGGTCCATTTTGAGCGCTGGAGTCATCGTTACGATGAGTGGATTTACTGGGACAGCAATAGATTGCGACCCCTTGAGAGACCGGCACTAAGAAAAGAAGGGCTAAAAGATGAGGAAGATTTCTTTGTAAGTAGCAGATTTTTTCTGTTTGCTGGTTTTGCCAGCTATGTAATGACATATTTTAAAAGGATTCTGTTAAATTATACAAAAGCCTGTTTTTGTTAAGGAAATGCTTATTTAATATACATGGAATTGATCTTAAAAGTTGTTTAAAATAGGATTTTAAAGCTGGAGAAGAAGTTCTGGCTCGTTGGACAGACTGTCGCTATTACCCTGCCAAGATTGAAGCAATTAACAAAGAAGGTATGTGTTTGAAATGATCTGAGACTTAAAATTAGATTAATAGTAAAATTTCACTATATTTTAAATTTTAATTAGTGTGTGTTATATCATCATGTATAACTTTTATATTTTCTGTAAGTATTCTTTTTTGGGAGCATTTAATTTGTTATATGTGTCTAGAATAAAATGCTACATGGTGTGCTACCTAAGTAGTGTTTAAATTAGTAGACAAAAATAGTTGGTTAAAATTTTTCAACTTTCAATTCACAGGCTTATATCATATGCATCTTATTTCTACTTCTCTGTTTCTAGTTTGTGACCAAGTTCTATTTATGAGCATCTACCCAAGAGTGTGAGGAAAGGTTAAAGATTTAGGGGAATTCAAATCAGTTCAATTCACAAGTGAAATACATAGGATATTTTCTGAGGGAAGAGTATGGAATTTTTACCAATTTGAGGATTTCCTTTATTGTGTCTCTCCCTGCTGTCCTATCGTTAATTTCTACAGATAATTGAGTTAATTTTCTAGTAGTTTTTTGTGGATATTTGTTAGAATATTAGATACTGAGCCAAAGTTACTTAAGTAATCAAAAATGTTGAAAGTAACCCAGAAATTAGGCTTATTAGTGTTGCAGAAGACTGGGAAATCGTTGGACAGATCATTAATTTAAAACAGAATTCATATGCTGACTTATTTGGAAAGTTGTAAGAATTAATAATTAAATTATTATTGAAAACATACCTGAATATTTTGTTTTTTAAATTTCTCCTTTAAAAAAGTTATGGAATACTTGCACATGTTTGTTTAATTCAGTAATACATTAATTTTCTACTAAAGTTATTTCTTAAACTTGACCACTTACACTAGTCCTCCCTATCCACAGGGGTTACATTCCAAGACCCCCAGTGACTACTTGAAACTTCGGAAACTACTGAACCCTATATATACTATGTTTTTCCTATACTGTACATGTATATGAATGATCAAGTTTAATTTATAAATTAGGCACAGTAAGAAGTTAACAATAATAATAGAATAATCAAACAATATATTGTAATAAAAGTTATATGAATGTGGTCTCTCTCTTTCTTCCTTCCTCTCTCTCTCACTCTCCCTTGTCTCTCTCTCATGAAATACCTTATTGTGCTATACTCACTCCTTTTCAGACCGCGGTTGACTGCAACTGTGGAAAGTGAAATCGTGGATAAGGGGGATTTCTGTATTCATTGTTATTACTAAAGAAACAAACATTGAGTGACAGCTTCTTGGCAAGAAGGGCATTTAATCTAAGTAAGGGGACATTTCCTTTAAACTGAGTCTTGAAAGACAACTAAGTTAGCTAAAGAAGTGATCAAAAGGCTTTGCTGGTGGAATAAATATGTGGAAAATAACAGAAGTGGGAGAGGCATGCCATGTCATTTTAAGGAACTGCAGGTTGCTTAGAATGAAAGATTCGTTTAAAGATGATAGAATAGCTGGAGTACAGGTTGGAGGGAAAGGCAAAGATTGGTATATGAAGTGTCATGTAACCTTGCTAAAGAATTAGAATTTTATTTGGAGGTGATGGGAGCCATGGAAGAGTTTTTTAAGCTGAGGATTTAATCTAACAACAAACTTGAGAGAAAATAGGAGGTAAGAGAAGACAGAAGAGAAAACAGAGATATATTAAGGAATGTTAGGTGTGGAAAAATAAAAATCATAGTAGTCTAGCTAGAAATCATGATATAACTTTATAAAGACCTTAATCCAATATATTGTTTAATGAATTGAAATCATGAATATGGCTATGATTTTCTTACCACTGGTTACCGCTACAGAAAGAGTTGAGAGACATCTCAGTTGTCAGGTGTGCAGGCTGTTTCTTCTTTTCTAGTGGGGCCTGTATCTCCCTGTGCACTTACACTTCTGTGGAGCTGTGTTATGGAGCTTACATTCCCAAGTCTTATTCACGTTGGCTCTTGAGTGTCTAGTCCAGAGCCTAGCACATAGTAGACAGTCAGTAACAATTTGTGGAAGTAAAGGAAGAAGTCAAATCTCTTCTGTTGGGTAATAGGATGTACCCAAAACGAAGTAAAATTACACGGTCATTGCCCTCTACATTAATTCATAACAGTTTCTTTTAAGAGCTTTGGGACCTTCGTTCCATGCATCAAGTTCCCTGTGTGTGTGCAGATGCAAGTACACACATATCACACACACTCAGAACAAAACCACCCTCATTCTTTATTCTATCCCTTTCATCTACAGGCATTTAATATAGAAAATTCAGCTTACCTTAGTGGAAGAGTGATGATACTGATTGTGATCCCAGCGATTTCAAGAGTAGTTTCAGTGAACACATACTGAAATATTGGCAGATACTATTTGTTTTCTGAAAGCTATTAATACTGTGATATCTGTATGTCCCAAGTGGTGGATAGTCCTGCCCCCTCCCCACCTTGACAAAAATCAGAAGAGCAAAAGAAGCCGTCCATTCAATGTAACAGCAAACCAAAATGAACAATTGTGAACATTTAGGCATTTGTAATATAGCATATAGAAGCGAAGAAAAGGGGCCAGTCAGGGTGTTCTGGAGTATTGGGGAAGTTTTCATCTTGGGAATGGTACTTGAAGAGTGGAGTGGGGTTTAGATATACATAAGGAAAGGAGAAAGGCATCACAACAGAGGAAACAGCATGAGCAAAGGCAGAGAGGTATTGATGCCCAGACGGCCTGGTGTACAAGCTAAGTTTTTCTGGAATGCTGTGTTGAAGAAGGAAGACAGAAAGTTGCAGGAAAGATGGGAGTGCAAGGTGTACGCAGAGTTTGACATTCTCAAAATATTTCTAGTGTCTTTACATACATCCTTAATATTCACCTGATCAATTGTTTGTATAACTTGAATTTAGATCTTTATATCTGTGAAATTCAACATTATGCTAATTATAGAAAGATATAAAATCATGGTGTTATTCAAAGTACACCCCACAAAAATCTTTGCACATATATATTATTGGCTTTGGTGCCAACCCCAAGGACATTAGTAATGATCGTCATATTTCTTGTTTATAATTTATAATTCTTTTATAAAGACCAAGTATCTGTTTACTTAAAGTGAGATTCTGCCTTAATTGGGGAAATGGTAGAAGAACATTTATCTAGGAAATGACAGAAAAACATTTGAATTTCCTTAAGTAGGCATTATACATAATTTATATATCTTCTAGTAGCACTGGTTTATATTGACTTGAAAGCATGGGGTCTGTAACAGAAAGTGAATATGCTTCATAATAGACAGACAATCTTGAGGCCTTCAAGTAGGATGAGTTTGTAGGAAAGACATGGATGACTAGACGAGATTGGAAATATTAATTATGGCCATGCTACCTGCCACTTAGGTGAATGCCACTGGGTATAGCATTTAGCCTTCCTCTAGAGTTCAGTGTTCTGAGCTACTTTGTGAAGACTTTTATCTAGTTGATTTGTAAAATATTTTCTAGCTTTAAAATCTAGAACTATAATTCTTATTTTCCAGTTTGTTGTTATTGCCCAAGGAATAATCCTTTCCAGGGTAAATGATCTTTTTTGCATATCAGCTCCTTCTCTGTATTACTTCTTTTGAAAGAAACATTCAAAGAGCAAATGGTAATGCCTATGGAAATATATATTTTTGTAAGTAATGATTTTACTTTTGTCAGCTATGTTATGAGTCTAAACATTTAAATTATTGTAAAATTATAAAATTTCTTAGTAAAAATCAGAATTACATGGAACTAACTTATCAAGACTTAATTTGTGTACTTGTTAGGGGAAACAGGAGTTCAGAGTTGTTTTTAGAGGGAGGGAGAAAGTAAACTTAAACTTGATGGAGTCCTTAACAGGAGTATTTGTAGTTTTTGCATTCCTAAGCATTTATCTATGCAGGTCACTACTTGTTAGATTTCAAGTGTTGCTGTAAGCTTGAATTATATTTTCTAATGATTCTGACTTGCTCCTGTTTCAGGAACGTTTACAGTTCAGTTTTATGATGGAGTGATTCGTTGTTTAAAAAGAATGCACATTAAAGCCATGCCCGAGGATGCTAAGGGGCAGGTAAGAGTGTTCAGTATTCCTAGCTACCCAAAGGCACATCTTCTTGAACGGTGATTGTTCAAAGTATATTTATATATATATTTTTTAAATGAACTAATTGTAGGGTTATGTGCTGATAGCCCCAAATAGCAGCAAGAAAAGGAAGCTTAGACTGTAAAATAAATTATACATTTGATTTTTGCTTCTTTGGTTTAGACCTGCTAAAGTTATAGGTCACTAGTTTCTGTTCCAGGTGAAATCCCAGCATCCACTAAGCTGGTGTTGTCCTATCGACCCAGCTGGATCGTGTAACCAGTCTATGGGAAGTGAGGTAAGTGCCTTTTTTTTTTGAATTTTGTTTTGTTTTTCCTGGTATATAATGTCATTTAGAAAGTTAAAATTTTTTAATACAAAATTTTACATTGAGTTCTTATCTTCTTCTTTCCTTCTACAAATCATAGTCATTTATCTTCCTTTAAAAGGCGCTTACCTGACACTCTGTAGGCTGTTTCAGATAGGGCTCTCTGAGTCATATGATGGAAGCAGTGTATTGTATGCTTTGTCACTGCTCAAAGCAAGAATGGACGGTAAGCATTGGAAGGAGAATCTTGGGTGGAGGTAAAACCACAATTTCATTTGTTGGCTATGTTTTCTGAAATACTGAAAAGAAAGGTGCCATTAGAAATTTAAAATATTTTCTTTTATATTCTGCTGTTATTTGGGATTTTCAGCACCTGGACCTACAATTAATTTTAAGAAATTGAAAGTAGTCTGTAAAAATGTCTAATGTGGAAATATGCTACATATTTGTTCCATAACATGCGGTGTAAACTGTCATTCTGAAATGTATTGAAATTACCTGGTCAGCTTCAGTAAAGTATAAACATTTAGTGCTCTAGAAATGTATAACTACCACATTAAAAACATTCATGAAGAAATAAGTGTGATTGTTTTAAATTGCCTGGTTTTCAAAAATTTAGTTATGAAATGATTAGCAAGCAGATTTCCTCTAATCAACATGTAAATGCAATTTAAAATAAAAATGCTTTTGATCAGGAAGTGGCTTTGTGTCTTCCCACATGTGTGTATAAATAAAGTGTTCTTTTAAGCATTCAGTGGTGTGATTTCTTGGTTACTACATAGATTGATTAAAATGTTGGGAACATTGTTTAGTATATACCTGGTTAAACAAAAGTCTCAATTTTTTTTTTTTGCTTTAAAACAATTATTTTGTTATTCTGGTTGATCAGATATGTTCATGAATTGACATTAATATTATTGCCTTAAAACTTTGTTTTGTCAAAGTGAGACACTGAGCCAATTTGGTTTGTGGTAAAATTACAGGTTGTAAAAATTAAATTTATTGGATGTTATGGATGTTTGTTTTTAATAAGTAGTGATTCTTTAGTCACACTATGATGCATTGTAACATTAAGATCAGTGCCAAGATACAAAACAATTGAAATAATATTTGGGTAGTAGTATATTTCTTTTATATTAGTATATTTTTCATTTTTTCTTTAGAATTCTTAATTACAGCAATGTTAACAATATTTGTAGAATTGTGTTTCATAAATGACTCTCATTTTATGAGTTGCTTTTTCCCAACAAGCTTTTGACTTGCCTTCATCAAGGAAATATGCCAAATCAGGTGTTATTTGGGCAAAGCTAAGGGCGGCGGGGGGCGGCTATCTTGCGTAATATAGCCGCAAGATTTTGAGGACTTTGAGAATTTCTCTATAAAGATAATTTTTAAATTAAGCTAGCGAAGAATAGTGCATCAAATTAATGCACTGTGGAAATGTTCTTCCTGAACCTGTCTAAAATGTGACATTAATAACACTTTGGCATATTCAAACCTCCAGATTAATTAATATTCTTAAGCCTAAATAAGTCTTAATTCTGTTGTCTTTGACTTTGAACCAGTTGGTTAATACTGGATAAACTTCTGCTTGCATTAAGAGGTTAGCTTGAGCACCTTAAAGAGCTTTTAATATTATAGTGGGTGCAATGTGAGCTGTAGTCCTTCTAATACTTTCTTTGTAGACATTTTTCTCACTGGGAAAGAAGGTAGACATGTTAACAGCCCAAAATAAGATCCCCTCTTTTTCTCCCTACCTACATTTTTTTCTTCTTCCACATAATTTTGTGTGGCATGGTAGTGTTGATACATAAATAGCTATGAAACTGACATATATTATAGGAGGGTGATTGATTCCTTCATCTTATGAGATACCTCCTTGTTCCTTCTGGTTTTCTACTCTAATAAGAGCAGTAGTAATTACAGGATGAGAGATTGAGCCATTACATATTTAATTTGGAAGCTTGTAACAGAAGTACTTGCCTTTTCTCTCATTTCTTCTTCCTGAGGGTGTGCTGATACAAAAGTTACATTGTAACTCACTAGTGTTAATGGTTGGCTCATAGGTCCTTTGCTATTAATATTTACAAAACATTTTTTGTGTACATTCTTTCACTGGATTCTCATAGAACCTTTGACATAGGTATGGCTAATATTTCTGTTTCGCATTTGAAGAATTCAGAACTTAGAGAATTGAGTGACTGACTGACTTAAAATTTTGCTTATTCTGTGCAAAGTGATTCCTTTAACCCAGAGTTTCTGATTTCAAAGACTGCCCTTTTTAGTGCAATATTCTATTATCTACAAAAAGCTTGAAAACATCATTATTAGTTATAGTTGATGGAAAGATCACACTTCAGTTATTTTTAACAATGAAGCTTTTCTATAGAAGGAATAGATTCAGTGTTTGATAGCAAAGTAGAATGACTATAGTTAATAAAAATGTACTATATTTGGGTGATGGACACCCTAAATACACTAAATTGATCACTACTAAGTATATGCATGTAACAAAATTTCACATGAATCCCATAAATTTATGTAAATAAACATAAAAGCAAACACAAAATAGAACTCAACGTAAAAATAAAAGAGCAAAACAATGAGAGAATTCTTTAATCACACAGCTACAGTGATTCCCATGCAAGTCGTATGATTAAAAAGCATTTAAAAAGCATTTAGATTTTAAAAGGTGCAGTATGAGTCTCTTTTTAATTTTTTTCTTTATTGGAGGTAGAAAACAACTTGGGATGGAAATTACTTCTGACATTTTCCAGCAACTCTGACAACTTAACATTTTCCCTACAATATGGAACCAGAATTAAATGCTCTACTCTTAATAGGTCTGCAAACATATGATCTCTGGCATATAACACTTTCCTTTTGGTTGTCTGATTATACTTATTCTTGTTTCTCTGTTTCTCATCCCACTTTGTTGATTGTTCTCTCTCAATCCTTTCTTTTTCATTGATGATGCTTTCTTTTCTTACTGCTTAAATGTTAGTCTCAAAGCTCAACTTAGCCATACTGCTTTTACCTACCCATGTTTTACCCATGTTTTACTGCTTTTACCTACCCATGTTGCTCCTTGAACCTTTCATCGCTCTTTCACTTTCCTGTACACTTTCACTCCTGGCCTTTGTTTAATGTTTTTCCTTTTGCTTGGAGTAACCTTTTCTCCTTTTCCACTACCGCTTTCCCTGGGAAATTCCTACTTACCTTTAGGGTTCAGCTCATCTATCATTTTCCCTGAAGCTTTGCATTAGTCTTTCTCTTCAGTCAAAATCAGTCTTGTCTTTTCTGTTCTATAGTATTTTGTTTATTTCTCTAGTACGTCTCTTGTCACGGCTTATAGCTAATTGCATTTACCCGTGAATTACTTATGAACAGGACCAGTCTTTTACCACTTGCGGTCTCCTGAATGTTTAGCCTAGTACCTGGCATATAGGACAGGGTGTTCAGTAGAAAATTGATGATTGAATGTGTTAAGTGCAATCACATGTTTTCAGTTAATTTCAGTCATGAGAGAAAGAGTTAGAATACAGATTTTTTTTTAAATGGCTTATTGTTTTCACCATGTATTTTTAAGGTAGTGTTAATCTACATTGTTCATTGCTTAATTTTATTAGCCTATTTTGCTTATATTTGTTAATGTAAACCATGAATTAAATTCATTTGATGTTGTGAAATTTTTAGTTGCTTGGACTAGGGATTAAAGGTATTTTGAGTAAGTCTGAACTGGTAGTCTATTTGACAAAGCTTAGTGGTCTCAGCAGATTCACTTTGTAGAGATATTTGTATTTATTTTAAAATATTTGTCTTAAAAACATTTTGATTGTGAAAATTAAAATGTTAGGACCACTTTATACTTCCTTACACCTTTTTTTTTATAATAAGCATTTTTAGTTAAAAATGCAATAGTAAAATGTATTTAACAACAAACTAACACAGGAAAAATAAATATTTGCACCTCAGAGGAATGATACCAAACAAAGACCTAGGATGTTGTATGGGGAGATAAATTAATATGGAGTTTTGACAGTTAATGCTTTACCTTGGTCAATGGAGCTCTTTTCTTCTTCATCAGTATTATTAAGCTGTTGTGATAAATTGCTATCTGAACTTCAGTAGCTTTAGAAAATAATAAAAATCATACCTTTCTTGATTTCTATGAGATTGACTATAATTTGAATGGTACATTCATCCTAATAAGGAATAGCAATTTGGTAGGTGGGAATACACTATTTTTAATCTTTGTAGAATTGCAAGATAGCATTTTTCCCTTCTTTTATAGTCCTTTGTATTATGGGAAAGAGATGGAATGCAACATTTGAGCCCTAAAATACTAAGGTAGCATGTCATGTAGTATTCCGTATCTGCCATAGGTTTCCTCTGCTATTTTAGATTTTAACTCCTGTAAAAATATATCCTTGGAATACCTGTTATTGAATGTGCTTCCTATTTTTATGAGAGGTTGTACAATCTAACTCATTCGATTATTAAATTTGATAACCTACCATGTTGAGCTATCATGTAAATATTGTTCTCTCTATATTTATGTTTGGTTACATGTGAAAATAGCTTTGAAAATGTGACACATATTTTTATTAGTGTAATTACATTTTAATTAATTTTTAATACTTCACATGTTTTGTGTTTTTCCTTTGGAGGATTGGATAGCTTTAGTCAAAGCAGCTGCTGCAGCTGCAGCCAAGAACAAAACAGGGAGTAAACCTCGAACCAGCGCTAACAGCAATAAAGATAAGGATAAAGATGAGAGAAAGTGGTTTAAAGTACCTTCAAAGAAGGAAGAAACTTCAGCTTGTATAGCCACACCAGACGTAGAGAAGAAGGAAGATCTGCCTACATCTAGTGAAACATTTGGTACAAAATACATTCTTACGTTAATTCCTTATGACACTGGTAAACTCGTAGTAAAGTCAAATCCCTTGGCCCCTTTGATTTTGAATGTATAATTAAATTTTTAAGCTTTTTTCCCTAGCATAATATGATGGCTAACTTTTCTAGCATTTTACAGATAGACCTGAAAATTAATAGTCTAGTTTGGGTTACTTGATACTGGATGCCCTCAGTATTCTTGAATAGAAATAGGTTGAGCTTTTGATTTGTAACTTCTTGATAGCAGGTTTTTGTTTGAAATTTTTTCTTTTGTGTTTTTTCTTCAACCTTTTATATGCTTCTGTATATGCTTCATATGTAATACGGAAAAAGCAGTAAGTCATTTTCTTACTGCTTTAAGAATAACTGCTTTAGTTGTCTTTTATTTCTAACATACTAGTCTGGAGGGATTTGTGTTTTTCAAAGGTCTGTATCAAGTAGTAGATTTAAAAAACTAATGTGAAAAACATTTTTACTATTTTGCTATTAAAAAATCATGTGTTTTAATTTTGGATTCTAGATAAACTCTCTCATATATGTGTTCTATTAAAAGTAGGACTTCATGTAGAGAACGTTCCAAAGATGGTCTTTCCACAGCCAGAGAGCACATTATCAAACAAGAGGAAAAATAATCAAGGCAACTCATTTCAGGCAAAGAGAGCTCGACTTAACAAGATTACTGGTAAACTACAATGATTTTTTTTGGGGGGGGTGGGAAATGGAAGGTTTAATTTTAGAGTAATTTATTTTTAATGAAGTAAAATGGTTTTGGTTTAGTGTCATAGACCTGTTAACATTGACAGTTACTTTCTGGTTCTTCAAAGTCAGCGTCTTTCAACACTGTCAGCTTTTTCTGTTTTAAAATGTGAAAAATAGCACGTATCTTCTACCTACCTCACAGGGATGTTGTGAGGGTTGATAAGGATGAATGCTACAAAACTCAGTCATTTTTTAAATTACATTGGTGATAATAGTTTCTAGAAGAATTATTTTGTCAACTTATGGTGACACAATTTCTGAGGTTTTAAATGTTTTTATACATTCGTATACTTGACCAGTCTTACTTAAGGATGGTGCCATATATAGTTGGAAAGATGACTGACTTACATTTACTTCCTGAATCTGTTGATTTCTGAATTTCTGATGTGAAAGTATTTCTGTAAGTTTCTTGTTGTTTTTTTAATTTCTACTCTTCAGGTTGGTCACTAGCATCTGGGCTTATTTCCGTATGATTTCTTGTAGTTTAGTTTAGGAAATAGCCGTGCTAGGCTGTTAGAAAACACTGAAAATTCTAGCCTGGTTAGTGTTCATGGAAGAGGGGATTGAAGGATTAGAATTGGGGCCAGTCATACTACATCCTGCCGTTTTCATGGTCTATTCAGCCTGGTAATTCTAGTCTTCAAAAGAAATTGTGAACATATTTACCTTTTCTGAGTAAATGTTAAAAGGGGAATTTAAATACTTTCATGATTTAGTCATATGTTCTTATTATGAGGACAGAACCTTTTTTAGTGCCTTTGGCCTAATTAAGCTGTATAAACCTTTGTTGGCTTCAACTTGAAGAAGCTTGATTTCATGGTCAGATTTAGGAATAAATGTAAACTGAACATTTTGACCATTTTCTGAAGAGAGGAAGCTAACTGAAAGGTGACTCTGGAGCTGAGGGTTGTTTAGAACCACTGTTTTATTTATATTGTTCATCTAGGTGATTATAATTGGTTTCAGCAGGTGAGAATATTTAGTCTCTTGCCATTTGTATATATTATTTTCATGCCTGTGTCTGATAAAGGACATATTTGGCCCCAGGAGAGGAAATATTTTAAATCAATTAACCCGTTATACCTTTTCCTTGTAAACTATTAAGGAGAAAGCCAAATGTTCTCTGATTGTTCTTATGGCATGAGACTTCAGTTTTGCCTTAAAATATGGAACCCAGTGCTATGTGCTGGGCAGAAGTGGAGTAGTATTTCTAACTCCTGTGATACAAAGATTGAAACAGCATTGTTGGAGGAGTCGAGATCAAAGAAGACGGAGGTGACGCTGACATGATACAACTGCCAGCTTTCCAGCATCATGTTTTTTTTTCCTTCAATTTGGATAACCTGCTTTTAATAGTTTCAGTCAGTATACTCTTACATATGCCTTATTGGGAGATTCAAGCTCAACGTTTAAAGAAGTAAAAAAACAAAAAAACTGCAACAGAAAAACTCAGCTGAGCCCACAATGATGCATTATTTCTCTATGGCCTTGAAAAGACAGTAGTGGGGAAAGAAAGTACCATTTTACCATGTGCCTCAAGTTTGTAATACTGGTTGCTTAGTAACACCCTTCCCTTCCATGGAGGGATTTTCTCTTCACTTTCCCTCGGGGGTCTCAGATGAATAAGTTATAGTTTGACAGCAGCAGCAAAGCATAAGATTTTATGAATGTGAAGCCATTACTATCTTTTTATTTACTCAGAAAATTTAAGTGTGTGATAATCTTTTTAATAGTTCATCTTTCTACATCTATTTCTGATTTCATGTTGCAACTATGTCATGCAAAAAGACCATAGATATTGTAAGATTGTCTTCAGTAGTTGAAATTCAGGCTTGCCTTTGTACAGTAAATTTCATTTATAGGTTATAAAGATAAATGAGAACTAACATAGTAATTTTGTTATGGCATTATGGTATATTTTAAATTTATCAAGCTCATCTGTATGTGTCTTTTTGTCCTTTACTACTGAGAGGATTGGGGCTGGGATCATGGCAGCCTGCTCTGATGTATTTCTCTCCACTCTATTTTGTTATTTTTTAAAAGAGTTCTACCTTAAATAAGTGGACCAGCTATTGGATAACTTTAATTCATATATTTATCATTCTTTCTATTCACTTTGCCACATACATACCATGTGATGATTTTAAACCCGATTTATATATAGAGAATGTTACAAGGATGGCTTTTTTCAAAGATTCCAAGTAGGTAGACATTGAAAATATAGTTGCACAGTATATGGAATATGTATATATGTATATACATATATACATATATATTTCCATATATACACATATACATATTTCATATATGTGCATATATACATATTCCATATACTGTGCAATAGATGCACACACACACACACAACTTCCTGGTTCATATTTTTCATTATGTAATGTACCTTATTGATAGCTATTATTTTATGGCTTATGCATACTGATTTGAAATAAATGATTTTACTTAGAAAATTAGTAGTCCATACTTTTGGGACAAAGTTGCAAACAAATTGAATTTGAGTAGACTACACTGCAGATTATCGAGGGACCAAAGGAGAAAGACATCAGCAGTTAGTGCATGGTCTCTTTCTAATAGGCTCTAAGAGTTTCTGGAATTTCAGGTAGCTTAGGTGTGTTTTTGTAACTTAAGGAATTTAAAAAGTTTAAAAAATCCTGAAATTTGAATTGACCAGTAGTATGTTATTGATAATAATATCAAGAATATTTGATTCTTAGTTCCAGCAAGAAGATTGTGTTTTGAAATACCTGGATGAAAAGTAGACCAAGAATTTAACCACTTTGCTCTTTCTTTGTTTCCCTTTCCCATTCCAGGGAGCTCTGGGCTCTGTTCTACTTATTTCTATTGGCAGGAAAAGACCAGCTGTGTATTTTTTATGGCTAATATAGAATATTGGAAAGTTGTAACTTTGTTGGTGGGTGGAACTGATGACTGTTTGATATTCTTCTTTTACCTAAATTTAAATAATTTCTTGAAGGAGCATAATGCATTCTTACTGGGCAATTTTATCCCATAGGTATATTCTTCTAGAAGAGGGCCTGTTAGTAATACATTGATAATTAATAGGTACTTGCTGATAATTTCCTTTCAGTTAATTCTTTTCATTTTCTGTGGATAGTGCATTTTTTCCTGGAATATTAGCAGGTTAAGATAACAGATTTTGGACTGCCTCTTAAGGCAGAAGTAGTCAGAGTTGTCTCTTCAAGTACCTATTTTATTATTTGTTCCATTTTGTTGTTTATATTTAATAACTCTTTTGTAAGTTGATGTGAATGTAAAGTGTGAAAAAACTTTATTAATCATATTTGGGCTTTTAAATTCTCTAGATAACCAAGTATGCATTTTAAAATCTGATTTTAAGTAGTTTTTCTGAAATCTCATTACTTTTTGTGAACACATTACAATACTTTTATTTTTCCTTCTCAAACCATTAATGGAAAGGGATTTTAATAAACTGGATCTGTAATATCCTAATGTAAATCCGTATGTTATGGGTGAATTATTTTGTTTCTTTTATTGCTTGTGGTACCTTATTTTCAGTTTTTTAGTTTGTGATCTGTTTCATCTATTGAGTATTAAAAACTATTTCTACCACCTATATGAAAGGAAAGAAAGTAAAAAATATAATTATATAAATATATTAAATAGCAAAATTTTCCTGTTTGAATAGTCCTTAGAAAAAGAACTCTACTCAGTTTCCTGCAAAAGAACAACTTGATTTTCTAATTATTTTTATTTCAATAGTTTGTTGGGCCTTAAGAATATTAGCTGGAGAATAAAAACCTAATGAATGTGACTTTAAATGTTAAATACATATTCAGTATGTTCAGAATATAATTAGGATTGAAGCTGTTTTTGTAAAATTGTTTATATACAGTTGATGTGGTGTGAGACTGTAACAAACTATGTAGTTTTTTTGGTTTTTGCTTTTTTTTTTTTTTTTTTAAAAATCTCAAACTGGTACAAATACCAGGGTTTTGTTGTTGTTGTTTTCTACTTATTTTTAAATATAGATATGGGATCTTGCTATATTGCCCAAGCTGGTCTCAAACTCCTGGGCTCAAGCAACCCACCCAGCTCGGCCTCCCAATGTGTAAGATTACAGGCATGAGCCACTGTGCCAGACCTTAAATACCAGTTTTAATACTAATCATAGATGTATCAAAATCATTGTCTTACACTCAGCCTTTTTTATTTTAAAGTACATTCTGAGTACTAGGTACCTTTTGCCTAATTTAGAATTTGCTCGAGTACTACTTTAAGAATATAATTTTATTTATCTATCTATTTATTTATTTATTTAGAGACAGAGTATCACGCTGTCCCCCAGGATAAAGTGCAGTGGTGCCATCTCGGCTCACTGCAGCCTTCACCTCCCAGGTTCAAGTGATTCTCGTGCCTCAGCCTCCCAAACTGGGATTACAGGTGTGTGCCACCACACCCAGCTAATTTTTGTATTTTTAGTAGAGACGGGGTTTCACCGTGTTGGCCAGGCTGGTCTCAAACTCCTGACCTCAGGTGATCCTCCCATCTCAGCCTCCCAAAGTGCTGGGATTACAGGCGTGAGGCACCGTGCTGGGACCAAGAATATAATTTTAATATGTGAATTCCTACCTTGATCACTTAACTTCTTTAGGGTAGCTATCTGATAAAGTCAAGACATGTTGCCTCATGGATACCTCTACATCATACTGTGTTTGAGGGGGCACCATTTTTCTCCTGTTAAATATGTTGTGGACAGCTTCTGTAATGTATGTAGTATAATTGCTGTAGTCAGTTTACTATTAAGTTGTCAGTTGTTAGACATGCTTCCTTTGGAGCAAAGTTTGTGTGTGGCCAACTTTGAAATGACTCAAAAAATGATTTTTAGTGACCTTTCATGAGCAGCGTGACCATAAACAAAAACAAATACTTGTTCTAGGCTTATAAACTGGGCTTCATTGAAGGTAACTGACAACTTTGAAATGACACAGAAATGAATTTTGGTGACTTTTTATGAGCAGGGTGGCCTTAAACAAAGCTTATAAACTAGACTTCATTGAAGGTATCTGACAGGCTTAGCAAATAATTTTAACCAAGTAAATGCCTATATTTTATTAAAGCAGAGTTTTAATGTCTTGGGATTCAAATTGATAGTTATATATTACAATAAAATATTCTGTCTTTTTTTGGGGGGGAGGTGACGGAGTCTCACTCTGTCACCTAGGGTGGAGTGCAGTGGCGGGATCTCGGCTCACTGCAACTTCTGCCTCCTGGGTTTCAGTGATTCTCCTGCCTCAGCCTCCTGAGTAACTTGAATTACAGGCGCCTGCCACCAAGCTGGCTAATTGTTGTATTTTTAGTAGAGACGGGGTTTCACCACGTTGGCCAGGCTGGTCTTGCTCTTGATCTCAAGTGATCTACCTGCCTCGGCCTCCCAAAGTGCTGGAATTACAGGCATAAGCCACCGCATTGGCCTATTCTGTCTTTTAAATTTGAGAATTAGTGACATACATAGAAGAAAACTGGGACTTCTAAAAATTTTTGTCTTTTATAGACAAAATGACAAAATAAACTATAATGTTAAGTTCAGATGTTCTAGGAAGGACCCACACTTTTTTCCCCTTAATATAAAATAGATCCATCTCTGTGTTTAAACTCTTATAAGAAGATGAGGTACAACTGGGCACACATAAAGCGTAGATTAAAAGGATCTGAATGAACTTAAGAATTGGTAGCTTTTTTAGCTACTAAAACAACATAAAATCTTATTTTATGTTCTAGATGTTTGGAAGGATTTCTTCTTATTCTGTTTTTATAGTTGTATAGACAAAACCTGTATTATAAGTATTAGCAACCTGAGCAACCTTAATCTGGACATGAAGACATAGAATTTTAACTTTTTACAGAATAAATGTATGTGTGCAAGTGTGTGTTTTTGGTGATTTCATTGAGTAATATTAAAACCCACACAACTGGGTAAGCAACTCTTAAGTTCTGATTCAGTCCCTTGGCTTATTATTAAGCATATTTGTATTTTCGAAAAGAAAACATTTGAGACTACTTCCTATATATTAAAAAGTATAGGAAATTTCAACTGCTAAGATTTTTGAAAAGTTAATTAGGGTGTAAATCAGTATTTTTTCTAATAAGCAATTTCTGTACAATTTTTCTCAAGGTTTGTTGGCATCCAAAGCTGTTGGGGTGGATGGTGCTGAAAAAAAGGAAGACTACAATGAAACAGCTCCAATGCTGGAGCAGGTATGAAATGGTAGCATTTGATTTTTTTCAGGGTTCCCACTGGAATGATCACGGAGCTCTAATATCTACGTAATTGAAATTCCCCTTTTGATCAGATATGGGAATAGGAAGCTAATTAATTGATGATATATTTTTAACTCTGCCTTCTCCAAGGTATACAGATAACTACAGACTTCATTAGTGTTTGATTTCATAGACTGGCATTAAAGCCTTTGTCTCCAAAATTTGAAGGCCTGGAGACAGGCATCCCAGGGTATAAGCTTCCAGCTGGATCACCTTTAACTAGCTTACAAAAAGACCCTTACACAAATACTTTCCATTTGTGAGTTAAAACAGGGTTTTTTGACATCTAATAAAACTTCTTTTGTAAGAAGTTTCTTTTATATTGTAACAATTGGTGTTGTTAGACTGACTATGTGTTTTATGAATTGATCAATGAGCCATACATTTTTGCTAGGATGTATATTTTAATAACTACAAAAAAAGAGAGTTTAAAAAACTATTAAGGGTCTGTCTTTAAACCACCTAATAGAGGAATTTAAAAGTGAAGGTTGCAGTTGCTAGATTTTGCCTTGGCTACCTTCAGATTCCCACAATACTTGTACATAATGAACTGTGCATGCTTTTACATTCTCTAAGGGCTTAACTTCTTAGGCACTGTAAGACTATAAGAACGCAGTAATAGCCATAACTGGATTTCCTTGGTTCTCCTGTTTTAAAATCTGAGCCTTAATGTAGTTTTAATATATCCTTTTTGTATTACTTTTCTTTATTAGTAGCCTAATAAAGAAGTCTTTAAAATGAGTATCTTTTGCTCTCCTCTAGATGCGTTTTAAAAGCTATTCCAAATTTAATTGATATTGTATTGAGTTTTTCAGGGTTATTTTAGGCCTGATTTGATAACAATGCGTTGTTTTGGTGCCTCCATTAATGTTGTATTAAATCAATGGGTCTTTTAAATTGATTAATATGTCATTGAATCATACCTTCTGATTTTCTGTGATCATCAAACGGTTAAGTCTTTGCCGTTATTGTCAATATATCAACCAAATTTTAAATAACTTTTTTTACTGTGTATTACTATATTCAACGTCCCAGATATAACAATATTTTGTATTTTCACCACTGTTTATGGTATTCTCAGAATGCGATAAATCAGGGACTTGGGTAATAAAATGTTTCTGGAAAATTCATTACAATGTCAATCTTTGATTATGCACAATCCTGCTGAGGTGAATGTGATTGTGAAAAGTACTTATTAAATGTGGAAGTTAGTGTAGAGGGCAGTACCTATCTTAGAGAAAAGTACAGAAAACCACGTTTTGAATTTGAATTTAAAAAAGAAAGAAAGGAAAATGGTGTAACTCGGCTGTTTCTATTTTCATAATTAAAAAATTTTGAGAGTCCTTGCCAGTTTTGTAACAAAGAGACCAACAATCATTAATGAAAACTTTGTAAATTATTTTAGATTTTAAGGAACACCACGCCATTCCCTCATTTTCTATTTGTCATTCAGGTTGACTTCAATGTGAAAATGTTTTGTAACCAAACACTTATTTTTATCCTATGTGTTAGCCTCGCTTCATAGTTAAAAAGCCGAGTTATAAAGCTTTTAATTATATCTCAATTGGTATCAGCAATAGACCTAAAGGAGAGGTATTGATTGTTACTAACCTCTGTTTCCTAATGAGTTGAAGTAATGTCACTCATGACATCGACTGATAACAGGCCTGTAGTCAAAACTTACTGTGCTAATGGACTTATTTATATTTTTAAAAAATTCAAACTCTGTGGTCTTGAACCCCAATTCTCAGCTTATTAATTATAGATTATTGTATTAGGGATATTTCATGTTATATTTACTTTTGGATAAAACTTGCATTAGATGCATAATAACTCAGTAAGTTTTAAAAACAATGTTAATTTTTCCTTGTTTAGAAGTTAAGCACCTTATCAAGGTATTAAGTTTTAAAATCTTGTTTTATAACTTTGTAACTTGAGAGTAATGGATGCTGTAGTGATGTCTTTCACATATGTGAAGATGAACAATAAAATTGTTTATTTACAAGTAATGGCTCTAATTACTTTTCTGGCAACACCTTTTATGATAAGGTTAGGAATACTATCCATTTGTGAAGTACCTTTTCAAATAATTAATCTGCACTTATACACATTTATAATGAGTAAATCCAATCAGAGAAATGATGACAACTGAATGAATGGGACACTTGACACCAGGCCTTTTATATGGTATGTCCAACATGCTGTCTGTAGAGCATTCAAGGTGCCCTACTTAATACCAAATACGCACTTTTCTTCCCCAGCAAAATTTGACTTGTGTCTCAGTGGGAACAGAATTATTTATTTATTTATTTAGTCCCCAGAAAATGATCTTTCATACTCCAGAGAACTGCAGACAGTAGACCTGATAGTTATTCTCCACAAGATACGAAAGTAAAAAGATTTCTTGGGGACAAGCACGTTGTTTATGGTGCTAGCAATTTGACTGTTTATAAAGGCCTATGGTAGAATCGATTTTCAAAAAATGCATATTATATATTTTGCTCTCAGATAAGTGTATCAGAAAGAGATAGAGGTATTGCAGCACCATAGATTACAAATTCATCCAATGTAGCTATTTTCTCTTGTTTTGAAAAATGGACACATTCACACATATTTTAACATATGTAGGAAATTTTACAGCCAAATGAATAAAAATATTCTTTTATGAAAGAACTGACAAAGTTCTAATTTTTTTTTAAAAGTATCAGTTGGCAGGAAGAAGGTAAAAACTCTCATCTAAGAATGCGACGTATTTTGTTTTTAAATCCAATGTTTTTAACTTACACTTTATCTCTTTGGTTTTTTTTTGTTGTTGTTGCTTGTTTTGTATTGTTTTTTAGTCTTTTAACTCTATATTGCTGGTGGCTCTGATTTCATGATGCATTGTGCTTATGAAACTCTAGCTTTCAGCGCTAAAATGAGTTAAAGATAATGTTTTGTTAATTTGGTCATTGTTTTCCTGTTCAGATCTTTCTTTAAAGGGAAACTGTCTACTTAGACCTTCACATTCAACTTAATAAAAGAAATGATTTTATAAGAAAACATCTAAAGTCAAAAGCTTAAATTAAGTATTCCTCTAATCCTTTAAAACATGAAGATGCTGTTTATTTTTCGAATTATTGTCATTGGCAATTATGGTTCCTAAAGGGGTATATTTCTATTTAATACTGAAAATATTTGTCCAGTAAGATAACATTTTATATTCTGAAAATATTACAAATAATATATTTTAAAAAATGAATTTAGACTGAAAGTTGACAGCATCCCTTTAAAGACAGCCTATTCAACTTTTAGTTAATAATTTGTGGGGTTCTTTTTGGTTTTTCATTTGTAATAGAAATGTTATATGTTGCTTAACAATGTTTCTGGATACTAAAGTTGCTTAACAGTCAAAATAGAATACAAGAACAAAAATGAAGAAGCCAAAATAAAAATATCAATTTTTTATTATTTATTCAGGCGATTTCACCTAAACCTCAAAGTCAGAAAAAAAATGAAGCTGACATTAGCAGTTCTGCCAACACTCAGAAACCTGCACTGTTATCCTCAACTTTGTCTTCAGGGAAGGCTCGCAGCAAGAAATGCAAACATGAATCTGGAGATTCTTCTGGGTGTATAAAACCCCCTAAATCACCACTTTCCCCAGAATTAATACAAGTCGAGGATTTGACGCTTGTATCTCAGCTTTCTTCTTCAGTGATAAATAAAACTAGTGAGCACAGATTTTTAAAAACTAGTTATTTGTCCTATAAGATACATTAAAAACAGTTTGATTGTAGTTATATTGTATTTTTATGAAGTTGCTTTTTAAAAACTCAGGTGGATATGATAGGGAAGGCTTGAAACTATTCCAGGGGCAAAAACCATAGACATTTCTTACTGATTTATTGCTTAGAGACTACTGCTGGTTGAGAATCCTTACCATTTAATAACACAGATTCCACTGTAGTTTGACTCTCCTCAACTAATAATCTGAGCATACTGAGAGGCCTGATTCATTACAAAAAAAAGAGAAAGTTATAAAAAGACCCAGCATAGCTATTTTTACTTAAGACTATTCCTGTAGATTTTTTTTGTCCTCACTTGTCTATAACTTCCCTCTGCAATACATTTTATTCATTCTTATAATATTTGTAGTCTAGACTTCAGTTTAATCTTTTTAATGAAAGAAAAATGCCTCTGTGATTATATTTTTTAACGATTTTACTGTTTCAGTACTACTAATTTTTCAAGAATTAGCGCAGTCTTTTTCAAAATCACCTTTCACATGGGTATATCTATCTATCTCCCTATATATCTATATATATAAATAATACAAGATTTGTGTTGACCCTGAGTTTCTCATATTAGTTTAGTATTCTAAGTTGGAGACACGAATAACAGTTATTTGAAGTCAGTAGGTAAATGATGCTTTTTTTTGCTCTTTATGCGACAAATGAAATACATGATCAGTTGAGTGAATATGACACGTTTCCTCATGAACTATTCCATATTGTGCCTTCCAGAATAATCAAAGATGTTCGCATTCAGAAGACTTTTATCAGACATATTAACCTCTTTTCCTTCAGTTGCCATATTTTCTACTGAATCATTTTTTCATTTTGATCTGGTTTTGCTTTTTTGTTTTGTTCTTTGTAATAGGTGGAAAGAATGGGAACATAATTCAGTTGTTTTCCTAATAAGCTTCATTTCATTATGACATCATGAAATAGTGTCAGTAGTCACTAGAATGTCATATGACATTAACAAACATTTTATTTTGGAAATTATATCTTGGTATTATAACCACAATATGGCAGTTAAATTTTACTCTTTTATATTTTTTAGTTATCAACATGTCTTTTTTGTTTTCATTGTAAAATTACTCTTAAATACCCAAACATCAGTCTCTTTAGACTGTTCTTATTTCCTCTTTCTAAATTAACATGAATATATTGGCATATATAATCTTGCCTATTCTAGTCAAATGTTTATATGCCATGTAGAGAGACGATATCTAAAAGTGTAAAAGACATTTCCAAATATTTATATTATATTGCTAGAAGGTGCCTAAATTACTTACCAAGTTGTTTAAAAAACCCAAGTACACAATGTCATAATCTTAAATATCCTCATTATTTGCTCACAATAAGTACACAAAGTTATTTTTGTTCAATTTTTTTTTAATGAATCAGGCCCAGACATGTTTATAAAACTCCATTTGGGGGGATGATGATGGGATAAAATTATTTACATTAGTGTAAAGTAAATCACTAACTCTATAATGTTATATCATCTGTGTCCCTGCCTTTTTTTCCCTTAGAGTTGCTCGATTTGCATTGTAGCAAAAGGAATATATATATATATATATTTTTCCTTATCTTTTGCTGTAAAGAGACTATTTTCCCGAAGGAAAAATGGCAATTTACACAACGATCTGCAATTAGAGAAATTAACTGTAGTCTGTCAGTTGGAGCTACTTGAAATTAATGTTCCATTTTATTTTCTCAGTTCTAGTAGAGTGTAGATTTTAGAATTTTTGATTGACTCATTTTGAATGAGGTCACGATTTTCGCCTTTGATTACCTTTGAAACATGCCATTCCTTGTGGATATCTTGTAACAACATCAGAGGGAAGAATATGAATCATTTTTTCCCATTTATCTCCTTAAATATTATAAGATGCTCCTGGTATGTATCTGCTTCGTGAACATTGAAGATCTTTTTCTAGGTCCTCCACAGCCTGTGAATCCCCCTAGACCTTTCAAGCATAGTGAGCGGAGAAGAAGATCTCAGCGTTTAGCCACCTTACCCATGCCTGATGATTCTGTAGAAAAGGTTTCTTCTCCCTCTCCAGCCACTGATGGGAAAGTTTTCTCCATCAGTTCTCAAAATCAGCAAGAATCTTCAGTACCAGAGGGTAATGTATATTGATTTCCTATAGAACCAAACATAAAAGAAGATAAAGAAAAAACTAAGAGATAAAGATTATTAAAATATTAAGACATTTCTGCTCTTATATCTTCTGGAGTTATAAGCACTTCACTTATTCTACAAATATTTATTGAGTGCCTTCTTTGTGCCAGGCACTGTTTAAATTATGTAACACTTTAATTCACAGTGATAGTAACTGAGCCATTTTATCTGTGTTAATATTATATTACACTCTTTATTTTGTGTAGTGCCTGATGTTGCACATTTGCCACTTGAGAAGCTGGGACCCTGTCTCCCTCTTGACTTAAGTCGTGGTTCAGAAGTTACAGCACCAGTAGCCTCAGATTCCTCTTACCATAATGAATGTCCCAGAGCAGAAAAAGAGGATACACAGATGCTTCCAAATTCTTCTTCCAAAGCAATAGCTGATGGAAGAGGAGCTCCAGCAGCAGCAGGTAAAAGAAAAAAAATAAAGGCTCTTTTAAGTAGATGAGTAGCTAGGCTTGCAGTTATTAGGTATCAACATTTTGAGGTTTAACTACGTTATTTTGATTCCTATATAATTCCTTTTCATAAATACTTTAACATTTATAGGAGAGTTTCTTCTCTGTTTTAAAGGTCTTTTGTGTGATCTTGTTACAATCATATGCCCTGGACATACGTACTTCTTACATTGTTACTTGATCTATTTCCTTCTCCCTGCTTCTTCTTTATATATCCTTATTTTTACTAAATATAAATTATTAGAGCCAAGTGTAATTACAGGAATTCTTACTTTTAAAGCCAGGGAGTACTTAATGGGATCAGTACTTCGGTTTAAGGATTTTAACAGAATTTAATATTGAAGAAACACTGAACTATATGCCTGTGTCTTAAATATAATTCCATATTTTGGGGCAGATTCCTCCAAATTGAATCAAATTTGCTATAAAGTTATTTGAGGAGTACAATATGTAAAATCAGCCATCCTTAATAACAAATTTTTTGCATGATTTTATGATATTTATTGTAGTTCGAAAGCATTTGGATGTGTATTTTGCCAAGCTGATATTTTAAATCTAACAGTATATCGATTCATGTTTCCCTTATGTGGGTGCATTGTTTTATTTAGAAGTTTTTAAAAATTATAACCTGATCCAGAATACACATAATAAAAAAAGGCCAATACTATCTTACAGATGCACTTCTGGTAAATTACTGTTTGGAATTAGATGTTTGAAAGAAGTCTGAATTTAGTTTGTTGTGAGTTGGAGAAAAACGTAAAGCAGTTTGTTGATGCGTTACCAAGGGTGTTGGTGATCGTTGTGTTTACAGGCGTCTTCCCTGAAACCACTTTATCCATTTTTTGGATGAAGCATAAAATGAAACTTACTCTTTTCTGGTGATGGTATGTGTTGAAATAAAATGATTGAAGTAACTTAAGAGACATATACTTGTTTTTATTACTTTTTGTATAAAGGTCGAAGTTACTTTGTACATGATAATTCTTTATCATGTTTAAAAAAATAAAATACCCAAGTCTGAATATTTGTAGATTTTGAAACATTTCCTGTAGTTTCTCAAATCAGATCTATTGTCGTTTGACTCTTGGTCTTTCCTTAACTGATTTTTCTTTTCCACTTTTCCACAAGATTTCTGAGTTATCATTGACCCATTGAGATACTTTTTTGGTAAAGGTCTTATTCAGTTCTTTTACGATCTGGCATTTGTTACTGTACTGAATATATGAAAAACATGTTAAAGTTGTAAGGTTGTATATCCATTGGGAAAATTATTTTCAGATGTACATGTGAAAATATTTACATTTTTCTTTAAAAGTATTCTAATAATAGTAACAGTATTGAAATATAGATCAATATAAGTAACTGTGTAATAACTAAGAGTCTTACATTAACAGATTGTATATCCTAAAATATCAAAATATCAATGTAGTGATTGTGCATGAAAGTCCTTGACTTAGATGATTTTGCTTCTAACCAGATTATTAACTTCCTCTTTTCAGAATTTTTAGCATATTTGTGGCACTATGGCTGACTACCTTAGAGGAAGGCACACAAATATTCTTTCCCTTTTTAAATATTAGCAGTAACTATTGGAAAAGTAAAATAAGTAAGATCGTTTTCTGGGAAAGTAAAAGGTAGAGAGGAGTTTAGCTATAATTTGAATTTGTGGAAGAGTAAGGATTTTCTGGGTGTAATGAGCTTAATAGTACAGTAGCTGTCAACTTTAATTGCTTATAGCAAGGAAATGCATAGTTTTAATCGTTAATTACTGAAGGTTTATTAGAGGATTGAACACAGTATTTGAATAGAGGGAGGTGAAATTCTAATTTGTTTCTGTGACCTCTTAATTTTTAGTTTTTGAGGAAAGTAGTAGAATTTAGGTCATGTTCTAACTGAACACCTTTTGATTACAATCTTGTGCCCCTGTCCCACTTGCATTGAAATTCTCAGTGGTCTCTATGTTTTTCTCCTTAACCTTTTTGTTATTTACCCTCTCTTGACCATTTTGCTGTATTTTTTATGCTTCTGTCTGTTCCCCAAGTCCTCTTAGATTTAGAGTCAAAGTACCAGGTTTTTATGTTTTTATTTCTTTGATACATATATACATATATGCACACACACATACATACACACACGTATGTTTGGTTGGTATCCATATTAATTATAAAAGAAAATTTTGTTACTGTTGAATTTTAAAACTGATAATTGAAAACATGCTTTACAGTTTGTCAGAGACATTTTCTGAGTTATTTTTGTCAAATGGAAACTCTTGGGGAGTTTAGAATGATGAGGGTGTTAGTTGCTAACTGTGAGATTGTTCGACATGGTTAGGTTTTTACTTTTGGGGGAGCAAGATAAATTCACACTGCTGAGTTTAGCAGTTGATGCTAAAGGATTGATGAGATTTGCAAATAGTCCAATTATTTTATACTACTGTTCTTAATTGTTTTCCAGTAGAGATAATGAACTTGGAATATTCTCTCTCTGTTCTTCTAGTGCGGTGGATGCCCACATGACTAGCTACTGTTAAGAATGCTATTGCTGCCTACATTACCAAACAAGTAATTGGTATCTTTGTAAAAATTGATGCCTTTGTTTTTATTTTACTATCAGGATTCTTTCTCACAGAGCCAGCCAATTTTAGATAAGGATACAGCCTCAGGAAATCTTAATTCTGTTAGTATCTGGGAGGATACAGTAAATCAAGTTTTTTGAAAAGTGGTCTTTTGAAAAATAAACTCGTGGTTCAGGTTCTCACAGGCACCTTGGGCCAACAGTTATCTGTTGCCCCTTGTCACACAATTCTCTTTAGGTAGGAAACACAGTGTGAACAGATACGGAATCTGCCCTCCAGAAACTTAGAGTCTAGAAGGGACACAAAGCTAGTAACTGAAATACAAATATTTAAAGCATGATATAAGTGCCTGAAGAGGTGTAAAGTACTCTTGGGTGTAAAGGAAGAAAAGATTGCCCCAAGAGGCCTCTGGTAGAGCCTCTTAAAAACCCTGTAGAGACAAACCGTCTGCCTTCTCTTCTTGCTTCCTTGAAACTCAGTTTTTCATCTATATGATGAGATGATAGTAGATGATGTCTGTGGTCACTTTTGACTCTACAGTCTTGATGTTTTACTTACCATTAATTAGGCATTTGATAGTCTATGTTTATTCAAAAAAAAGATTGTGATATATAATAGGATTATTTTCAGCTTAAAAACGTCAAAAAAAAAAGTCAATTTAAGATAGCTTTAGAGATGATAACTTTTATTGTTTGTAACCACTGTGAAGACAAAATTGGGATTAGTAGGTTGTATGAATATAATTTTGAGCCATTTTAGTTACTCTTGTATTAAAAGAAATACCTTTAGTAACACATCTTTTTTTTTTTTTTTTTTTTTTTTTTAGCAAATTACTAAATAAATATCAAGGAGCATTTACCTGTTTTATTGCAGCATGTCTCAGTTAGCGTGGATAGGAATGTTGGCTTGACGTGGCCATGCAGAGTGTACCTTTATGTAACGTCAGGATGTCCATGAGCAGGTGCCCTCAGTTTTCGGGTAGCATTCGATGAAATGCATTAGGCTTTGCTTCAGTGTCATTCAAAGTCATCTTAGTTTTTGAATGAAATGTAGATATAAGTAAATACATGTGTATGGGTTTATCATCATAGATAAGATAGTTGGACTCTTCTTAGTGAATCTTCTGTAGAGTGTTCATGAATTATATTATGGATTGGTTAATATAATACATTTTATCACCAGTGAAAAACAGAAGTAGGTCTTGGGATTGGTCTAAGTTGGTATGGCAAAATAGCATATTGTCAGTTCTACCTAGTCTGCCTGTGGCGGGTTTTGAAATGGCCTTCATTTTTATTCCAACATCTCACGTCAACTTTACATTTACTATTTAAAAGTCTTTTTGTTTTAAATTGTTTTTCAATTTATTTTCCAGATTTGTTCAAAACAAAACTACAATTGGAGACTCTGTTGCCTCCACCCTCATACCAAATGTTCATGGCTTCTACAGAGCCTGGGGTTTCCATGGAGAGTCTCAGGGATTGCCTCTCTTTTTAGCCACAAGAATCTGTAATGTTTAGCATACCAGAAGAGGCTTGAGAAATCACTCTACATTACTAGTTTTTGAGTTGTATGCAAGCAGGCATGGTTCAGAGATCTGCCTCTCTGACTTTAACTAGAGTAGCTCCATTTGTGTTTTGGTTTTTGTTGTTGCATTTTGCATTCAGCTGCCAGATAATATATATCTATATCTATATCTATGTATCTATATATATTTTTAATATATCTATATATATATATTTTTAATATATCTATATATATATATTTTTAAATGTTCTGTTGCTGAAATTTAGTTTAAAAATTACTATTCTGGCCGGGCGTGGTGGCTCACGCCTGTAATCCCAGCACTTTGGGAGGCCGAGGTGGGCGGATCACAAGGTCAGGAGATCGAGACCATGGTGAAACCCCGTCTCTACTAAAAATAGAAAAAATTAGCCGGGCGCAGGGGCGGGCGCCTGTAGTCCCAGCTACTCGGGAGGCTGAGGCAGGAGAATGGCGTGAACCCGGGAGGCGGAGCTTGCAGTGAGCCGAGATTGCGCCACTGCACTCCAGCCTGGGCGACAGAGCGAGACTCCGTCTCAAAAAAAAAAAAAAAAAAAAAATTACTATTCTACAAACTAATGTTCTGATACTTTGGTTACCAAATTCTGGCACGTGGTAAAATAAGGACGAGATAGTGAACTTCTTGTAAAACTAATCTTATTTTTCTTGTTGACTTCTGGAATGGTCTGTTTTGTTTTCCTATTTGTGTGTAAGTATTTTTTAAAATCCTACTGTTGCATATACGAATATTTATTTTAATATCCTTACTTGAGTAAAACATTGACAACCCTTTATGAGTCCCCCAGTTTTACTTTTGAAATTTTGTCATTTATGAAATCGAATGGTTTGGAAACCACTAGAACATGTAAAAACTAAATCTAGAACTCACTCTCTGGACCCCACTCTGGGATTGGTTGCATCTCTTCTGCTGTGTTAATCTCTGTGTTTCTGGTGCGGTGGTTCATAACTGTTTTATTTGTCTGTCAAGTACCTAAGGGGTGCACACATTCCAGTCAGTAAAAGTAGCCTAGTAAGGCAGTTCCTTTAATCTTACTCCCTGTCCCCACTCCAGGAGATTCTAAACATCATTGCTCCACCTTTTCCCTAGAGATCCAGTGCTCCAGAGATGTAGGAGCCTAAGAGGCAATCATCACTGTTAGCAATATATCTGAATATATCTGCACTACCACTGAGGATTTGGAAAGCACATTCCTCATGGTTTGCATTGTAAATGCTTTACTGTTTTCAAGGAAATTGCATAAAATTTATAAAGTTCTAATAGTGCAACAAGTAGTAAACAGAAGTAATGCATTTGTTCAGCAGTCTTGCTAATAAGAAAATTTAATTGTATTTCTCTTTGCTGTGATATCCCTTTCATTTTTTCTGTCATAACAAATGGAGATTATCGGTGTTCTTATTTAGGTTTAAACTTGCTAGAGCCTTATTGGCACTTGATTTGAGTGGTATTTTTATATTTTTGTTATGTTTAAATGATAGAAAATATTTGAAGTAAGATGAGTGAAATATCAGCTTTTTTGATACTGTTGTAGAATGATCTTAAAAAATTGGTAAATGGTGACATTAAAGCATAATTTAGTAGACTAAAATTGTATTTTAAATGCACTGTAGTATTTTTCTTAGATTAACACTAGCCACAAATAGATATTAGCATTGGGAATGGTTGAATATGAATTGATTAAATGTACCTGTGTCAGCTGCACAGTAATTAAAAGGGCAATATTGGTTTAAAAATGAATTTTAGACTGTTATTACCTATGTTTTATTGGAATATTTATTGAGATTGAATATTTTAATGTATAAGTATGTCTTTGTATTTTACATTTATATATAGAACAAAAATGGTTTGCAGAACAGTTTTATTTTGACTATTATCATTACCTAACAGTGCATTCATGATGTAGTTCAAAGGTACAAGTTTGTTTTAGGCACAAGAGCTTAAATATTAGTTTTAAAAATATATACAGATTGTTGAAAACCAGTATACTTTAATATGGAGTTTAATATTTCATTTTGATAATCCAGATAGCATTCATATCATAACTGTCACAGAAGTAGAAATGATGCCTGGAACTATTACTCAGATGAATTTCAGTATCTTTTGGATTGCCAAAGGCTATGGTGCTAGAGTAGACCTTTACTGATGGCCTAGTACAGTTAACTTTTTCTTTATGGTTAGACTCATATTTATGCTATTTCTGGAAATAGTGTAGTCTCAAATTATTACCCTACCACAAAAGAGAAAATGAAAAAAATTACATATTTACCCATCTTGGGACTACACATCTTACATATTTTGACTCACATAATCCTTATGACTGCATGAGGCATATAGACTTATTCCTGTTTGACAGATAAGGAAATGGAAGTACAGAGGCATTAAATGATGTTCTCAAGGCTGCAGAGCTAGTAAGTGGTGGAACCAGAAGTTGAACCTAAGTAGTTTGAATAACAAAAATCTCATTTAATTTATTGTTTTGGTTGTTTTTTAAGGTAAGAAATCTCACTGCTTTGTTACCAGTTCAGGCAGTAAAACATGTAGACCGTTAGGAGAAAAAGAGTCTTATATAGAGTTTTATGAGCAATTGTAATGTAAAATATTGTCCCATACTTTTAAGTTTTTCTGATTAAACTTACATATTTTTCCCCTAACCCACAGGAATATCGAAAACTGAAAAAAAAGTGAAATTGGAAGAAAAAAGCTCAACAGCATTTGGTATGAACAGAAAGTAATCTTTAAGCAAAAGACTATAAAGCTTGACAGAGAGGGAGGACATAGTCTGCCCCTTACTCTTTACCAGTTAATGCTTCCTTAGGTGTAAGTGATCATCTGTTTTAGTTCTTACTAGTGTTAGTCAGCTCCAGATACGTGACTTATTAAACACATATCTTGTTTTATATGTAACTTTTTTATCAAGAGAGTCTCTTGCTTTCTCTGAAGGAACTTTGGTGTTTATGATCATCCCTAGTCAAAATTATGGCTATTCAAAAATAGACCTCGATTTAATATTGTTGAGACTTTAGAGAATGAATAGATTAAAATAGTAATTTTTTCACACTTTCTTCTTCATTATACTTTATAAAAATGTTATTGAGTTTTCTGCTATATTTTCTATTTTCTGTGCTGTAATGACTAAATGTCACAAAATAATGGATGATAGTCTTAAATATTCTGTAGATTAGTTAACTGGAGCTTGAATCACTGAAAGTTGGTCAAATATGTTTGATAAATTATAGGCTAAACCATTGTGAGTTGGAGCAATAGCTAGTAGGAAATGTGTGATGATTTAATTTGAAATGTAGGATACTGCTCTAATTATTTTTTTAAGTACATATGATTAGGGAAAAGAATGCTTTACAATTTTGGAAAAATTAGTTTAATGAAATACATTTTTTTCCTCATGTTCTTAGCCTTCATTGTTAAACACACAGAGAATGTAAATAAAGACTGGAGGAGTTGTTTATAAATTGGTTTAATTATTTTTTAAAGCTTATCCAAAGCAAAAAGTCCATCAGATTTTTTGTTTTTTTTTTTTAATCTCCTAATTTATTCTCTCATTAAATTATATGTGGAAATGCCGAGTCTCTTCATTCAGGTCCTTTGTAAATTATGGAGTTTAACTACTTACCACATCAGAAAATTGAGAATATTACTCATTGAAAGGTTTTAACTACTGTCTGTGTTAACTTTAAGGTATCAGGAGTTGGGATTTCTCAGCACTGCTAATGAAGATCCCCCTTATAGTCCAATAAGCTTATCAGGACTTCCAGAGTCATGACATGAACAGTTTAATTGAACCCATCCACTCTGGGCAGGTGACTGGAATAGCTGATTAAAACATAAATGCTGCTTTTAGGTTAACCACAAAGGAACAACTCAGGATCAGTCGTGATTGCTGAAGTATTCGCTATTATCTTTTAGGTAAGAAAAAAGAAAAGGATAAGGAAAGAAGAGAGAAGAGAGACAAAGATCACTACAAACCAAAACAGAAGAAGAAGAAAAAAAAGAAAAAGAAATCTAAGCAGCATGGTAAGTACACTGAGATGGTTATTCCCATTTTTTAAAAAATTCGAAGTTTCCTTTGATTCCCCTTTTCTTTTACAAAATGGAGTCATGACAAGATCCCCATGTTGAGAACTGAAAAGTTCCTGTAGCTTTTCTTTACATGAAATTTCAAAAATATACTACTCTGTGGCCTATACATTAATTGTTGCAACTGATTAGACACTTTTCCTTCCAGCATTATAGTAGACTTGATGCCCTGACCAAGCACCCTTTAGCATGCTCAAGTAATTATTCTCAGTCTAGAATTGTAGAATTCCTTAAATTAGCTTTCAAGGATGACAGTGAAATAGATATTTTTACAAGAATTTGAGAAACCAACAGAATTTGGTATCAGCAAAGGCCATGTGAAAATGGAGCAGAAATCAGAGGAGTGCAGCCCCAAGCCAAGGACCCAGAGGAACCAGAAGTTGCAAGAGGCAAGGAAAGGTTTGGCCCAGGGGCTTCCAGAGGGAGCACTTCCCTGTCAAGCCCTGATTTTGGACTTCCAGCCTTCAGAACTTTGAGTAAATAAATTTCTGTTGTTTTAAGCCACTAAATTTATGGTACTTTCTTATGGCACCCCTAGGAACGAACACAACTCTAAATGTATTTTAAATGATTTAAATAACTTTGCTATCAAAATCAGGAGAGAATAATATGGGAAAGCCAGCCACAAACTCTTTCTTAGGGATATAGATCCAAAATCCATAAATAAATGTTATGAAATTAAATCTAACAATGTGTTAAAAGGATATGACCACAGAGGATTGATATGCAAAATTTTATCAGAAAATTAGATGAAACTCAGTTGTTAAAACATAGTGAAATCTGTTTCATACATGCTGTATTGGCACAACTGACCAAGTAGATAATAACAGATGTTGCTAAGGAAATGAAGGCAACTGCACATCTACTGTGGGAAACAGATGGGGACCAGGGAGTAAGGTGACGATGTGTGTTCCATGTGGCCTAAAAACCCCTGAGGAAACTCACACGGTGCATCAAATATGAGAGTGTTCACAGCAGCACTGGGATCAGCCCAGCTCTCCATCAAAAGTCATGCATTCCTTCAGTGGAGTAAATAAATGAATTACAGCAACAGAATCACGGGAACAAAATGGTAAGCTAAAAACCAAGTAACTGAAGAAAACAATGTTTCATTTATGTAAAGATAAAAAAGTTATAAAACTATATTTTTAAGAGATTCGACTGTATATGGGAAAAGCAGAAAGAAAAACAAGAGAATGATGAACAAAAATTCAGGATAGTGGTTGCCTCTAAGGTGGGGAAGGGGCGTTATCAGTTCAAACTGGAAAATGACGCAAAGGGACCTTCAAAAATGATGATACTCCCTTAAACTGCGTGATCAGTACCTAAGTGTTTTGTGCTATTGATATTCTTTGTGTCATACCCATTTTTTGTATTTATGAGACATTTAATAAAAACAGTTTTAAAAAATACATATCCAACTGGGCAGTTTTGTGGTTGGTAATCATTGTTAGTAAATTCTTCAGATTTTAACTCTCTCCATAGTCCAAAAAACATTCAATTTTCCCACAGAGTGTGAAGTTTTCACATTCTCAAATTCTAAAGCTGCCAGAGTAAATTTGAAGGTACAGGATCAAAATGGGGTTCATAAGCTTGAAACCGCTTTCCAAAGAGTCTTGAACATTTCTGGGCACTTCTATGTGTGCCTTGCTCCTCACTCCCTTCCCTTCTGCCCACTTCTCCATCACCTCTTCGTATATAACTGTGGAATTCAAACTAGAAGTGATGTAGAGGTAGGAAACTCCAGAGTTTAGTAAACAAAAACTATTCACTGTGAACTCATTTGATGACTGAATACCCTCCTGTGAACAGTATGTCACAATACAGAAATGAGAAACTCATACTGCAAATAAAACTTCCAGATGAACTCCCACCTGACCAAAGGCTCTGAGGGATTTGCCTAGCTTAGGGGTTCCAATGGAGACCTGCATTGTCAGTGCAGGAATGGCCAGCTATTTCAAGTCATCTTATGGCACAGCAGTAAACCGTGGTCTGTTCTAATATTTAGTAGCAGACGCAGAATCTTATATACAAAATACCTGTGAAAGTGGGGAAAAAGATAACAGGGGCTGATACAAAACAAAATAAGAAGGGGGCTACACTTGGCAGCACAATGAGGGCTAGAGCTTAGGAGAAGGCAGGAAATTGTAACTTGAGAGAAGGAAGAGCAATTAGGATGAATAGAAGAAAAATGGCCAAAAAAACTGCACCTTGGAATTGTGACCAGCCCTTAACTATGGTAACCCTTTACAAAGAGCATTAAAACATACTTTAAATGGTATATATTTTTATTTTTTAATGAAAAAGAAAACCTTATATATTTGTTGACATTTTAAAATGAAGCTTACAAATGAAAACCTTAACTTTGTAAATAGAGTCCTGGTAAGATGCACAAAAACATTGCTATTTATAAACAGCAGGTGTTGAGTTTGGTCATCACTGTCATCCTTGTAATTAATTATTGCATTTGAGGAGAATTTATTCTGAGCTATTTACTTTATCTTAGAAATAGCATTTTTCCCCAGATGGTTAAATTAGAAGAGTGGTCTTTAAGCAGGAAATACAGGATTTTAAGTAACTTTGAAATTTTAAAGACGTCTTAATGTTAAAGAATTGACATTATTACTGTATGAGGCTTCTAGTGTGTTTTTTAGTCTATAGTTAGCACCATGAGGGAGTTTCAAAATTATTTCTTTTATTTACCACTCAACATTATTTTATATATCCTGCTGGTACCTTATGTACCCCAAACTAAGCATTTTATAAATATTAGTACTTCATTTAATCCTCATATTAACCCTTTACAGTAGGATCTGTTATGTTCATTTTTTTTTTTTTTTTTTTTTGAGACGGAGTCCGCTCTGTCGCCCAGGCTGGAGTGCAGTGGCCAGATCTCAGCTCACTGCAAGCTCCGCCTCCCGGGTTTACGCCATTCTCCGGCCTCAGCCTCCCGAGTAGCTGGGACTACAGGCGCCCGCCACCTCGCCCGGCTAGTTTTTTGTATTTCTTAATAGAGACGGGGTTTCACCGTGTTAGCCAGGATGGTTTCGATCTCCTGACCTCGTGATCCGCCCGTCTCGGCCTCCCAAAGTGCTGGGATTACAGGCTTGAGCCACCGCGCCCGGCCTTGTTATGTTCATTTTACCAACAGTTAGAGAGAGTGAGAAAGAGAGCTCTCCAGCTCTCATAGCTAGCAAGTGGTGAAAAGCAGATTCATTTCAAATCCAAGCAGTCTGACTTACAAGTCTGAATTCTTAACTTTAACCACCATGCTATGTTATTAATACCTGAAATACTGTTTATCAAACTGTGTATTCTTCTCTTCAACAAGTTTTTACTTGTTGTTGGCATACTAAGTTCTTGTTCTTATCTGTTATTTTAATGCAGTTATGCTAAATAATAATTTAGATTAGTTGTTTTATTATTTTATGAGGTAGTAGGTTAAGATATGTTTTGATTAACAGAATTGGTTTACAAGACATAATACCAACATTGTGTTTAATTCGTGTGTATGAGAAGTCACCATGTTGGAATTTAAGAGTGACATCTTTGCCCGTTTTTAGCTTTCTACTTTGAGCAAATCACTTCATCTGTCTTTCATCTATCTGTAAATATAAGGATACTGAAGGCATACAGAGATTGAAAAGAAATAGAGTTAGAAGTGAAAAGAGACTTGAAAGCATTGCGTAGTAAAAAAGATCCCTTCAAGGAGTTTGTAAGTCATTGAAGTACATTGTAAGAGAGATAAGTGTACATAAATCTCTACCAGGAAAGTCTGATATTTGTGGCAAGAGTGGTCCAAGATAAACATTTAAGCTAGAAAAGCTGACACATCAAGGAAGGGGCTTTATGTAGGAGACCACTTCTGATCTAAGCCTTGAAGCATAACAGACTTTTATTCATAATAGCCAGAGGGAATTGGAGTGGGGAATACAGACAGGGTGCGGAATGCCAAGTTTTATTCATTTGTTAATGAAACCTATTAAATATCAGCCATGTTTTATTTTAGCACAAAATTGAGATTTCTTTCATTATTTTTACAGTCAGATTCTGCTTCTACTTTTACTTTTGCTGAAAGGGCAACATAGAATGGAGCTGATAAGAAGGCAGCCTTGAAGGTTTAGTATAGGGATTCAAATCCTGCCCATAACACTATAGCTAAGTGACCTTTGGCAGGTTATTTAAATTCTCTACATCCCAATTTCTTTTCTTCTTTTTTTTTTTTTTTTGAGACGGAGTCTGGCTCTGTCGCCCGGGCTGGAGTGCAGTGGCCGGATCTCAGCTCACTGCAAGCTCCGCCCCCCGGGTTTATGCCATTCTCCTGCCTCAGCCTCCCGAGTAGCTGGGACTACAGGCGCCCGCCGCCTCGCCCGGCTAGTTTTTTGTATTTTTTAGTAGAGACGGGGTTTCACCGTGTTCGCCAGGATGGTCTCGATCTCCTGACCTCGTGATCCGCCCGTCTCGGCCTCCCAAAGTGCTGGGATTACAGGCTTGAGCCACCGCGCCCGGCCGCTCTTTTCTTCTAAAATAAATGGTAATTGTTGTTTTACTGCATAGATTTATTATTCAAATTAAATAAAGTAATCATTGTAAAGTACTTGATAAAGTACCTAGCATTTAATAAATGCCCTTTCCATGTCTGGGCCTAAGTAATATGGTGTTGGGCAAACTGCGGTTACGGTGAGGCCACCGGAGTCGGAATGGCGTAGTGCTGCCCAAAGACTGCTATAATCTGACAGCATCAGCATTATCTGGGAGTGTTTCATTCCCAGTGTACTGGAGATGAGGCCCAGGAATCTGGGTTTTAACAAGCTTGCCAGCTTGTACACACTTTAAATGTTTAAATACACTGATATCACTTGTTCGTTAATAGTGCAGCTTCCATAGTCAGACTGCCTGGGTTTGAATGTTGGCTTTGCCATTGATAGTTGTATATTCTTGGGCAATTTAGTTGATCTGTCCTGCCTCAGTTCTTTACTAGCAGTCTTACTTCCCTCATTAGATGCTTGTGAGGATTAAAAGAGTTAATACACATAAAGAACTGAAAATTGTGTTTGGCACATGGAGAGCCCTCAATCAGTGTTGGTTGTTCTGTGGTATTTATGATGACGAGTGTAAGTTTCCCATTGCTGCTGTTGCAAATTACTGCACATCAGTGGTTTAAAAAAATACGTATTCATTATCTTAAGATTCTGGAGGTCACAAGTCCAAAATGGATCTCTCTGGGTTAAAACCAAGGTATCAGCAGGGCTCCATTTTTCTCTGGAGGCTCTCAGGGACAGTCTGTTTTTTTTGCCTCTTCTAGCTTCCGGAGGCTTCTGCATTTCTTGGCCCTTGTCCTGCTCCCATCTTCAAAGTCAGCAAATGGTCCAGTCTTTCTTATAGTGTTTCACTCTCACATTGTCTCTTCTGCCTCCATCTTTTCACTTTTAAGGACACTCACCATTACATTGGGCCCACTCTATAATCCAAGGTACTCTCCCTGTTGTAAGATCAGCCAATTAGCAACCTTAATTCCACTTTTCCACATAGCTTAGCCCATTTAAAGGTTCTAGAGTTTAGGACATAGACATTTTTGGCAGACTGTTCTGCCTCCCACAACTGCCAACTTCAAATGGATACTTAGTACAGACCAGTACTTCTCTTATAAGCTCATTTTTCCACTCTCTGTCTTTCCTTTTTACCACTTGTTTCCACCTCTCATTTCCACCTCTCATGTATTCCTTAACCTGCCTCACTTGACATCATTTTCCTCACAGAGTTGAGGAGACAGACATCATCAGGTGGGAACTTGCTCATACTCTGTCCACCACATCTGTGTGCTTACATGAAAATATTCATCTTCTTTGTCTCTATTAAAGTGGAGGGAATGTCTGCTTTTCTCTTCTTCTTCTGGCATTTCTCACCACTGCCATTCCCCTTTCCCACATCTTAAGGTTCATGTAGATGATGTGTAAGATATCCCATCTTACAGAGCCCTCCTCTAAATTTCTGTTTCTTCTCTGGTTTCTCCACCTCGCATTTCCTCTTCAGCCCCATCTCAGACCCACTTTCATTGCCTAGTTGCTCAAGCAAAAACCTAGGAATCAATCATGATAATGCCATCTTAGCTTTTGGCCTCTAGTCTATAATAGCACTCCATCTTCCTTGAAAACTTCTCCTTAGTTGCCATCACCTAAGTACCGAGCCACCAGCATTTCTTGTCTGGACTACTGCTGTAGCCTCTGAACCATCCCCCCACTTGTATGTGTGCCTTCCTGCACTCCATTCTCCATTCCACAGCTAGAGTGATCCTCCAGAAGTGGAACTGTCACATCTTGCTCCTTCTCCACACAAGCATTGAATGACTTTTTATTGCATTAAGCTAAAACTTTTTTTAAAAAGCTATTCTGGCTCCTGTCACTCTAGCTTTGTTTCCCCCTTATTCACTGTGTTCCAGCCAGTCTTACAGCTTGCCAAATGTGGCATGCACTCTTCAGCTTCAGAGCCTTCCCACATGCCTGGAATCACACCCCCACCTCCTTTTTTCCTTTCCTCACTATACCCTCAACTCTCCAGTAGGCTGCATGTGGCCTTTCCCCTTGCAAACATCTGTGGGACTCATTCCAAAACAGAGAAAAACAGAATTTTTACAGAGTTCTTCCAGGACTAATTACCTTCAGAGATTTTTTACTTGAAAAATATATTGATCAGATTATCACTATGTAATTGGTGTGCCAGGCATCAGGAGAACCTCTTTACAAATTGTGAGGAAGAAAAAGGTTAATTTCCATCTTGCATATCTTTTTTCTCTTCAACTTTTATTAGGTTGGTGCAAAAGTACCTCAATTACTTTTGCACCAACCGAATAAGTTCTGGGGTGCATGTGCAGGATGTGCGGGTTTGTTATACAGGTAAACATGTGCCATGGTGGTTTGCTGCACAGATCAACCCATCACCTGGGTGTTAAGCCCAGCATGCATTAGCTATTCTTGCTGATTCTCTCCCCAACTTCCCACAGGCCCAGTGTGTGTTGTTCTTCCCCATGTGTCCATGTGTTGTCATCTTGCATATTTTACTGCAGACACAGTTGTGATTATAATGGAGAGAAAATGTAGAAATAATCCTTTTTCACCTCTGTACTACTTCACAAAAGTTTACCGGTACCAGTTAGAACCTGGTGCCCCCTACTATGCGTATATTGTCTGGGGTATATTTGTTTCCCAATTGTTCTTGCTAAACCCAGTTCATCAGATACATATGTAGCTTTTCATGGATGAGAAGTGAAAGTAGTTGCATGATTATTTGACGTATCCTGAAACATGACTTTTGTTATTTTTATAGTGACCTTAATTATCTGACACTTTATTAATATTTCTTTCTGTATCTTATGTTGCAGACTATTCAGACTATGAAGACAGTTCCCTCGAATTTTTGGAAAGGTGCTCTTCTCCACTAACTCGATCTTCTGGGAGTTCTCTGGCTCCACGAAGCATGTTTATGGAGAAAACTACAACCTATCAGTACCCAAGGGCAATTCTGTCCGTTGATCTTAGTGGTGAAAGTATGTGTAACTATGTGATGATTAAAACAAGACTTACAATTCCTAAATGTGTAACTGAGAATAAAACATACTCTGTTAAGGGCACATGAGTTAAAAAGTTGTTAGCTAAACTAATATGAAAGTCTTGATGGGAGAAATTTGAGCTACTTTTTAATTTATATAAAGTTAAATTGGCTTTATACTTATTGGTGGAAAAGAGAGTTATAAGGAAAATATTACTAGTGTATATACTTCTGTAGGTTTTTGTACATATATTTTTATGTTCTTTACTATCAACTTACAGAGTAGGTATTATTCACATTTGATATATAAACAAGCCGAAACTTACAGGGTAACTTTTCGGCTTAGGTAGTGTTAGAATTAAGACTCTAACCAAGGTCTGTCTTAACTCCATAGATAAGGCTTTTTTAAAATAAATATTTATGGTAATCTTAAAAGTATACTTTGAATTCCTGGTCAGATACATCTGTAACCAAAGTCCTGGGATGTAGTCAGACAAGTGATTTAAATACAGGCAGGAACTAAGTGCCGTTAGGTAGTCAGAAGGCCACGTCAGCAGTGAAGGGAGCACTGGAGTTCAAATCTGTTACTTTCCTGCAGGTCCAGTCCTGACAGTGGAAAGTGTTGAATATTCTTACCTTGCTTCCAATATTGTAAGCAATAGGAAGAGAGATCCCAGCTCTAGACATTGAGGGCTGTGGCATAAGAGTAGAGCTCTAATAGTGACCAGAGTCAGAGTGAGGAATAAGGGACGGGGCCTTCAGCATAAGTACAACTTAGGATCCTTATGAGTGTGCTCACTTCCTCCCTTTTTCTTTCTTCTGACTGCCCTTGATGGTGGATACTAGGTTAAATATTTTCTTTTGCAGCGTTTGCTTCCAGGTCTAAGTCCTCCGTGGCTCATTATGGAGAAAACATTTTCTTTCCTTTATAGCACATGACACTTGCGAGATTGTATTTTTAAAAGCTTGAGGTATGGGAGGGGATTAAAAAGAAGTTACCACCACTCTTTTCCAGCAAATACAAGTCTGCTTTTTCCCATGGTTCAGTGGTTCTTCACCCCAGATGGACCTTACAATCATTGCTGTGGTGCTTTTAAACTATATTGATTGTGGATCCTACCATGAGGCACAATTGAATGAGATTTCTGGAAGGATCCTGGCAAGATACAACTTCTAGGTGATTCTGTGGAGAAGCAGAGGTCGATAATTACGTCAAGAACACCTTTACTGTGAATCATCAAGATCTGAAGATTATCTCTTGCTATAGAGAGATAGAGAATAGGGGTTATATCTAGGCTAGCTGTGGTGCTGAAACCAGAACCCTTGAAAGAGCATAAATAGAGCCATAGATATGTACTCTCTGTTCCTCTTAATCTCTGCCCTGCCCTTATGATCAAGTACGGAATCAGGAGAAAGAAAAGGAATGTTAGTAAGGTCTTAGGCCAGAAGTTCTCAAATGTTAGCATGTGTCAGAACTGCCCAGAGAAGGTGTTAAAACACATTTCTGGGCCTTACCCTCAGAATTTCTGATTTCCAACAAGTTCCCAGGTGGTGATAATGTTGCTAATCGGGGAACCATACTTGCAAAATGCTGTCTCAGGAAATAGCAATGACAGTTTAAGGGGTACTTGTTGGAAGGCAACAGCTGTTCTTGTGGCCCCTCAATTGGAGCCATGGTCTAGGTGGCTATTTAAGTGTAAGGGGGAACTTTTATTTGCTTCTTATATAACTTTGAGCTCTATCATCCATTTTACTCAACTTCCAAACCTCAGCTAAGGATATGTTTAGTGCTTGGGAGTTATTCAAACTAGATTTTCTGGAGAATATGATAAATTTGCTTGCTAACACCATAAAACCTGGTAATCTTTGCCATGCAAGTATATGTGAGATACAGTAATTCCTTTTAATGATATAATTTCAAATTAATTTTTATTTTATTTATTTATTTTATATATATTTTTTGAGGCAAGGTTTTGCTCTGTTGCCTAGGCTGAAATACTGTGGTGTGATCACAGTTCATTGCAGCCTCAAACTCCTTGGCTCAAGCAATCCTCTGGCCTCAGCCTCCTGAGTAGCTAGGACTACCAGCACAGGTCATCATGCCTAGCAAATTATTTTTGCTTTTGTAGAAATGAGGTCTTGCTTTGTTGTCCAGGCTGGTCTCAGACTCCTAACTTAAAATGATCCTCTCACCACGGCCTCCCAAAGTGCTGGGATTGCAGGTGTGAGCCACTGTGCCTGGCCCATTTAATACTGTTTATATGCTATGACAGTGTTTGAAACGGTTTTATCCACATTCTAATGAACTTGTACTTGAGAAAGCCCAAAAGAAAATTTGGATTAAAGCCAGCAACATTATGGATGGTTGAAAGTTTCCTCTTTAGGTTCTTTTAAAACAAGTTACACTGTTCATATTAGATTTTCCGTATCTAGTTGATTTACTAGCTCCATTAATATTTTCAGATATTTCTCTATTTATTTCTGCTGACCTTCCTTCCATATGTCCCTGTGACTTCAACGAGAAGAAAACTATATTTTTCTATAAAACATTAATCAATAACAAAGCATTCAAAAACATTGAAACAAGAAAAAAGTAAACAAGATTAGAAGCTGATAGAGGAAACACTAAGTCACATGAATATGTAAAGTATAAATAGCTTGAATTTTTAAAGTTCAAATCTGTTCAACTTCAGTCCAATCTGATTCAGTCTGAAAAGAAGATGTTCTCTCTCTGACTCTCTCCTTAGTTCTTCTACAAACATTCTGGAGTGGCTATATTATATATCAGGCCTCATTCTAATCACTGGGGATGTAGAATTCAACAATGCAAGGTTCTTCCTGTTACGGATCCTGATATTCTAGTAAGAGGAGACAGATGATAAGCAGGTGAAGGGATAACTCAGAATGTGGCTGGGGGGTAGGGTGTGAGGTAGGAAGGTGCTCTGCTGATTAGCCTCTGTCAGGAGCTCACACAGCATTATACGATGTTCTGTGTCTCATGATTCAGTTTTCCTAACATTTCTCCATCTACACTACTGCAAAAATTTTAATGTTCCATCATTTCTTTTCCTTTGTTATAAATAAAGATTCCCCCATGTCTGTCTCAATTTCCATTTCCTCAGTAACCTGAGCAAAACGGTAGGCTTTGGCATTGACACTGTTATACACAAACGCCTAAAACCTGGCATGAAAATTGCGTTGTGTGTAGTAGTCATCCGTATAGTCTAGTTTCTAGAATATGCTTAATTTAAAAGAATATTTTTACCAAAACAAAATTAATACATTTTAAAAATCCCTTGGGGAACTCACGGTTCTGGTTTTAAGAAATACTGGTAAAGTGATTAAGAACACAGGCTTGAGAATCAGGCATTCCTGGTATTCAGTTGGTTTTCCTGCTCAATGGCCCCGTTTCCCAGGCAAGTTATATATCCTATGTTTAAAGTGCTTAATATAGCACTGTGTGCTTACTAAGTGCTATAGTAGTTGATGCTACTGATACTGTCAATATGGTATTGTTGATTTTAGACCCTAGGCAAGCTCCTTTACCTCTCTGAAGTTGTTTATGGTACGAATAATAAAACCTGTCCTCTTTACGATCCAGAGTTTTTTTTTTTTTTTAGTGATTTTTCAAAAAGCACTTTATTAATCAAAAAAATAAGAAAAAAGAATGAAGAATCAGTGGTGTGCTAGAGCCAACTTGTGCTGGGTAATGGAGGCTTACTACACATACCTGTCCCCAGATCCATGGACAGTGGTGTCACACTGATAGTATGAAATCACAAGGGGACAACCCAGGGTTTTTATGAGGGTCAGAAGGGATAATGTTTGTGAAAGTATATGGAAACTATGCAAATTTAAATTATTGACATCAGCCTTAGCCATAAATTCTGTAAGCATGAAGTCTAAAAGATACTTTGAGTTACTTATAATAGTGTATACTATAAGATGTAAAGCAGTCATATACCTAAGCTTCAAAAATCTTTTCTTTCCATGTCCAGAGACAAGTACAGTACAGTATTTTGTTTGCTCCCCCTTTTAAAATGTTTAATAGCTTATGATCACTTCTCGTAGCTCCTTTCTTTATGAAAAATAACATGAAAATAGAAAAGTTGCACTGAGTATACTTTTTATATATATTCTAGACTTATCAGATGTAGACTTCCTAGATGATTCTTCAACGGAGAGTTTGCTTCTGAGTGGGGATGAATACAATCAGGACTTTGATTCAACCAATTTTGAGGAATCTCAGGATGAAGATGATGCTCTTAATGAAATTGTGCGATGTATTTGTGAGATGGATGAGGAGAATGGTTTCATGATCCAGGTAATTGGTTAACCTCTCTTCCCTATATATAATAATGAGTTAGTTGTTTCAGGTGCTCAACAAATGCATCACGGTGTTTTCTTTCTTTACTAACCATAGTAATAATTAGGAGATTTCCTCATTAAGTAAAGTAGACAATGTTCTTATTTTAGCAGCTCTCTTTCTTTTCTAGGGTACGTAGTTCAGTGCCTTCAAGCTGAAACTCTTTAGAATGATTAGGGCAGTAAGCCCTCACACAAATGGGCAGGCTACATCAACCTTTCTCTTTCTCATCTGCATTCGTGTAATTATTATAATAATTAACAATTTAGAGTCACCCTTCACTTGTCAGTGATTAAAAGATAAAAATTTCCAGTATTCTTAAAAAAGGAAAAATTTTGTTGCAGGGTTAACAACTTCTTCTTGTAGGAGAGATATATTTAAGGTAAAAGGAAAGCATAACCCAAATTTTGTGATGCCAGAAGATTTGGAGATGTTAGTTGAGAGCGTGAAGAAAGAGTAATCTTTTTTCCCTCCCATTTTTCAGTGGTTTTCTGGAGGGAATTACAAATTTATAGCTTCACGACACAAGCAGTACTTGAAGAGATCATTGCTATAGACACTGGTACAAACTTTCTTTTATTTTCCTCTAATTTCCGCATTTTAATAAACTATTTTAAGAGTTTTATGATGTAATTGCCTAAATATCAGTGGGAATTAGAGAAATTATGACTTTTTTATGATTTAATCACTTGATCAAAGCATGTTCTAATAGGTGCAACAAAAGAAAGTTCTTGAAGTAGTTGACCATTTCAAAGACAAAATTCATCTTAAGTCATGACTTGATTTTGTTATGTTGAATAAGAATGGAACTGATAGTGGCAGTAAGAAGCCAAGCCAGCCAATTCAAAGAAAGGGCATGTATCCTTATTCCTAGCTTATTCCTAGTGAGGATCGGATGACCGTAATACTCCTCTGTTTTCTGCAGTGTGAAGAGTGCTTGTGCTGGCAACACAGCGTGTGCATGGGGCTGCTGGAGGAGAGCATTCCAGAGCAGTACATCTGCTATATCTGCCGGGACCCACCGGGTAAGGCTTTCTGCGCCGTGCTGATTGCCATGATGCCTCCATGTCTCCTCCAGGATTCCAGAGTGTATCAGCTGTGTTCACCACCACTATAGCAAGTTCTCACATGATGTCATTGATAGGTTGTTGGAAACTATGGCTCCAAATGAAACAGCATGCTATATGCCATAGGAACTTAACTTGTATGTATCAATTAGCTTATGGTACAATTCATTTCTTTATTCAGTGTGTCAGTTTCCAAGAACCTATTGATTACACTTAGTGAGGACTCACTGTACTTCTTGGTCAAGTAGACTGAACTTCCATATTAAAATTTTAAAATATTTTTTCACTGTTACACTTTTATTTTCCACACTGATTACTTAGACAAATACATTAGCATATATTTATCAACAAAATTACTATCTTACTGGAAGAGAAGAGGTGTAACTTTTTCCTGGAGAAGAATTAGCCTCTGTCTGTTCCTCTGTATCCATTTCTAGCTAGGCTTATTTGTGGCAATCGGAGTAGATCTGCATTCTGAACTTGCACGCTACTGACGTGGCAGTTCTGCATGTTCGACTCATTGTAGAGCAGGTGAGGTCTTAGAGCACTGCCTGTGATGCCTTTATTTTACTGATGAGGCCGACTGAGATGGAATCTGTGCTTTTTGACTCTCAATCCACCCTGCTGTCTACTTGGTGCCTTCTATGCTAGAGGATCTTCAGAGAGCATATTCTGCGTGTTAAATTTAACTACAACCTCCAGGCAGGAAATAACTAGGTTTTCTCAAATAATAGGCATGTGGTGAATTGGTTCCATGACTATTGGAAAAAAAGAAAAAAATCAAAATAAGTCACAAAAAAGTCACAGTAAGAAGTAAGAGAATTAATTATTCACAGCCATATGAATGTAGACATTTGTTTATTCATTCACCAACATTTATAGTGTTCATTATTCATTGTATTTATTCAGTAACAAATGTAGACATTGTTACTTATTCAGAAGCATTTATTGGATGGCTTCTATTTGCCACTGTGGTGAGATGATTGATTTAAACCATGCCTTTAACCAGCTAGTAGTATAGTATGGGACACAGGCACATAAACACCTCATTGTAATAGGATCTAATTTGTATTAGCATGGAGGATGTGGAATTTCATAGGATTCTGTGAAATCACACACATGGGGGAAGGGTTCCGATTCATTCAACTAGAACTCTATGGTTCATCCAATTCAAAACAAAGGTTAGTGAAAGAAATAACCCCTGTCTAGTTTTTATCCAGCCCTTTGAGCCTTTTTAGAGGATAAATGATGACTACAAAAAATTGAAAGCAGTGCACTCAGGGTTCCCTTTGCAAGTGTCATCTACCACTGACCACGTCCTTAATGGTGTTTCTTCTCCTGGATGGGCAGGAATGCTGAAGGTGTGAGGAGCTCTTCCTGCACCAGTTCCTCAGAACGCTGTCTTACTCTTTTTGAATCTACTCCTAGTGCTAGATCTTGCCTTGCTTAATGAGCAACGTTAGTAGGGTAGCAGTTGAAGAAAAATCCGAATAAGTACAATCCTTTGTGATTTAATGTCAATTTCATCTGCAGGTCAGAGGTGGAGTGCAAAATATCGTTATGATAAGGAGTGGTTGAATAATGGGAGAATGTGCGGGTTATCATTTTTCAAAGAAAATTATTCTCATCTCAATGCCAAAAAAATAGTTTCTACACATCACCTGCTTGCTGATGTCTATGGTGTTACAGAAGTGCTACACGGGCTACAGCTGAAGATTGGAATACTAAAGTAAGTGAAGGGTGGCAAAGGGAGAGTCACACTTCCGTGGACGTTTTAATTCAAACCAACACTGTCGGCCTTTTGATGGTCCACAGTAACAGTTTGGAGGAGAGAACAGGTGTTTGAATAAAGTTTCATTTTTAAAAATAAGGAAAGATTAACAACCTTTTGGATGCGTTGGTGCTTCCTGCCTATTCTCCTAGAATGTGTAAGTGTGGTTAAAGATGTATATAGCATCTAGTATTTCAACACATTTTAGCTCCTGTCCCACTGTTTTGTATGCTTACCATATGTGCAAAATTAAGTGCAGTTGCTGTGGTGAACCCTATACATTGTGTCCTCCTTCAGGAATGCTATCAAGATGAAATAGATTCTAAGCAGGGTGAGTGTTTTTTTTTTAATAAAGATTGATTTAGAGGGGATGAAGGGAGCCTAAAAACCAAATTCACTTCTCTGCTGTGCACCAAATATGTTAGTAATCCTGTACAATTTTCTCTTAAACAAGTCTGAGTCTCCCTAAAGAACGTATCAGAATATTCTTGAAGTCCTTATTTCCAGTCCTTCCTAATGCCTAACTGGAATTCTTCTTTAAAAGAACAAACAAACAAAAACCCACATTTTAAGTAAAAACAGGATGATTCACTGGTTCTTCACAAGATTTTCTTCATTTGGATGCACTTGCCTTGGCCAGAAACTTGCCCCATCCTCTCCTTCCCTTCTCATCCTTGTGTCTTTCACATCCTATCCATTGCAATTTGTGAACATTGTTCAGTCCATTCCTCTCTCCCTTCCCAACGGTACTGTCTCAGCCAGGCTGTTAGATTTCACATGAACGATTGCCATGCTTGTCCATTCTCTGTGGCTCCAGCCTTGTACTCTATCAGCTCTTTCTTTGTACCGCTGCCAGTGTAAGCTTAGGAAAAGATAATTATCAGCTTGTCTTTCTTCAACTTAATGTACTAGAGCATCTTCCTGTTGCCCAATGAACTGAGTCCTTCCATGACACATACTTTGTCTACCATTTTGTTGCCACATGTTCACTGTGCTTTTTCCCCCAAATGTTTCAGCTATCCCAAACCATAATCCCGAAATGAAGCGAGCTTTTCCATTGCTCTAGGCCTTTACTCACACCCAGGATAAGCTTCTAACACTAGTGCCCTTAGCAGATGCCTTTCATAATTACCTGCCCAACTAGAGTTGACCACGTTCTTCTTGGCAAACTCCACGCATACTGGTGTCAGGTACTTTGGCATACTTAATTTTTTAATGCCCGTCTCCCCTTACTAAGTCATGGGATCCTTTAAAATAGGGCTTGTGTCCTATTCATCATTTTGTCTCCAATTGATACTGTAGGGTAAGTACCCAGTAACTATTTGTTGAATAAAATTTGCTTCTTTTTTATCATAAGCCTGAATATGAATTTGTTTTTTAAAAGGCCATGTAAATGCTAAGACTTAAGGGAGGGAATAATTTATTAGGTCTTTTTTTAAAACCTGATTTCCTTCTTGGTATCGGTGTGAGTTTCTCTGCATTCATAATTTTGCCAAAGATTTTAATTGGACCCTTTCCGTTTCATATACTTATAGGCCCTCTTTATGTTAATATTTTAAATCATAGTATCTGTTATTATATACGATTTATTGAAAGTCCTACATGTCATGTGCTTTCATGTGATATTTCATTTAATCCTTATAATAAGCGACCTCATTTCATTGTTGGGTAGTGAAAGACAGAGATTTTATAATTTGTGCAGGCTTCTTTATGGCACAGCAGAATTCAGCCCCTTGGACTATTGGACTACAGTGCCAGCTTTTCTTCTACTATGCCTTTTCCTGATTGAGAGTTTTAGTATTTTCTGAATGTTAAATTACTAGGGATTCAAATGATAAAATTTATCATTTCAGAAACAATACTTGAGTATTATTGGAAGAGAACTAATTTAACTCAGTATTATCAAATTTGGAAATTATTAATATGCAAACATTATTGAGCCTTTTGAAAGGTTTATATCTCCCGAATGTCCTTTCACTTCAGCTCTGATGATTGGATTCCTGTTTTACTTACTGCAGAATTAACTGTACAATATCATGCTTACATGTTCAGTGAGGACGAGATAAATGGGCATTATCAAAGATTGTTGATGGGGTTGTAATTAGTATAATCCCTTTCGAGGTCACTTGGGTAGTACCTATCAATATAAATGTGCATGTTATCCAGCAATTCCATATCTAGAAATTTATCCGACTGAAATATTCTGACTTGTACGCAAAGATACACACAGGTACACAAACATATAACAGTAGGGAATTGGTTGACTCAACTGGTACATTTGTAAATATTCAGCCCTAGAGTAAAAGTAAGGGAAATCTATCTGTATGACATGATATGGCAAGATGCCCATAGCATGTTACGTACAAAAAGGCAGATTATATGTGTCCTGGTTGTGTCAAAAGAAGATGTGTATACTTATCCATTTAAGAACTGATTTTAGGTATACAGAAAAAGTCTGGGAGATTATACCTCAGTTATTTATGTTTGCCATGGGAGAAGAAATTTTTACTTTCTGTGCATTTATATTTAGGATTTTTGTCATCAGGAATTATCACTTTTTGACTGAATAAAAGTTTTTAAAATATGCTCACGTTAAAGTTTTTCAAATTTTACAATGAAAAATCGGTAGAAAAAGAAATGCATGTATCAAGTGATGATATGAACTATCAACACAATTAAATTTGTTATTGCTTTTCTGAGTATTATTTCTTTAATTGAGAAATTCAAATTTTGGATGAAATCCTGGAGGGAGTTAACTTAAAGAATACCTTTGCTTTTGTCTTCAGAACTAGATGTCCTCCTAACCTAGTTCTGAAATAGATTATTGTATTCGCCCTAATAGATTTTTTTTTTTTTTCTCTGAACTGCTGTTTTTCCAACTTTGTTTTAAGGAATAAACGTCATCCTGACCTTCATCTCTGGGCTTGTTCTGGGAAACGAAAAGACCAAGATCAAATAATAGCTGGGGTAGAGAAAAAAGTAGCACAAGACACAGTTAATCGAGAAGAAAAGAAATGTGTACAAAACCATAAAGAACCACCTCGTTTGCCCCTAAAAATGGAAGGAACTTATATAACAAGTGAGCACAGCTATCAAAAGCCGCAGAGTTTTGGTCAGGACTGTAAATCTCTCGCAGACCCTGGGAGCTCAGATGATGATGATGTTAGTAGTTTGGAAGAAGAACAAGAATTCCACATGAGAAACAAAAACCGTTTACAGTACTCAGCAAAAGAACACGGAATGCCTGAAAAGGTAAAACGGATTCATTTTTTCTTTGCTTGGAAACTATGATAGGACAACAAAGGAAAATTTTATAAAATAAGACATACTGAATTCCTAGATTTTACTTGTATTTCCAAGTTCCCCAGTACCTTGTTAAAGTAAGGAGATTTTTTTGTTTTCCCTACAGGAAAACACTGGCCATTTGAACATTTGATTATCTCCTAATTCAGAATTGTAGTAATTCAATAAACTGTTACTCTAACAAAAGTTTCAATTGTATAAGTACATTTAGATGCTTCTAAAAAATGAACCACATTGTATTCAAAATGAAAATGTCTGTGTGTAAGACTGTGAAAGTGCATATGGGTATAATGATTTGTCATCCTCTTTATGTGAGTTGGATAAAAGGTGGCACTCTAATTGTCTTTTTAAAAATTTTTAGCATATTTGTCAATGCATCCCACTATTCAGTAAGCTGAATTCTGACAGATCTATGTGCATTGGACATCTATAAACTTATTTCCTGTTCACTGGGATTATCTTAGAAATGCACCTTTATTTTTTACTGATTTTCAATTAATGAGGCCACTTTAAAATTAGTTGTTTTTTTTTTTTATTTTTCTGCATTCCTCAACAAGTAATTACTATAAATAAGTACTTAACTGAATTGGAATGTTTGTATTTCATATCATAAAGTTTGTGGTAAGTTATTTTGTTTAATATTAAATGAGTTATCTCTGCCAAATCTAAATGCACATTGTGTGTCCGTGTGTGTGTATGTGTATGTGAAGCAGTTTGTACTTTTGAAACTTGTAAAAGGTTTTTGCCTTTCCCTCCCCTCGTTGATTTACTGTACTATAACAGTAAAGTCCAGTCTGTAGTTAATTAGATTTTATACTGGTCTTTGGAAACACTCTTGATTTCTTTTCATCATTGCTTTCCCCTTTTATGTCCACTTATATCACCAGTTGAGATTAATTGAGGAAGAGGCCAGTCTAAATTAGTCAGGAATTCTAATTACAGAATAGAATTAGTGACTTCTTTTATTTAGCGCATTTTATTGAAGCCTTCTTGCCTGTGTAGCACCGTGCAAGGCATGGTGGAGGGAGGTGGTGGGTGCATCTGCTCTTAAGAACCACCAGCTGGAATTTGGTTATGTAGCAGTACTTCTTTAAAGATACCCCAGGAGTCAGATTGGATCTCACTAACTGTTACCAGTGATGAGGTGTTTCATGTATCCTTACCTCAATGACTGCATTTCATCCCGTTCTTTGTGTTTATTTTCCAATGGTCCTTTGGAGAAGAATCCAGCTGAAGGGAATACAGTATTTGTTTATAATGATAAAAAGGGCACTGAAGACCCAGGAGACTCACATCTTCAGTGGCAGCTCAATCTCCTTACACACATAGAAAATGTGCAGAATGAAGTTACCAGCAGGATGGACCTAATCGAAAAAGAAGTCGATGGTAATTTAAGAAAAAATTGAAATACAGTTACTATAGTGTACTTATTGTTACTATGAAGAAGTTACTTAAAATTCTTAAATTATGGGATGAAAACTACAGATACTCTCCATATTGATGGGGCTTTATTACTCCCTTTGTATTGTATTTAACACATTTGGGATCTTTTACGCTTAAAACAATATGACTGGGTATGATCTTAGGTTGGTTTTATTTTTTTAAGATGTATATTTATTAAATTTTGTCTATCTGCCAGGCTCCAGATAGATCACTTATGGAATAAATTTATTAGTTTCGTTGAAGTAAGTTTTCTTTGGAAGTCAACATAAGGAATTTAAGCATGTTTGAAATATGAAAACATTTTGAAAATTTTTTACTTTGGTTAGCACTTGTTAAATTAACAAAAACTTCTACAAAGTTAAGTAGGTAAACCTTAAGTGGTTTTCTTTTATATTTTAAAATCATATCATCACACAGGAGGCCTGAAAAGTGGGCAAGAAAGATACTATCACTATTTTATAGTTGCAAAACTAGAGTAACTTAGATTACTTGATTCTCAGTCAATGTTGTTCTTAATGCTTTCTGATTCCTGTTTCTTCCTAACATCTTAGACGATATTCTGCACCCCAACTCTACTTTTTTAAATTTGGTATAAGCACGTGATGTCTCTCCTCTACACTAAGTTAGAACTCCTACTCCTTTTCTTCCCCCTTGAGAAAAGAAGAGAGGAATGGAAACCCATTTGGAAGCCTCTTCCGTGTGGGTATAAGCTAACTGTAGAGTTAATGTAATGTTTTGAGTCAATTGTTGAAGAAAAGAAAATGCATCTTGACACTATTTAGTATTGTTAGCGTAGATTTCCAAAGGAAACATTAATAAAAACTATAGAATATAATCAATTGCATTCTGCCTAGAATTTTAATGTGCTTAACGTGTCTTTTAAAAAGTAGTGTTAAAATAGTGGAACTGAAAAGAACACTGAGAAATTGCTACTTCCTTTTCTTTGTTAAAAAGAACTTCTGGATTAAAAAATATGATTAGGTATGTTTCGTGTAGAGATGATGAGTCTAAATTAATAGAAAGCTTGAGCAGCTATAGGAAACTGTTGTATCTTATTCCACAAGTGAGTAAAAGGAGACCTTCAAAATGAAGTTAGAATGTGTATATGTTTATGTGTGTGTATGTATTTTCCCCCTTATATATAAACATATAATTCCTATAAAGGGGAAAATTATTTTAAATGACAGATAAAAATTGCCAAGAGCGACTAGAACTCTGTGGGGTGGGATGACAGGACACTAACCTCTTAGAAATGTCTTGAGTATGTTGGCCTTTTAAAGACAGAGAAGTGAACCCTTAACTCTATCACAGCTCCAACTTTCTAATGTTTCATTTTCTGACTGTTCTTGTAGTCGCGGTTTAAATTTGTTTATTTTCTTCTCTCTTTTAGTTCTGGAAAGCTGGCTTGATTTCACAGGGGAGTTGGAGCCACCAGATCCTCTTGCAAGATTGCCCCAACTTAAACGCCACATAAAGCAGCTCCTAATTGACATGGGCAAAGTACAGCAGATAGCAACTCTTTGCTCCGTATGACAACAGTGAACACTTAATGAAAGAATGTGGCTTTCTTCAGTCAAATCATTTTTATTATCCACATGACAGCTAAGTGGATAATTTAAAAGCTTAGTAATGTCTGGTCATTCACTGATTTGTGATGTCAATAGGATGGCACCTTGGAAAGAAAAATGAAGAACAACTTTATCAAGGAAGCTAGTATTTAAAAACAAATTCATGAGCAAGCTGCAAATGAGAATGTGTTATATGCCAAGGAACAATGAAGTAGAATATAATGTATACTAAGGGATTTCAAGTTGGCAGAATTTTTGAGTAGTTGCTTACATGAAGCTCAAGATACCTGTAGAAAGAAATATGGTATATTTATATAGTTTTTAATAGAAAGATCTACGTTTATAAACCAGCACTTGGCCAAAAACAAAATTGTAAAGGAAATTTAAATTCTGGAGAATTCTACAGGGTTGCTCTAAGAACTGTCTTCTCAGCAGTTGATCCAGCTGTACGGAAATTTAGGGTATTTAAACTTACAGGATCATGAGCTGTTTCTTGGGCGATGAATGTTCTTAATCAGAAACCTGACAGTGGAAGTCTCACTTCTGGGGAAAACAGTTGTGGAATTCTTACTTCATTATGAATGTATTTAAAAAACAAACACCAAATAATTGGAATATATTGCAGGCATTAAGCTCATTAAAAACAAACTGGCTTGCAGAAGGGTCCGATGTGCCAAGTGATCATGATTCTGCTGGAAAGAGGATTTTAAATATTGTGGGAGTTCTCCCACCCTAAGTCTTACATAGTGCCACCAGTCCATCCAAAAGCTATGTATCACCTGTACTATATATATCATATATATAGTTGAATGGCAGTATTCAGGCTCAACGTACAGTTTGATCCTGAGTATGCTTGGTGTTTGCCTTCAGAAAAAAAAAATTGTAAATAACCTCAGCTGGGATGAGGAGTGACAGAAATATCAAAATAATTTGTGGCTGTGGATTTTTTTAACTGCTAGTAGTGGAATACTGGAAAAGCTTCATTTCTGAAGATGAATTTTATTTTTAAAAAATACATGCACACTCAAAACTTTTAGCTTTGATCACAAATGGACAAAATTCTGAAACCAAAGGCAACTAAGTTGCTGTGTTATGCTCTTGCTGGATTTTGAGCCTAGGTCCTACTGTCTGCCAGTACTCATGTGAGTTGTATGCGCCCCCAGTGCTACATACGCAGGTATGCGTAAGTGTGTATGCTTGTTTTAAACAAACACTCAACGTACATATGTACATAATCTACACATATTTATATCACATATCTAGTTTTATTACTATAGACTATACGAATTGGTGGTTAACATGAAATGTTACCTTTTAACAGACTGTTTTTAAAAATTAAAAATGTATGTATAGGTTTTGAAATTTTTTTAAAAGGGGAAAAAGACTGTTAAGAGGAGGCTATTTGATGACATATAACACTTGAATATTTCATGCCTCATTCTGTTTATCAGTTCTCGCAATCTGTATAAAAATGCATTTTAGAACTGATAGACAGTAAACTTGAATTTATCTTTGATAAGAATACATGCCACTGTACATTCAGATATTATTTAAATTTGCAAACACATTGTTCTATATGTAAGGGTACTGTATGTAAAACTCTTTATTAAAACTATTCCACATATCCTAAAATTTCAGCTTGCCTTTTTGCGGCCTTATATTTTGATGTAAAGATTAAAAGAATGTGCGAAACAGTCAGAAATTTTTTTGCCTTTTGAGATTCTCCAACTTGACAAATGTGCCAAAGATCAACAGACAGAAAATATAGTCCTGTGTATTTACTTGTCATACTTTGACTTTGTGGAAGATCTTACTGATAAATGAAAAGCTTTAGCAGAGGTGGTTTTGTGGGGTAATTGCTTAAATTTGCATATCAAAGTAAAAAAGTAGTGCCTGTATTCCATGTGTGGAGTAAATTTGCTAATGTCTATGTTTTATGATTAATACTATTATTTTTCCTTTGCGTTCTGAAATAATGGCTCTAATATTTTCCCTGTCATGCCTTCATTCTAGACATTGAATTTATATCTTCTTTTTTTCAGATACGGAGCAAATAGCATCCTTAACCTATGAATAATGGTGTTGCCTAGATTCTTGTCACACACACAGAAGACCCTTTGTACCTAGTAACATTCATCCTCTCGATTTCCGGTGAATACGGTTAAATTCATGCACATTTGTTCTTGTTTCTGAAAATGAGATCAATTTATTTGTTATCCAGCAAATTGAAAATTCTATTATTAGAGTACTGCAGTGTTTGCTCTGCTTATATGTATATGAACTGGAAATCTGAATTTTTAAATTTAGATCTTTAAATCAAATTATTTTTATGCATATTTTCATTTAATATAGAGTATATCAATCGACTGAAGTCTTTCACGACTAGTAGGCTGAGCCTTTTCTTCTTTAAGAGAGTGAATTAGTTTCTGAGAAGTCAATCCATTGTGAAAAGTTTCAGATGAGATTATTTTCTGTCCTTTTAGTCTTTTTAAGTATCACTATATGTATTTAAATAGAAGCAATAAACTAGAGAGAGTGTTTCTTGAAATGACAATGTTTTATTTGCCACCCAGGCAGAACAGAATGAGCATTGGTAGAGAAGGCTCCCTCTTGGTATGTTACTGATGTACTTCCGCATACTTGTTTGTGGTTCTACTGATTTATTTCCAAACTTAAGAGTAATGTACTTCGAAAACAACTTGGTTATTCTTTAAATTTCAGGTAAAAATCCCTTTTCCTAACACTCATTTCCACTGTCTTATTTCCTCTCAGATGTTCGTATTTCACATGTTCAAAATGAAGCATACTATTTCCCCTCCAATAAACGAAGTATCCTGCCAACTTCACTGTCTCCGTTAATAACGTTACCCTAAGAGTCCAGGCTTCAGACACCGAGTCCTCCCTCATATCCATATCATTAAAACAGATAATGTTGTCTTCTTACTCCTCAATCCTACTGAAAGTCCAACATTTTTTATAAAATAATGTCATGAAGATATTACTACTGGCCTCTGAAACTGTAACTTTGCCTTTATTCTAATTCATCAAAATTGTCACTGCCAGACTGTTCCATGCATTGTACGTTACCTGCAGTATCTAATTTGTTCATAAAATAAGGTAAAATGATCACTTTCTAGATGAGGCTGAAGGATAGAGACATTTAGAAACTTATCCTGGATAGATAAGACATAAGGGGGCGGGTTCAGGATTCAAATCCTGTGCTATTCAAGTTCATAGTCTCTTTCCAACATATGTGCTTCAACTATTATTGTCATTTCAGTTTTCTGTTCTGGAATGTCTAGTGACTCCCTGTTTCAAACCATGTCAGGTCTTTGTAATCTGGATCTTTTGCAGTTTATATAATCCTCAAAGTTATTTAAATGTAGCCTCACTATTAAATGGACTACACTTGTTTTCCTCTATTACCTTCATATTGTTTTCCTCTTCTGGAAAATTCTCAACTGTTTGTTGTCCCTCTGTAAACCCAGACAATCCTTCAAACTTCATTTCTCTTCCTATAAGAAGTAATCCATTGCTGAAAGTCTTTCATGGTATCCTGCATTGTACCAAGCTATTGAGGAACTACATCAATGATTAATAATATAGTGGAACAGGCATGAACTTTGCAGTCTTGAACTCAAATTTTCACTTTGGTAATTTACTAGCAGTGTGATCTTTTGGAACTTTACTGTCTTTATCTGTAAAATGGGAATAATGCCCAGCTTAGAGCCTTGTTTTGAGAATTAAGTAAAGCAAATAAAGTACCTAGAAACTGTTACTAAATAAATAGAACTTTCATTAGACATTAGGGTTGTCCATGTGCCAGCTATTAAGCTTAGAGGCTGGGGATGGATATGGGATTAATAAGATCACAGTCTATAGACTAATGGAAACATAAATATTTTTCAACAGGAGAGTACAAGGAGACAAAGATAATTAGAGTTGTAGGTGGAGGGATTTTGGGGAAATAGATGATGCATGTTAATTAAAACAGTGATCTTCTCATGTCTTTTGACTACGAGTGGCCTCTCTAAAGAAATTTTGAAAAATTGCATTTCACTCTTGATACCTACTGTCTTTGGGTACTCCTGAAAGTAGAGCAAGAAGTAAGACTTGATTGTACTTAGTTTATTCAGGAAATGATCCAAGGAAGTTGAAATGAGGGAGAAACAAAGGTGTGGGAGGGGAGGGAAAAAGCTAATATGAATATGCATAATTGAAGACACTGCCATGAGCAATGGGGCTTTGATTCTTCCACTTGAAGTTGTCTGTAAATTTAAACTATTGCAAAGGATGATTTCCAATTTGCAAATATTGACATATTCAAATAAACCAGTTACATTATTTTTAAATGTATATAATAGAATGAGAATACAGTTTTCTTACCAACATCTGTTTTTAAAATACATGGAGCAATCTTCTTTAACATTTAGAGATTTTACATGTTTATATTCTCCCTTCTGCCTTTCCATTTTACTTACCAACAGAATATTATTTTGTATAATTATAGGTCTTTATCACCCTCTCATACTTTTGTCCACAAAAAATGGTGCACTGCAGTTTTAAAAAGCATCAAAATACATACTGCAAGCACTAATATCACTGAATAAATAGAAAAATTTAAAATTGTGGTTGGCCATTGCACCCCTCCTAATTTAGCACTAATTGATAGAACAAGTAGACAAAGTCAAGATGTATTAATAGAAGACTTAAGCAAAAATCACCCAAAATGACTTAAAATGGACATTTATGGAAATTCTGTCCAACAAGAACATACTTTTTAAGTGTACATGGAACACTAAAGATGATAGACTGTATGCTAGGCCATAAAACAACATGTCTCAAAGGTAAATATAACACAGTCTCAATAAATGTAAAATAATTGAAATCATGCACAATATGCTCTCTGACCACAAATGAATTAAATTGGAAATCAATACCAGGAAGATAGTCTTGAAAAGTTCCCAAATGTTAGGGAATTAAACAGTGTACTTCTAAATAACCCGTGAGCCCAAGAAAAAATACAAGTAAAATTAGAAAATATTTTAAATAGAATGAAAATGAAAACAACATGCCAAAATTTGTGGGATACACCTCAATCAATGTTAGAAATTATAGCTTTTGCTTACATTTATAAAAGTACAAAATCACGACAAAAGATTTCACCTTAAGAAACCAGAAGATAAAGAGCAAATTAAAGCCAAATAAGCATAATAGCAAGGAAATAATGATAGTGCTGGAACCAATGAAATACTAAATGAACAAAATACAGAAATAGCTGGTTCTTTGAACAGAACAAAAATTGATACTGTCTAGGAGGTTGATAAGTAATTAGAATGGAGGAAGGGGACATTAGTGTGGATCCAACAGAGTTTTTTAAAACACAGTGAATACATTTCCATAAATTTGAGGCTTAGCTGAAATGGAAAAATCTCTCAAACTACACAAATTACCAAAGGGAAAAAAGAAATCAAAAAATTTGAATTTATAATTAAAAATTTAGGCTGAGCACAGTGACTCATGCCTGTAATCTCAGCAATTTGGGAGGCCAAAACAGAAGGATCACTTGAGGATCACTTGAGACCAGCCTGGGTGACATAACAACACCCTGTCTCTACAAATAAAAATAATAAAACAATTGCTAGGTGTAGTGGCACCTGCCTGTAGTCCCAGCTACTCAAGAGACTGAGGTGGGAGGATCGCTTTGAGCCCAGGTTGAGGCTGCAGTGAGTGGTGATTGTACCACTGCACTCTAGCCTGGGTGACAGAGCAAGGCCCTCTCTCAAAACAACAGAAAAAACCTTCAGGCCTAAATGTGAATTCTATTATAACATTTAAGGAAGATGTAATCTCGATTTTACGTAAACACTGGCAGAAAGTACAAAAAAAATTTATCTTTATGTCCTGAGATGAACTTTGACCTCTTGCCAAAACCAGAAAAAAAAAAAAATCAGAAGATCAATACATATTCCTCCTGAATATAGATACAAAATCCTCAGCAAAATATTAGCAAACCAAACCCAGCGATATAAAGGATAATATATCAAGATCAGGTTGAGTATTTTCCTAGGAATATGAAGTTGCTTTAATATTCAAAAATCAATGTAATAAAACATGTCAATAAAAGAATACAAACTATGGCCGGGCGCAGTGGCTCACGCCTGTAATCCCAGCACTTTGGGAGGCTGAGGCAGGCGGATCACAATGTCAGGAGATAGAGACCATCCTGGCTAGCATGGTGAAACCCCATCTCTACTAAAAATACAAAAAAATTAGCCAGGCATGGTGGTGAGCACCTGTAGTCCCAGCTACTCGGGAGGGTGGGCAGGAGAATGGCATGAACCTGGGAGGCGGAGCTTGCAGTGAGCCGAGATCGCGCCACTGCACTCCAGCCTGACTCTGCCTCAAAAAAGAAAAAGAAAAAACAATACAGGCCGGGCGCGGTGGCTCAAGCCTGTAATCCCAGCACTTTGGGAGGCCGAGACGGGCGGATCACTAGGTCAGGAGATCGAGACCATCCTGGCTAACACGGTGAAACCCCGTCTCTACTAAAAAATACAAAAAACTAGCCGGGCGAGGTGGCGGGCGCCTGTAGTCCCAGCTACTCAGGAGGCTGAGACAGGAGAATGGCCCGAACCCGGGAGGCGGAGCTTGCAGTGAGCTGAGATCCGGCCACTGCACTCCAGCCTGGGCGACAGAGCGAGACTCCGTCTCAAAAAAAAAAAAAAAAAGAAAAAACAATACAAACTACATGTTAATAAAAGAAAGTATTTCACACATTTCAACATCCATTCATAATTTAAAATGATCAGAAAACAGATTAGAAAGGAATTTGTTTATTTTTAGATTTTTAAATTTTCAACAAATTGAACATTTACAACATTGTTACAACTGAGAACATTGACAACACAGGGATTTTCAACAGAGTACATTTAGCAAGGATTTTTTTCAGAAGAAAACAAAATGTCAGTACATTTTGTATTCCATTGCATTGCTCTGTGGAAAATTAGCTGGCATCTTCAATGTTACAATCACAGGTATTTTTTCCCATTTAGTATTAAGCTATTTAAAAAAAATTTAAATGCCAATGTACATTTATAATATTAGATAAAAGTTTATTTTCCATTAGCTCTCTGTTCTTTATTCCTTGAAAAAATACAAAATTAAGAATATGTTTTCTCATATTCCTCACGCGAACATAATTTATCAGGCCTCTTCTGAAGCAGGAGTTAATGCCAAACACAGTTTGCAAATTCAGGTTCCTAATTATGTCCCGTGAGCACATTAAATTTGGAAAGGAATTTATAATTTATAACTATACAAAGGGCATATACCAAGAAACTTAATCTAACATCATAGTGGCAAAAGAATATGTTCCTCCCTAAGATGAGGGGCAAAGCAAGAATGTTCACTACCACGACTTCTATCCAGCATTGTATTGGAGGTCCTGCCAGGGTAAGATGGAACTGGGCAATAAAAAAAAGAACAGTAAACCAATTGGAAAGGAAGAAGAAACATTTTTAGTTGATGTGTTTTGTACCTGGAAACATCTAAGGAATCTACCAAAATGCTACCAGAACTAATATTTCTGTGCATTAGCAATGAGCAATTGGAAATAAATGCTATTTTCAGCAGTATCAAAATATAAATACAGATAAATTTTTAAAAATGTTTAAGGTATATACAGAAAACTACAAAAACAATGCTGAGAATAATTAAAGATGACATAAATCGAAAGATATACCAGAATAATGGATTGGAAGACTCCGTGTTGCTGAAATGTCAGTTCTCCCAAAATTGACCTGTAAATATAATGCAATCCTACTTAAAATCCCAGAAGACTTTTTGAAATAGATTATCAAGCTTATTCTAAAATGTATATGAAAATGCAAAGGACCTAGAATAGCCAAAGAAATTTCAAGAAGAACAAAGTTGGAGGTAATCCAATTTCTAATTTTGAGGCTGATTATAAAGCTACAATCTTCAAGACAGTATAGACATGGCATAAAGATAGAGATGTAGATCCACAGTATAAAAACAGAGAATCCAGATATAGACCTAAAAATCATGGTCAATTGAATGAGAGTTTCACTTGCTCCATATCCTTGCCAGCATTTGGTAGTGTTAGTGTTTAAGGTTTTAGCTGTTTAAGTGTGCAGTGCTATCCTACGGTGTTTTTTTTGTTTTGTTTTGTTTTGTTTTGAGACAGTCTCACTCTATCCCCCAGGCTGGAGTGCAGTGGTGTGATCTCGACTCACTGCAGTCTCCACCTCCCCGGTTCAAGTGATTCTCATGCCTCAGCCTCTTGAGTAGCTGGAATTACAGGCATGAGCCACCACACACGGCTAATTTTTGTATTTTTAGTAGAGACGGGGTTTCACTATATTGGCCAGGCTGGTCTTGAACTCCTGACCTCAGGTGATCCTCCTGCCTAAGCCTCCCAAAGTGCTGGGATTTCAGGTGTGAGCCATGGCACCTGGCTTATCTTACTGTTTTAATTTACATGTCAATATCCAATTGCTCCATTTGTTGAAAAGATTATCTTTTTTCCCTTTGAATTACCTAGGTGCCTTTCTTGAGAGAAAAGTAACCATAAGTATGTTAGTTTATTTCTGCACCCTATATTCTTTGTCCACTAATATATATGTCTGTCTTTATGCCAACATGAGACTGTCTTAATTACTATAGCTTTCTAGTAAGGTTTTGAATTAGGTAGCATAATTCTAATTATGTTGTTCCATAAAATGTTTTTGCTAATTCTAGATTTTATTTTTGCACTTCCATAAACATTTTAGGATCAGCTTGTCAACTTCTTTTAAAACCTGCTGGAATTTTGACAGGAATTGCACCGAATCTAGAGATCATTTGCTGTCTCAACAATATTGAATCTTCTGATCCATGAGCATGGTATATTTCTACATTTGTGTAGAATTTACGTATTTGTTTCTCAGCAGTTTTCTTGTAGTTTTGAGTGTTCAGATTTTGCATTTATTTTGTTAAATTTATTTCTAAGTATTTTTTCTTGATTATATTTTAAATGGAACTGTTTTCTTCATTTTTACATGTTTTACTACTAGAACAGGTAAATATAATTGAGTTTTTAAAATCTTATATCTGCTGAAATCACTCATTAGTCCTAGAATTTTTATATATTCCCTAAGATTTTCTGTATAAATTACGTTTTCTATGAATAGAGACACATTTATTTATTCTTTATTAATGTGTATGTCTTTATTTCTCATTGCATTATTGCACAGGCAAGAACATTCAGTCCAGTATGAATAAAAGAGGTGAGAGTGGACATTCTTGCCTCATCCCTTGGGAGAAAACATGCAGTCTTTCACTATTAAAGATGATGTTATCTTTAAATTTTTAGTACATGCCTTTTATCAGATTGAAGTTACCTTTTTTTCTGGTTTGTTAAGAGTTTTTTTATGGTTATTATTAATGGGTGTTGGATTTTGACAATGTGTTTTTCTGTTTCTGTTGACATGGTCGTATAACTTTTGTATTTTTTAATATAGTGTAGTACATGAATTCTTTCAGAGGTTAACCCAACTTTGAATTCCCAGAATAGACCCTACTTTGTCATGATATAAAATGCATTTTACATATTGCTGGATTTGACTTGCCATTATGTTGATAAGGATTTTTATATTTGTATTCATATGGGAATATTGTTCTGTAGTTTTATTTTCCTGTAAGATTTTTGTGTGGCTTTGATATCAGGGTAATACTGGCTCTATTAAATTAATTGGAAAGGGTTCCTTTTTTTTCTGTAGTTTCTGAAGACTTAAGTTAGTATTATTTCTTTCTTAAATGTGTAGTTGAATTCACCAGTGTAACCACTGGGATTGGCCTTCACATTTGGAGAAGATTTTGAATCACTGATTACTGATAAAATAAAAAATATTTTATCAATATAGATATTCGGATTTTTCATTTCTTTTTTGAGCTCATTTTAGAAGTGTGCATCTTTCTAGGAATATGTACATTTCATCTAATTGTCTAATGTGAGTTTTTGTAATTGTCACTTAAAATTATTTTAATTTATGGTTAGTCTCTAGTCATGTCTCTTATTTTTGATTTTATAATTGGCTGCTTTTCTCTCCCTCCCTCTCTCCCTCTCTCCCACCTTCCTTCCTTCCTTTCTCTTCTTCCCCTCACCCCAAATCCTCAGTCTACCTAGAAGTTTGTCATTTTTTTAGCCTTTTCAAGAAACTGTTGCTTTATTTTAGTTTTTCTGTTGTGTTTTGATTCATGTTTTATTCATTTCTGCTCTGATCTTTTGAATTTCCTTTCTTTCTTCCCTTTATTTTTTCCCTCCTTTAGCTTCTTGAGGTGAAAACTATGATTACTGATTTTAGATCTTTCTTCTTTTGAATCTAGGCATTTAAAGCTGTAAATTTCCCTCTAGACACTGACTTAATTGCATATCATACTTTTTTGGCATGTTTTACTTTCTATTTTCATTCAGTGAGAGAGATTTTCTAATTTCTGTTGTGATTTCTTATTGACCATGGATTATTTAGAAATGTTGTTTAATTTCCTAGTACATGGGGATTTCTCAGATTTCCTTCTGTTGATTATTTCTAATTTTATCCCATTATTGTTGGAGAATATTCTTATATGATTTTAGTCCTTCTCAATTTATTAAGTCTTGTTTTATGCCTAGCATATTAAATGTGCACTTGAAAAGAATGTGTATTGTGCTATTGTTATGTGAAATGTTCTATATATATCAGTTACGTCAAGTTGGTTAAGAGTTTAGCTCAGGTCTACTATATCTTCACTGATTTCTCTCTAGTTGGTATATCAACTATTAAGAAAGAGATATTGAAATTACCAACTAAAACGGTTGAATTGTCTATTTGTCTTTTCAATTAAATCAATTTTACATTGTGCTTTTGGGTCTCTGTTGTAGTTTGTGTTTGTGTGTATGTATAATTTTTTATATCCTGGCATGTTAACCTTTTCATTATTATTAAATATGTCTTTTTGTTTCTAGTTATACTCCTTGTCTTAAAATCTGTTCTGTCTGATATTGATGTACCCAAGAGCAATGAAAACATGTCTACATAAAAACTTATTTACAAATGTTCACAGCAGTATTATTTTATAATGGCCAAAAAGCAGAAACAACACAAATGTGCACCAACTGATAAATGGATCAATAAAATGTAGTGTATCTACATTATGGAATATTATTCAGCAATAAAAACAAATGAATTACTGATACATGCTACAACACATCTACAACATAGATGAACATTGGAAACCTCATACTAAGTGAAGGAAGCCAATCACAAAAGACCACATATTGTATGATTCAATTTATATGAATTTTCCAAAATAGAAAAATCTACAGGACAGAAACTGGATTGATTAGACTAGGGCTGTGGGGGAAAATGGAGGATGATGGCTAAAGGGTGGGGGATTCTTTTGAGGATAACATTCTAAAATTTATAGTGATGGAGGCAAAGTTATGTCAAGGTACCAAAAGCTGTTGAATTAATAAACTTTAAATAGGCAAATTATATGGTATGTGAGTTATCTCACCAAAGTCTTTTTAAAAATTTTTTTAAAGAACACATACACATCAAATTTGTTGACTATGATGAAACCAAGGAGATGTTACAGCCAAATAAAATGTTAAATACTGGACTGGACCTTGGAACAGAAAGAGGAACATTAGTGCAATAATTCGTGAAATTCTATTACAGTATTCAGTTCAGTTAATAGTATTGTTCTGATGTGATGTTAACGTTAGGTGAAACTGAATAAGGGGTATATGGGAACTTTGTACTACTACTGCAACTTTGGGTAAGTCTGTAATTATTTCAAAATAAAAAGTTATAGAAAAAACTATATGAGATAAGAGTGAAAATGCAACCTATGGATTGTAGTTCAGAATGCACCAATAATGGTTCATTGTAACAAATGCACCACTGATATAAAATGTGAACAGTAGGGAGAACTGCATGGGGAAGGAGGGTATATGGGAACTCTCTAGTATCTGCTCGATTTTCTGTAAATCAGAAACTGTAAAGTCTACTAATTTTAAAAAATTAGAAACTTCAAATTTCTATTTCTGAAAAAGGAATATGAAAGGATAATTTTAATATGCTATATTTTGAGAAAGAAAAAAATCAGTGAAATTATTACAAACCCACAGGCAATTTAAAGTTCATCCTTGCAACACACTGTCTCTAGGAATCAGGCTGGCTCAGGAAATCAAGGAGGAAATGCAGTCATGAGAAAAATATGTCTCTTTCTTACAATCAACACAGAAGCCTTGAAAGAATGAAACAAAATTAAGGAAGATAGAAGAGAGTGTTGCTTTGAAGAAAGGGTGCAATCTGTGAAGGCAGACTGGTCAGATTTAAATATAAAATAGGGCTTTGAAGGCCAGGGTAGGCTGATACAAGTGGGAAGTGGAGATGCACAGGGAATTCAATTGATCTAAAAGTAGACACTAGAGAAAGCAGAAACATCTTAATTTTTACAAATCAAAACAACCTTGGAAAGATTGGACCACATTGCACTCTGAGATCTTGGAAGATCTTGGCTCTTTTGTTGGATTTATTCAAGGAGAAAACTAGGATCAATCAACAGTTGAGAAGTTCCATCTTAAAACCACAAATAGAGAGCTCAGTAAGTGGGAACCATCCCATGAGGAATGGGCTACTATATGAGATGCTTACAGAAAACCTAGACAGATGTAAGAAGATTGGACCAAACACACAGAGTATTCAAAGTGGTTTTAGTGAGTTTCAAGGTGAGGCAGCCATCTTCATGCAGTGGTGGAGATACAGACGCTACTTATGCCCCAAGGAAACATGCCTGAAAAATTTACAGAATGATGGCTTTAAAGTGAGGCACACTAATATGAGAGCCATTGAAGGGACCAGGCAAAACAAGATAGTGTACATGTCTGAACTGTTGGTCACATGGCAGAATGTCTTGACAGAGACACTTGAGAAAGTGGCAGTGGACAAGATAGTTCTGAATGACTAATGCTTTGGGCAGTCCCAGAGTATATTGATTTTATTTCCTCAGATCTGAGAGAAACAGGTGGACAAAATCTAGTGGCATATGTTTAAAAATATTTCTACAAAAAACAGAACAAAAAGAAAGGCTCAAATCCGGCAAACCATCCCAGCCCAAAATGAATCAGCGAAGAAAGGAGAGTGACTTAAGCTAGTTAACCTATTAGAAAACAGGCTGGGCCTTTCAGAAAGCAAAGGGGAGAACCATAGTGGAAAACAAAATGTCAGTGTCATATTTCTCTACAGCAGAAAACAATGTAGCAAAACAACTACTACTCAAGACACAAAATAAAGAAAAGCAGTGTTTTCGGGAGCAACGGGCTTCTAATCATTACCAGTCCCATAGAGTGACAGCCTTCAAAAACCTCCGTAAGCTAAAAATGATATTTCCACTGAAAAAAATTGGGGGACAAGGAGGAAACATTCCCAAGGGTAAGATTTCAGAGGGTTGCAAAATTCCAGGGCAACAGCCAGTGTGAGACAGAGTTGTGCATGGCTGTTCACAAGAGCCAGTAGAAGTACGGCCAGATACATCCACCTTCAGTGTTTCACATTGGGCTCAAAGGAGAAATAAAAACTGAGAGGTTTCAAGTATGTTCAATATAAGGAGATGCATCTTAAATAAGACTAGCATCTGGGGCTACCACCATTGAAACATTCTCATTTTTTCAAGAAAAATGATATCAAGTGTTTACTGCATGCCAGGTACTACTATGCATCTTATATTTATTACTTCATTTATAATTACATCATCCTATGAAGATGGGCACTAATAGCATTACAACTTTGTGGATGAGGAAATTGGGGCACAGAGAGATTAAATAGTTTGTCCAAGGTCATATAGTTAGTCCTCTTGGTAGAGTGTCATGGAGACCAGAACCACTCTGATGAATGCAGGGTGACTCTGATGGATGGTCTTTTCCTCTCCAAGTGTCAACCATTCTTTCTTTAATGGTAGAGACCCCTGGACTTAGGCAGAGTATGGAGGGAGGCATTTTGGGAAACTTGGGAGTGCTTCTGCCTCATTCCTGATTTTCAGTCTATGAGAATAATTCTTCCCTAAATGCTCTTGGCTTCTTGTTTCATCCCTTTTCCATAGATGTTGATAGTTACCTGGTTAATGAGTAACTTTCCCTTTTCCTAATGTAAACATTTTTACTATAAACTTTTGCTATGAATTTCTCTTTCAGTACTGCTTTAGCTGTGTTCAACAAATTTTGTTATGTTGTATTTATATTTTAATGCAGTTCAATGTATTTTAAAATATCCTTTGACTCTTCCTCTTTGATCCATGGCCTCCCAAAGTGCTGGGATTACAGGCATGAGCCATGCTGGTCCTCTCTGTTTTCCATTTAAGCACCCAGGGGATACTTAAAGTATGCTAAGTTTCTAAGAGATTGGAAAATTTCCTGTTGTCTTTCCCTTATTTATTTCTACTTTGATTCCTTTTGTTAACAGAACACATTCTGTATGATTTCAATTCTTTTAAATTTGTCAACATTTATTTTATGGCTCAGGATATGGTCTATCTTGGTATATGTTCCATGAATGCTTGAAAAGAACATGTATTCTTCTCTGTTGGATGGAGTATTCTATAAATGTTGATTAGATGCTACTGGTTGATGGTGTTGAGTTCTTTTGTATCCTTGCTGATTTTCAGTCTAGTTGTTCTATCAGTTGTTGAGGGAGAGGTGTTAAAGTCTCCAATTACAATTGATTTGTCTATTTCTCCTTTCAGTTCTATCTGTTTTTGCCTCACCTATTTTGCAGCTCTGTTGTTTAATGCATACACATTAGGATTGCTATCTTTTCTTGGAGGATTAATCCTTAGGTCATTATGCAATATTCCTTTCTGTCCCTCAGAATTTTATTTGCTATTTTTATTTGCTAATTTTTTATTTGTCTGATATTAGTAAAGCCACTCCTTTCTTTTGATTAATATTTGCATGGTACATCATTTTTCATTCCTTACTTTCAACCACCTATGTTATTATAGTTGAAGTGAACTTTTTGTAGACAGTATATTGGTAAGTCATATTTTATTATACACTCTGCCAACCTCTGTCTTTTAATATTGTACTAATTTTAACCATATTGTAATAATTGATATTTTGGGGCTTAAAGCTGCCATTTTAATTTAAATTTTATTTTATTTTTGAGACAGAGTCTTGCTCTGTCACCCAGGCTGGAGTGCAATGGCGTGATCTCAGCTCACTGCAACCTCCACCTCCTGGGTTCAAGTGATTCTTCTGGTTCAGCCTCCCAAGTAGCTGGGACTTCAGGTGTGCACCACCCTGCCCATTTTTGTATTTTTAGTAGAGACGGTGTTTCGCCATGTTAGCCAGGCTGGTCTTGAACTCCTGACCTCAGGCGATCCGCCTGCCTCGGCCTCCCAAAGTGCTGGAATTACAGGCATGAGCCATGCTGGTTCTCTCTGTTTTCCATTTCTCTATTTTCTTTTTTCTCCCTTTCCGTGAGTTACTTAACTTTTTTTTTTTTTTTTTTTTTTTTTTTTAGAATTCTATTTTGATTTATCTTTGACATTTTTTGAGTGTATCTCTTTGTAGAGCTTTTCCAGTGACTGCTCTAAGTGTTACATCATACACACATAACATATAATGTGCTGGTATTGGCAACTTTCCCATTTTCAGTGAAGTATCGAAAGCTTATCCCTTTTTCATATTTTTACCCTCCATCATTTATACTATAATTGTCTTAAATATTACCTCTCTGTTTAGTTAAAACCACATCAGACAGTGTTGTTATTTTTGTTTCAATCATCAAAGATAAGTTAGAAAACTCAGGAAGAGAAGAAAGAACTATCACATCTACCCATTTCTTTTCCATTTAATTGTTCCTTTTTCTTTACTAATGTTTCAAGATTTCTTTTTTTGTCATTTTCATTCTGTTTTGAAACTTGCTTTAGCCATTCTTTTAGGGAAGATCTTTTGGTGACAAATAGTTTTCCTTCACCTGAGAATCTCTTGATTCTTGTCCTCATTCTTAAAAAAATATAGTTTCACTGGATATGGAATTCTGGACTGACAATTCCTTTCTTTCAGCACTTGAAAAGTGTCGTACCATAACCTTCTGCCCTCCATTATTTTTCATGAGAAATCTGCTATTATTCAAATTGTTTTTCCTCTGTAGGAAAGATGTTTCTCTCTTGCTACTCTCACAAGTTATTTTTGTCTTTAATTTTCAGATATTTGACTTTGATATGTTTTGGTATTGGTTTCTTTGAGTTCATACTCTGGTGTTTACTCAGTTTCCTAAATCTGTAGTTTTATGGCTTTTGCCAAATTTGGAAAAATTTTCAGCTATTATTTTTTTCAAATTTTCAGTTTTACTTTTTTTTTTTTTTTCTTGCAATCTGATAACATGAATGTTGGATCTTTTGTTATAGTTCTGTAGGTCATTGAGGTTCTTTTTATATTCTCTTCTCTGTGTTTTTCAAATTGGGTTAGTTTTATTGTTCTGTCAAGTTCCTGGGTTATGTTCTCTGTTTGTTCCATTTTGTTGTTAAGCCACATATATTGAGTGTTTTGTTTTGGTTATTTTCTTTTTTAGTTCTAAAATTTCCATATGGTTATTCTTTATATCCTCTATTTCTTTACCGAGAAATTCTATTTTTTTCACCTGCTTTGAATACATTTATAATTGCTCACTAAAGCATTTTTATGATTGTTTTAAAATCCATATCAAATAATTCTGATATCTGTGTCACCAGATGCTGGCATATATTGATAGTCTTTGCTCACTGAAGTTGAGATTTTTCCTAGTTCTTGGTACAATTAACGATTTTTGATCAAAACTTGGACAATTTGGGTGTTAAGAAACTCTGGATCTCATTTTAGAAGAACTGTTATGACATCACTGCATTGGGAAACAGGAGATGCCACTTCATTACTGCCAGGTGGGGCTGGAAGTCCAAGTTGTTACTCCATTGACACCTGGAAGCTGTTGTGCTTTTCTGTACTGCTGGGCGGGGATGGCAATTCAGTCTCTTCTCTCTGCTGATGCCACCCCGCCTGGGAGGGTCAGGGTTGCCTCGTTACTGCTCATCACGTGGCCTTTCATGGACACCACTTGGAGATGGCCTTGTTACTGCTGGACAATTATGAAAGTCCTGATTCTTCACTAGGTCTCTTCTGACACCACCTAAGTGGCAAGGGGGAGAGTGACACCTTATTACCACTGGATGAGAGCAGAAGTTCAGGCTCCCTACAAGGTCTCCCCTGATACAGCAGAAAGAGGAAGCTCATTCCTGCCCAGCAGGGTAAAAGTCACAGCTCCACACTCTGCCTCCTCTGACAAACCCAGTCAGGGGGATTGGGGAACCTCCTTACAGATTGACACGGGTGGAAATCTGGGCTCCTCACTTGACCTTGGCTGGCTTGGTGGGGTTAGAGACAAATTTTCTGAGATATTTGATATAGTAAAGAGGTTGTTACCTGAAAGTTTCCTGTCTTACCAGTCTGCCACCCTTTCCTGGAACTTTGGCTCAAGAGGCTTTTCTGGGGGCTTGTTTTGTCCGTGCTCATTGGCATTTCTGAATGTCCAGCTTCTCCAACATCTCATCTGAGACACAGGAGGCCAAATAAAATCCAGGAAACTCCTACCATATATCTCGTCCCTCTGATCCTGAGGTTGATAGCCAGTCTTTCTTCTCTCTACCTTTCAGTGCCTTCTTAGGTTTATTTTATATATAATATTCATGGTTTTAGCTATACTTAGTAGGAGGTATAGGGAAAAGTGTATTTTTCACTCCATCTTTCTGGGGTGAGAAACCAAGAACCAGAAATGTTTATTATTGCCATAGAAACCTAGGAGAAGAAGGTTGTGGTTTTGTGTCCCTGGGTATGTAGGGGATGGGGAGAAGCTGTCCGTAAGTGGTAGCAGGGATCCAGCAATATAGTGGCAGGCTGGACTAAAGGAGAGATGACTGGGAAGCAATTCCCTGTGGTGCATGACAGCTGATAGATGGATGTCAGAAACAGTGGTGCCTGATGATGCATTTGAAGCCATTTCCTCCCCTATATTCCTCTTACTCTCCATCTCCCCCTAAATCTTCAGTAAGCACCTATTATATGAAGCACCTTAGTATTAAAGAATGACGGAGATGAAAGGGAAGGTTATGCGGTTGTATTTTGGGCCAAGGAGACTGGGAGAGGTGGCAGGGCCAGCGATGAAGAGTCTGCCAGAGTGATGGAGGTCTGAGCAAGGAGCAAGTTGGTGAAGAAAGATTAGGACATTGCCATGTGGAGTCGTTGTGGAAGCCTGTATGTTCTCAGAGCTCAGTGGAGAAGAGGTAAAAGCAGGGACCAGTAGCTGAGTCATTATGAGAAAGAGGTTTCAGGGTGGTGGAAGTGACACATTGGCTCGATTCTCTTGAAGCTTGATGCTTTGTTGCTTGAGTGGAGAGAAGCACCTCTGCTTTTGCGTATGGAGGGAAGCTCTTTGCATGGATTTTGAAGGCAGCCTGTGCATTTCAGAGTACTGAGTGCTCCCCCACAGGCTCCTAACGCCTTGCTGCTTCTCTAGGTGGGGTCTGATGTGGAGTCAGCTCACAGGCCTGCCGTTCCTCTCTCGTAGTACTCTTCATTCCAGTGAGATCCTGGCCTGCTTCATGAACCCTGAGACCAGAGGTCCTAAAGCACCAAACCCAGTGAAGCAGAGACACCTCTGGCATGGTTCTGTGGGTTGCTTCTCAGGGACGAGGCCAGCGAGAATGATTCAGCACAGAGGCCAACCTGTGCAAGCTTTATGCATGCATTTTAGGGCAATGGGAAGCATGGTGAGTGAGGTTTGTGGTAAATCTTTAACCGCATTCAATTTTTTCTAAGATTTATCTGCTTTAGAGCATGTAGAAATGGAGAAATGACCATGGACTGCACAATGCTGTGCTTATTATATTGCTGTAGAGAGAAGGATGCCGCCGGCTCTCCATAGCCTGGGGTGAACTTGGCCTATGTAATGGGGCAGCAGGGCGTCAGGCAGGTAAGTTCTTCTTCTTGTATTGCCTTTTCCAGTAAATGTCAATACACTCCCCAGCTCACCTTTGCCTAACATCTAGGTCTTAATCCAAGTTGTCCTCCCCAGGGTGAATTGATCTCCCTTCCATGACACCTCCTGAGCATCTGTTGGCTGAGTCTCCATCCCCAACAGCACATCACAAGGTGTCGATTCCATATCACAGAATGGAAACTGTGTTTTGATTCACCGGGATCCAAACACTCTTTTTTGTAGAATCTACAAAGTGACATGGATGGTCATATTTTAGAGGACTGTCCCTGCAGCTAGTGGGGAAACCCTGGTGAGGGGCAGTACAGCAGGCTATTCTGGCTGGCTGGTTCTGAGCTGAGGGGATGTGATGGAGGCAGGAAGAGTGAGGATGCAGAGGAGGGGAGGACCCAAGAAGTAGAAATGAGCAGCAGCCTGGTAGGACCTGGAGGCTGATAAGACTTGAGGAGAGAGGCTTAGGATGGGGCTTGGATTTGCTATCACAGAGACAGCCAATGGTGTGATGTCAGGAGAAAGGTTGAGGAGTTCAGATTAGGATGTGTTGAATTTGAAATATCTGTAGGGTGTCCAGGCAGAGTGGACCTAAGCTCAAAAAAGTCTGGCTGGAGACTGAGCTAGAGAGAGATGTGGGAGCTCCAGGCACGTATGGTCCCCAGGAAGGATGGGCAGAGCACGGGTTCTCACCTGTTTTTAATCCCACACCCTGACACTTAAAATGACTGTTTTGTTTTACTTTCTCTAGTTTGTATCATGAACCCAACAATGATGACAGTAGCTGTTATGGAGTGAATTGTGTCCTCCCCGCAATTCCATATTCTGAAGTCCTAAACCCAGGACCTCAGAATGTGATTGCATTTGGAGGTAGGGTCTTTATATAGGTAATTAAATACATAATGAGGTCACAAGGGTGGGCTCTAATCCAATATGACTGGTGTCCTTAAAGGAAATAAATATTAGGACACCAACACGCACACAGGGAAGACCAAGTGAGGACACAGGGAGGAGATGGCCATCCGCAAGCCCAGGAGAGGAGCCTTCAAAGAAACCAACACTGCTGACATCTTGATCTTGGACTTCCAGCCTTCAGAACTATGGGAAAATAAATTTCTGTTACTTAAGCCACCCAGTCTGTGATACTTTGTGATAACACCCATAGCAGACTAGTACTGTAGCTAACACTGGATACTTATTATGTGTCAAATGCTGTTTTAAGCACTTTGCATATCTTAACACATATAATATTCATAACCCTATTTGTGGAAGGTAGTACTGTCTACGGCACGGCAGCTATATCAGCCCCTTTATTTCCCCCAACTTTTGGAGTCTCTTCCACTTTCCAGCTTGTCCTCCTGCCCTTCACTCTCCCCGGGACCATGTCCTCCAGATTCTCACAGGTCCCGCCGTCTCTCCTCAGGTGCCAGGCTCAGCAACCTGCCCTCATTACCTGCCAGTTCCTGACCCTATCTGTCACTAGCTCCTTACCCAGCTGGGTTGGTCTTCTGAATACTTGCTGTTCCCTGGCATGATGCTTTTGCAAAATAAGAAAATCAATAATAATAATAATAATAACTACTTGCGTCTAGTGAGCATGTGCTCTTCATATCTATTTATTCTCTTACAAATACCTTAACAAATGGGACATATTATTATTCTCCTTTTAACTTTGCTTTCTAGAGAAGGAGGCTTGGGCTCAGGGAGATGAGGTGAGTTTTCCCAGGTCTCACAGGAATAGGACTGAAGGAAGGAAGCCTTGTTTGCCAGGAGAAACCGAACTTACATACAGGATTTCTGTGGAATACACAGTTCCTGCTTTCTTTTTGTTGACACAGTCTGAGGTCCTAGGAAAGAGAGGAGAATAGAAATATGAATATGAGTGTGTGTGTGTATTTTGCTTCCCTCACTAAAGTTTTCACAGTCTGTATTAATGAGGGCATGATTTTACCTGTTTTGTTCTCTGCCATATCCTCATTGCTAGATGAGGTGCCTGCTACTGTGGAGCTCTAAAATGTTGTTAGAGAAAGAATAGAAGAAAGAAAAGAAGGAAAGAAGGAAGAAAGAAAAGAAAGGAGGAAGGAAGGAAAGAAGGAAGGAAGAAAGGAAAGATGGATAGAAGGGAGAAAGGAAGGAAAGAAGGAAGGAAGGAAGAAATGAAAGGAAGGAAGGAAAGAAGGAAGGAAGAAATGAAAGAAAGGAAGGAAAGAAAGAAGGAAGGAAGGAAGGAAAGAAGGAAGAAAGGAAGAAAGGCAACAAAGGAAGGAAAGAGAAGGAGAAAGGGTTGGGGGTGGGGAGGAAAGAACAAAGGATTGCTTTTCCCTCACTATGGGCTTGAGCCTGTTGCCTCCAACGATACAGAGCTTTAGTCTTTACCCATAAAGAAGGATTTTGAAGTCACCCCACCCAGTTCTGTTCCCCCACAGTTTAGACAAGATCCTCATGCTCCACTGGCCACACGAGTGCCCGCAGAAGGAGCAGACACAGGTGGAGGGAGCTCCTTGTGACCAGCAGAGAAAACAGGATGGGGCACTGCCTCACTGAGGACCTGTGGGTGGGAAGGAAAGTGCCAACGGCAGCTCTATAAAAGCTCCCTGGCCAGGGGACCTAGGGCAAGCAGTGGTTTCTCCTCCTTCCTCCTGGGAAGGGCCAGGAAAATGGCCCTGGTCCTGGAGATCTTCAGCCTGCTGGCCTCCGTCTGCTGGGTGTCGGCCAATATCTTTGGTAAGTTGTGAGGCCATGGAGCCAGACATGGGGAGGGAGCTCCAGTGTCAGCCAGGCTCTGCCTTGGGCCTTTGAACAGATGCAATCGAATTTAATCTTCACAAATGCCCACAAGTCAGTAATTTGCTTTTTCTTTTTTTTTTTTTCAGATAAAGAGGCAGGTCTAGAGAGAGGCAAACTGAATTACTTGAGGTCACAGAGCTAGTGATTGATGGAGCAGAGATGGGAAATGTAGTTGATCTTCCTAATTCAATTCTAGGTCACCCTCGCCCCGCCATTTTGGCAAACTTTTGGCATTGACCTTGGGTTTTTATCCCCTTAGCTATTCCAAAGTCTGTGTCATCCATAAGAGGTATTTAAGAAGCCATAGAAAAAGAAATCTACTTGTGGAGTGAAATAGCCCTAAGTTCTGTCCTTGGCTCAGCCACTAACCCGTGTGACTTGGGGCAAAGTGCCAAGCTTCTGTGTTTTTTTTTTTATTTAAAAAGTAAACAAATAACACATGCCTCATGATGTGGTTGTGATTTCTGGGTAGGATCCTGTGTGTTATAAGAGTTCTCAATGGAGAATACGTCATGTATGTTATTAATTAATTTGTATTTCAATGTGTATCTGGAAGGTGCTACATCTGCAGGGCATGGCTTGATAGATTCAAGAACTTCCCTATGGTTCTCTAACTTACTCCAAATAGCCTCACGAGAATTGTGGCGGGGTTGGGGTGGGCGGGGAATGTGTAGTCCCAGCGTTGATTTTGGAATCCTTCACTTGCCAGCTACGTGACTTTGGGCAGACGACTTTCACTGCCTGAGAGTTGGTGCCTCATGAGTGACAAGGATATATTGCCTGTCACCTCTTAGGGGAATGTTGCACATTGAATGAGTTAATGTCATAGTGGAAAAAAGTGTGCTTAGCTGCCAAATTTTAAGATAGGCTGTCATAGGTAATGATGATAATCCTGGAAAAGCACCTGTGCTTATGAGAGCCCATCTCTCCTGGCAGCCCAGTCCACACTCTTCTCTGATGAATCACTTTTCTTTTCCTAGAGTACCAGGTGGATGCCCAGCCCCTTCGTCCCTGTGAGCTGCAGAGGGAAAGGGCCTTTCTGAAGCAAGCAGACTACGTGCCCCAGTGCGCAGAGGACGGCAGCTTCCAGTAAGGCTTATGTCAGCAGCAGCTTATGTCAGTAAGGCTTGGACCTCTCAAGGTCCAAGATGCCATAAACAGCATCTCATGCCTTCCCCTCTCTTCCCAAGCTCTGCCCTACAACTCCTTTGTGCTTGTGAGGCTTGGTCACTGTCATTTGGAGGTGCCCGCCTTTCAGTTCCCCAAGCTGATCAACACTGGACAATCTGACCACGTGAACCCCAATCCATGCTTCATCCTCCCACTGCCCTCCCTTCTCTTCCTGACATCACTCTTTCTGTGATGGCTTGAATAAACGATGTGTGTGGGGGTGGGGCAGAGTTGAGGGGGGTGTCAAATGATCTGTGCTTTGGGACCTCTCCCTCCTCCAAGTATCCTCTTGAGAAGCTGGGGTGGTGGAAGCAGAGGCTGCCTTGACTTCCCAGTCCTTAGCTGCTGCCGACCCTGCCCGGGCCAGCTCTCTAGGCTGCCTCTGGGCTTCTGGGCCACTGTCTCCTCATTGAGCTGCTCTCTGAAAGGGGTTTCTCCAGCTGCCCTAATGCAGACTTGGGGCCTGAGACCCTCTCTGTGGTGAGTGTGGTAATAATCTAGACAATTCTTCCCTGCGGAATAGACAGGAATCCTTTGCACTGTGCAGGCAATTGAAATTTCCCTGTGCTATTCCAGTCATGTTGAATCAGGGGAACTCCATCTCTATGACTGCGTTCTGGGAAACATCCGTGAACCATCCCTCCCTGTCGCTATCTTATGTACACTCTTAACGTGTACTAACCTCCCACCAGTGTACAGAGACGCTTAGATCTCTGGGAATTCTGGAACAGTAAGGAAGGAGTTCAGGAGGAAGTCTCACTTTCCCCAGCCTTATTTATGTTCCCATTCCCACGTCTCTTGTTCCAGGCTCTTGCAGTTTCAAACCTGGCCTCTCTTCAGGAGGCTTTGCATACGCTGTTCCCTTTACCTGGAATATCTTTTACTTTCTTATACCTCCGACCATCCTGCAGGTCTCAGTTCAGTCATGATTTCTGAGGAGTCAACTCTATGACCTGGCCTGACCCCACCCATGTGCTTCCCACTATACCCTGCCGGCCCCTGACCCCACTAACATCCCACCCCCAAGTCCCCACTCCCTATCCATACAGTGTGGGCACTGCCTTTACCCTCTGCAGCCTCATAATGACTGAGGACACTTGGTGGATGTGGCTGAAGCCCTGCACTCCAGGGTGGATCACTTGCTTCGGGGCTGGCAGGCTGGACAGGTGGTGAATGAATGGCTGGGGCAGGAGCCAGAGCAGGTGTTAGCCAGGCAGGAAAAGTGGGGCTTTTCCATTCCCAGGTCAGCCACCCTTCTCCACTCCACTCTCTCCCTAATTTATACGAACCAAAACTTGGAAGAATTGAAACGAAGAAAAGTAGCCTCGGTGGGAGCCGGCGTGTGGCTTTGGGGGCCCATCCCAAAGTCACCTGGTCTGTGTCTCCTCCTCAGGCCTGTCCAGTGCCAGAACGATGGCCGCTCCTGCTGGTGTGTGGGTGCCGATGGCAGCGAAGTGCTGGGCAGCAGGCAGCCAGGCCGGCCTGTGGCTTGTAAGTGGGAATGGGGACGTCTCTTGGAGGGACCCTGCTAGGACAACTCACTTCCAGGAATGAGCACTGGGTTTGGGTGGGTGGCTGAGCAGGTCCTCCCTCTGGGCTGCTGGCTTCTCCTCTGTGAATAAGAATCATTCCTTGCAAGCCATGGAAGGCCCTGTTTCCTGCAGGGCCACTGTGAAAGTCCAGTCATTTGTTCAACAAATATCTACCCAGTTCCTCCCATGAGCCAGGCACCGTGCCTGGTGCTGAGAAGACAATGGTGAACAGATATCAACGTCTCCTGAAATCAGAAAGTCACCAGAAAAATACCAAGTGCCTTCTCACCTGTAGTGTGAGGTGTTTCTAAAATTTAAGACTTGGGTCAAAGCTCTCCAGTTAAGATAATTATTATAGTGAGTAATCAAAGAAACACAGTCCCCATTTAAAGCATGTCATAACTCTAAAACAACAGTTAACTTAAGGCAACCACCTCAAAATGAGGAAATTGAACCTAAAACCAAAACTATCCTTTGATGGATTAAAAGCTCTGTTTGGGGCACTGGTTTTATGCATCTAGTGTGGCTGTCATGGGAGCATGCTGACCCCATACTCTCCTGCTGTGTGAGCTTGGCTGAGTCAGGCATCCTCACTGAGCTATGGGTCCTCATCTGTAACATAAATATAGCATCTGCCTTGTATGATGTTGTGAGGATTTAGAACACGTGTAAACACTGGGCACATAGTAGGTATTCAATAGGGGGCGATCGTTGCTAATGTCTCAGTCCATTTGTGTTGCTATAAAGAAATGCCTAAGGCTAATTTATAAAGAAAAGAGGTGTGTTTGGCTCACAGCTCTGCAGGCTGTGCAGAAGCATGCCACTAGCTTCTGCTGCTGGTGAGGACCTCAGGCTGCTTCCACTCATGGTGGAAGGGGAAGAGGAACCATCTGTGCGGAGATCACGTGATGAGAGAAAGCTAGAGAGACAGAGGGTGGAGGTGCCAGGCTCTTTTTAACATTCAGCTCTTATGGACACTAATAGAGCTGGAACTCACTCACTCCGAGGGAAGGCATTCATCTATTCATAAGGGATCCACCTCCAGGACTCAAACACCTACCACATTGGGGATCAGATTTCAACAGGAGATTTGGAGGGGACAAATGCTGAAACCATAGCAGTTAATGTCGCGAACCTTCACTCAGAGTGGTGAAGCAGCTTCCCTAGGGTTACACAGCGAGCCCGGGGAGAAAACTGGACTCAGAAAAGCTCTGTTAATATGAGGCCTGCACTCGATCCCATCTCCCCTCCACAGTACTGTGCTCTGGGATACCTGACTGATTGATGTGGCACCAGCGAGATCTACCCTTCCCTAACTCAGTCCACAGGATACTAGCTAGGCCTGTTCCGTGGCTGCCACCCCATCACTGAGTGTCCTTGGGTGTGTCATTACCCTCTCAGCTGTGTCGCTCTGGGGAGGAAGCATGAGTTTTCCTGGGCTCAGTCCCTGGAAATTTCCCCGCAGTTCTATCTAACACTGCTCCTTGTACCCACAGGTCTGTCATTTTGTCAGCTACAGAAACAGCAGATCTTGCTGAGTGGCTACATTAACAGCACAGACACCTCCTACCTCCCTCAATGTCAGGATTCAGGGGACTACATGCCTGTCCAGTGTGACGTGCAGCAGGTCCAGTGCTGGTGTGTGGATGCAGAGGGGATGGAGGTGTACGGGACCCGCCAGCCGGGGAGGCCAAAGCGATGTGAGTTTCACTGAGCGCCTGCACCCCTAGAGCTGGGAAGGGGCTGAAGCTTTCCTCACTGCGATCCAAAGCGTTTAGAGTTTCCTGCCGAAATGGGCAGAGAACCAGGTCCACAGTAGGGAAAATAAAAGCTTCAAAGGGAAGGTTTTATTATTCTCATATTTCCATATGGTAGACAAGCCATATTTGCTGGCTGATCATTAGAAACATGAGCAGGATTTCATTGAACATTGTGAGTCTCCTGTTGCAGATCCAAGTCACTGCGTGGGTCTCTAACTGTCACGTGTATAGTGCAAGCACAGCCATGTGCTGCATATGGGTGTTTTGGTCACCAATGGACCACATACATGACGGTGGTCCCATAAGATTATAATAGAGCTGAAAAATTCCTATTGCCTAGTGATGTAATGATGATATTGACCCCAAGCAGGCTTAGGCTAATGTGTGTGTGTATCTGTTCGTTTTTAACAAAAAAAGTTTAAAAGTAAAACAAAAATTTAAAATGGGGAAAAGTTTATAGAAGAAGGATATGAGGAAAGAAAATATTTTTGTACAGCTGTACCATGTGTTCCTGTTTTAAGCTGAGTGTTTTAAAGGTGTCAAAAGTTTTAAAAAATTAAAAAATTTATAACGTAAAAATGTTGCAGTACGCTAAGGTTAACTTATTGAAGTTAACCTTCAATTGAAGAGAGAGAAAAATTATGAACTTAGTGGAGCCTGAGCGCGCAGGGTTGATAAAGTCTACAATAGTGAACAGGAATGTCCTTAGCTTTCACACTCACTCACTGACTCACCCAGAGCAACTGCCAGCCCTGCAAGCTCCGTTCATGCTAAGTACCCCATACAAGTGTACTATTCTTTACCTTTTATACTGTATTTGTACTGTACCGTTTCTATGCTTAGGGATGTCTAGATACACAAATACCATCGTCTTACAATTGCCTACAGTATTCATTACAATAACATGCTGTACAGGTTTGTAGCCTAGGAGCACTAGGCTAGACCGTACAGCCCAGGTGTGCCGTAGGCAAGTCATCCAGGTCTGCAGAAGTACACTCTATGAAGTTTACACAGCGATGAAACTGCCGAACGATGCATTTCTCAGAGCTCGTCCCCACTGCTAAGGGACACATGACTGTATATGCTGCTCAACTGCAGAAACGTGTCTACTCATACATAAGAATTTTTTTTTTTTTTTCATGAAAATGTTTAGGTCCAAGGAGCTGTGAAATAAGAAATCGTCGTCTTCTCCACGGGGTGGGAGACAAGTCACCACCCCAGTGTTCAGCAGAGGGAGAGTTTATGCCTGTCCAGTGCAAATTTGTCAACACCACAGACATGATGATTTTTGATCTGGTCCACAGCTACAACAGGTAAGGGGAGCCGGGGTGTGCCTGTCACTGGGCCATCACCTGCCAAGCCCACACTCATCTTGAGCTGGGGGCCTCCATGTGTCATACGTGCAGCATGATAAGGAATTAGGGCCACCTCATTCTCATGAGCCGTGCTGGGCATGTAAAGTGCCACGGCATTTTTTAACAAGGCAAACTGGCAATCGGTATTTAATGAAAAATAGATGTGGCCTCTGGCCAGTGAAATGTAAAACATCAGAATGTGAAGACATATGGGCTAGGGTGCCTACTGCATCATTTTTCATTGTAGCAGGAAACTGGGAATAAAGTGATCATCAAAAGGTGGCTGGCTGAATAAATGTGAATCTGCCATAACTATTTATGTAGCCATTAAAAAGACTGCATTAGAGCTGCTAGAACATTTGACCTGGAGAGGAGGCCACAGTATATTGTGATAATACAATACAAGATACAAAGCACAGAAAATATAATATGCTTTAATTTTTAAAGAACAAATAAGCAAAAAGATTCTTTATACATGCTTATATGACTATATTACTATGCAGGTCTCTGCACAAGACTATGTGAACACAGAGTATAAGAGGAAGGAGCATGGTCATCCCGGGCTGCTTTAGGGCCAGGGCTGCTCTGCAGAAGAAAGAGTAGGCAGAAGGCCAGGCGCAGTGGCTCACATCTGTAATCCCAGAACTTTGGGAGGCCGAGGTGGTCGGATCATGAGGTCAGGGGTTCGAGACCAGCCTGGCCAATATGGTGGTACACCGTCTTTACTAAAACGAATGCAAAAACTAGCCAGATGTGGTGGCGCGCACCTGTAGTCCCAGCTACTCGGGAGGTTGAGGCAGGAGAATCACTTGAACCTGGGAGGCAGAGGTTGCAGTGAGTCGAGATTGTGCCACTGCAGTCTAGCCTAGGTGACAGAATAAGACTCTGTCTCAAAAGAAAAAAATAAAATAAAATAAAACAAGTAAATAAAGAGGAGGCAGAAGGGGGATCTGCAGAAAAGGAAAAAAGGCAACATTCCCAAAAGCATGGATATCATTATATTTGTGAATTTTTGAAAACTGTGTGTATATGTGCACTTATGAATAACTTTAAAAATGTAAATAACGATATAAAGAGAGAGGAATTATAGATCTTGATCCAAATAGCCAGGGTAGCTTCTGGTCATCCACAGTGGCCACTTGTTTATGTAAAGGGTTCATGCAGACTTCAGATGTAACTGAACCATTTGGATTAAAAAGAAAAATGAATACTAGTCTGCAAAGACTGATATGAATTCTCTTGGAGAACTTGAGCCTCTCTGTGGCTGGCTTCCAAAACAACCAGTTTCTTTCCCTGTGTGAGGGAGGAAATTCTCATGGGCTGTGCCAGGAGGAATCTCAGACTAGCAGCCTGTGTGCCGAACTGTCCCTTAGGCAGACGTTGTTGGAACTGCATCATATCTTAAAAACTGGAAACTTTTATTAGGTTATACCACATGAAATTTCCATTTTTGTAGGTTAAAAAGTAGTTGAACATGAGCAGTTTCATATGTTCAACCTAAAACACACAATTCTGAATTCCTGATTTTAAAGAACAAGGGTGGGAAGCTGCACACACGCACTCACTGGTGGCATCAAGACACTGGCTCTGCTGCTCTTTTTACACCAAGGACACGCCCTTCTGTGCTCCAGGTCCCTCCGTGCTCTGTTGCCACACACCTGCCTACTTCATCCATTTATATGACCTGCCTGGTCCTGCCTTCTGCCTGGTCCTGTCTTCTGCCTTTGCCACTGCTTAGCACAGTGACCTGGCCGCTTACTCTCTCAGAGCCTCAGTGTTCCCATCCATCAAATGGAGGACAATGCCCTGCTCATTACATCATAGTGAAGATTCGATGAGGCCTCACCTATGAAACCATGGGTGCGAATTTACAAAGTTGTAAATTACTATACTTCCGTAGGGAATTCTCATGCATCAGCCAGCTTCAGCAAACGGAGGTTAGATTTTTTCCCTCCAGACCTGGCCTGCCTGCGAGCACGTATAAATCTCAGCCAGTTTTACTGAATGCTCATTGCTGCAAACCAACGTATTCTCAGTTCAAGATCACCTGACTGCTTACTATATATAAGGAATTTTATATCCTTTAACCTACCTTAATACTTACAGAAATAATTAGATAATTATTGTCCCTACTATAAAAATGATTACTGAAACACAGAGGTAAAGGAACTCACGCTAATAAGCTTAGGTGCTAGAACTGTCTGGCTCCTTTTAGTATCCCACATAATGTAACTCATCTCTGTTCCCCCAGTGCATGGCATACAGCCTTGCATGCAGCAGATCTGGAATCTGTGCTTAAGGAACTGGTGAATGATCCGAGGGTGGGTGCCACATTGAGGTTGAGGTACAATTCACAGCTATTTCCACAAGAGGGCAGTCGAGTTAAATGCAAAAGTTCAGAACTAAGCATCCTTTGTTTAAAAGAAACACAAAAATTTACTCCTGAAATGGGATCCTTTTCATTTTGTAAGCAAGCATGTCTCTGAGCAAATTCTGGTATTGAAAGGTCATGGGAAGGGTTGAGTGGTTGGTTACTGGAAGCCCAGCTGTAATCAGGGATTTTCCGACACTTAAGTAGACCTGGGCAGTCGCTGGCCCAGTGACTCCTCTGGGCACAGTGGAAGGAGCCTTGGAGGCCATATAGAGGGCCTAAGCTTAGCAACTCAGGTTTCCAGGTAAAATACGAGACGGCAAGTTATGTTTGAATTTCAGACAGCAAAGAGTAATTTTTTTTTTTTTTTCAATGTAAGTATGTTTCAATATTGCAGCAAGCATTTGAAGCCTGGGGTTGGGGAAGGGTGTATCATAATCACCATCAGACTTGGATTTCTGAAAGAATGGAATGGTGAGGGGAGAGCAGAGTGTGTGCAAGGAGGCAACCCTCCGAGTTTGGAGGCTACTGCACTAGTCCAGGCAAGAAACAATGTTGACATGGAGCAAGCGTCGGAGAGGACAGCCGAGAGGTGGGGTGAGACTGGAGGAATATTTACCAGATGGAACCCACAGAATTTGATGAAGGAATTGATATGGAGGTGAGGGTCGGGGGGAGTAAAGAATGACTCCTAAGTCTGGTTTCTGGATGGATTCTTGAGGATAAATTTGAAAAGGAAAAGCCACAAGCTTTGTTTTGGAATATTGAATCTATGGGGATTTTTGGGGAAAATTCAAATGGAGAAGTGACAGAAGGCAATTACTTCCCTGGGGCTACCAGAAGGCTGGAATCCTGTGGGCACCTCATTCACTGACCTGTTGCTGTGAGTTATTTTTGTGCCGGGTGATGGTTTGCACTTGAATTTGGCAATGGTGTTTGCCCATCTGAAGTAGGTCCTTTTGCCCTTCAAGAAGGCCACTGCTTACAATATCTGTTTGGCTGGAAAATTTTAAAAAACCATGTTGTAATGGGGAGCAAGCTTCACTGGTCCTTCTGACTCATGCCCCATCTTTCATATTGCGCTAGCCCAACCATTAACTGTGGACACACATTCTGACCAAGCAGATTATAAGTAAAGGTCTTAAGAGCCTTCAAGCACGGCTAATGCCATTATCAAAGCCTTAATGATCTGAGTTAATTGACTTCTTTATTAACCCTTGTCCTTAATGACTAAACACACTCAAACTTCTTAGCAACCAGTCTAACTTCAAATGCCTTAGCCACCCATACTACCCAGATTGCCCAGTGGGAAGAAGGACCAGATGTGTCTTAATATATGGTAAAGGGGCATTGTAACCAGAACGTGGAAGGTACTGTATGGAGAAATCCTCACTGTGGAACCACCAGATCATCCTCACTACAGACACCTGTGGTGGTTGGCTATGCATCAGGTGCTCTGCTAGGCTATGGCCCCCGCTTATTTTATTTTATTTATTTATTTATCTTTTTGAGACAGAGTCTCACTTTGTCACCCAGGCTGGATTGTAGTGGTTTTTAGTAGAGATGGGGTTCACTATGTTGGTCAGGCTGGTCTTGAACTCCTGACCTCAAGTGATCCACCCATCTCGCCTCCCAAAGTGCTGGGATTACAGGTGTGAACCACCGCACCCGGTATGGCCTCTTCTTTTAAGGAGCACCCTCCCTAGTGCAGGAGAGAATGAAATGCATGGCTCATTTGTGAGTCAGTGTTTAGATTTCTAAATAACTGCCTGTGGGAGACATTAGAGAATCTGACTGAGCCCGGGGGCAGGAATCGTACTCTGAAAATGAACGAGACCAGATGCCCAGTGGAGACCAGAATTTCGCATTCCTCTGAGCCTTGGTTGTAATTTCTCTGTCTAGGCTGGCCATAATCTGAGCATAAACTCAGAAATGCCACCCCTTGCCTCTCCGCTAGCATTTGCTTTCTTGAGGATTCTTCTATGGCTACCTGAGATTTTGCTTTTTATTCAACAAAAGGCAAACGTCCTTTTCCACTAGATTGTGGGCACAGAGAAAATTCGGAAGATCCTGAGCTTGAACTCGTTGGTGACTGCAGGGCAGGGCTCCTGAAAGACTGTGCTTTGTTGGAGTGGTAGTCCAAAATATATGTTACTTTCTAATTTTTAAATATTGTGTAGATTTTATCTTCCTCCTTTCTTCTGATATGCCCAAAAGAGGATAAAAATGGAAATTAGAGGGAATCATGAGGAAGACAAAATAAAAGTAGAAAATCAGAATAAGGCAAGGCAAAGATTGGCCCACATCACTCATTCTACAAAGTCATAACAAACGTGAGGGGCTGCATATTTGACTCTGAGCTCCCTGTAACCAAAGAAAAGAAAAAATAGCCTAAGTTACTTGGTTTCTACCAGATAAAAATAAGAGTTTCTCAGGGATCACAATGTTTTCTTCTATTGATGATGGAGGGAACTTGGTTCCTCAGATCCTCAGGTCCTCATGAAGGGGAGAACACCGTATGCCACAGGGGACCATCGGACTTGACAATGTCCTGCTGCTGAAGGACCAGTGGTTTCCAAAGGCCAGTGCCTATAAAAAGCATCTTCAGGGCCAGCGTGCTGGCTCACGCCTGTAATCCCAGCACTTTGGGAGGCCAGGGTGGGCAGATCACGAGGTCAGGAGATCAACGCTATCCTGGCTAACATGGTGAAACCCCGTCTCTACCAAAAATATAAAAAATTAGCTGGGTGTGGTGGCGGGTGCCTGTAGTCCCAGCTACTTGGGAGGCTGAGGCAGGAGAATCACTTGAACCTGGGAGGCAGAGGTTGCAGTGAGCTGAGATCACGCCACTGCACTCCAGCCTGGAGACAGAGCCAGACTCTGTCTCAAAAAAAAAAAAAAGCATCTTCAGGTGCTGTATTTCAGAGACTGTGAATCTTGGGTCCTGGCGTTCTCTACCAGACTTGTACCTCCCTTGCTGACTACCAATATCTCTATTTTCCTTGCTGCCCACACCTGTGGTTCTGTCTCCCACCTTGAAGTTGGAGGCGTGTAAATGACCCTTCTAGATATGTTCTTCCCTCCTCTGTTGTCTCCTGGTCAAATCACCATTCATGGCTTTAGAATCCCACTCAAACTCACCTCCTTTGGGGGCATTCTTTGGTCCAGCTAGCCCAAGGCTAGCGATGGAGCCAGACTGTCCAGCTTTCATCTGGGCTTTGGGTTCGGTCTCAGTAGTTTGACTTCTTTTGGTTGATGTGGGGCAGGAGATCTAATAAGGAGGAGGCTAAAAGTATGACAGAGTCCCTGTTCCCTGATGACAGTAAATCACTAATGACAGTAGCAGAATAATAGTTAAACAATCTTCATGGTGCTAATTATTATTTTGGAGAAGGAGTCCAAAATGCATAGATGATGATATCATTTCAGAAATTAGCCACAGAATCAAATTGTATCAGATGAAATTGTGGGCACACAGGAAATTGGGAAGATTCAGAACTTGAAATCACTGGTGATTGCAGGACAGGGCCCCCAAAGGACTATGCTCTATTGGAGAGGTAGTCTTTGGCCACCTGCTGTCGTTGGAAGGCCATTGGAAATGGACTTGGGATTCTTGGTCCCTGGTGTTGGCTGGATGATCTTGACCCAGTCACATCATCACGCAGAATCCCAGTTTTTTCATTTGGGAAATGGAGATTTTTAAAGGGTTGTGAGAATTAAATGAGACAAATATGGAGAGTGTTCGTTCTGATTGTTCATACCTATAACCTGTGATTATTTTATGAATAGTAATTAATAGCAACAATCATATTAGCTCTTCTCACTACATACAGAATTAGCAAGAAGGGATTAAAGATGGCAGCACAGGGTGTCTGTCCTAGAGGTCAGCAAAGAACAGTCCTAGAGAGCGCAGATGGCAGTAGCGGGCCTTAGGGTGGTCTTACAGGGAGGGTGGGAGGACCCTCTCCAGAGCCGAAGACAGGGTGATCTCCAATATGCAAGAACAGGAATATCAAGAGTGAGGTCCATGAAAAAAACACTGGTAGGTCCAGGTACTGGGCAGTTTATAAGACCAGAAACCCCCAGAGAGGGGCTCTGACCATAAAGTCGTAGGATGAAGATGGCTCAAAGACCCTGGAGGTCATGTCTGCCATGAACCAGGACATTGAGGTGGGTCTCTGGGTTGAATTAGCTGAGCATGGAACTAGAGTGATTTAAACTTGGGCCTCACACTGGAATTTGTTTCAGAACCCACCTCGGGCCAGTACTTGTGTCATCAACATCTATGAGATGCCAGGAAGAGCGAGGTGCTGGGCATATGGAGCAGTGTCAGACAGAGTCACATGCCTTGCAGGGTAGGGTGTAGGACAAAAGCCAGGTGCAGCCAAAAACACACTGAATAATACCACTGGCAGAGATAGGCAGCATGTAGTGGGTAAGAGCAGGATTTAAACCTCAGTTTCCACTGCTAGTTCAAGACAGTGGCCCATACACCTCATCTTCTTAATCTTTAAAAGGGGGATTAAAATGTACCACCTTCCTTTTAGGAATGTTAGGTGGATTAAACGAATCAATGTGTATTAAAACATTTTGTAGGTAGTCTTTTACAAAGTTGTGCTCAATAAATGGAAGCTGTTATTATACTGTTATTAGTACGTTTAAAATTGAATTATCCTAGGCTCTAAAGAATGAACTTTTATTATATACCCCCTACCTCCCTATCAGTGGCAACTAAGCAAAGTGAGTTTTTAATTTTTGTTATGCAACACACTTACTGTAACATTCTGTTTAACACACATACACAGAATAATAGATTAATAGCATGGAAAAAAACTCATCCATAATCCTATGGTGCATTTATAGCTTTTGTTTTGCATATCCATTTCCATTCAAATTAAGTAATAGTTATTAACTTGAATGGAAATTCAAAGTCAGGCTCTGAGCAATTACTACACCATACATTGCCTTCCAATACTGGTTCAGTTGTATGGTTGTAATTGCAATACATGTATATGGCATTTTATAATCTAACCTTTTTACATAATGTTATACACACTTCCTTTTGGCTAGAGTTTATAAGCATTGTCCTCAATCATAGCATTTTATTACATTTAGGGCATTTACTATAATTTACTTCTTAATTTTCTACTATTGGACATTAAGATTCTTTGCAACACTTTGCTAGAATAGATTGCACAGCAATTGGCCTATCAATGTACAGAGCTGCTGCTTCTGTTAACTTATTGTTGGGAGATATATTTCAGACACAGGTGGAAACACATTATGCTTGGGCTGCATATATAAGTTATGTAGTTATATAGGGCCTGAAAGCAAATCTCTAAATGTTATAAAAGATGAACAGTTCCTCTTTGGTTGCTAAATCATTGCACAGGGTTAGAACTTCTCAATACGGCTTTGTATACCTTACCTTTCTATTACTTCTAAGACAGGGAATCCAGCTGATGAGCTCGTTATAACAATTGCCAGGCCAGATGTGATTAGGGAATCTCTTTCCTCATTTTATGGAAAGAGATGGATAGCCCTTGTTAGTGATGCTGCATTGATTTGTGCTTTTTTCAACTGTGGGACTGGATACATTTCCTTCTTAAGAATTTCCTGTGGTGGCAACTGGCTTCTTTTCAAGCTTTTGAAAAGTTGTAAAGGGGCCTGAAGTCATTTGATCTCCCAAAATGAGATCATCTCCAATGTACCATATGTTTGTAAAGCAGACTTGGCCTTTAGTCTCGAGAGCTGTATTCCAGGAAAGGAGCCAGTTAATGCGATCTGCCTTGACTGCTTTCTGCCTGGCCCTATGAGACAAATGCATGGGCATAAATTGGTCAAATGCCATAAGCGAGGAAAATGGCTAATTAGTAGACGACAGCTATGCACAGCTTTATTTTACAAGGTCCAGCCTGGTTCCAGCCAGGTTAAACTAATTTGTAAAGGAAATGCATTTGCTGCAGGAAACATGAAGCAACTGTCATGCCGTAAGAAAGTAGACATTCCTTTTCACTAGGCGTGGACTTGGCCACATTTATTTCTACAGGAAGAGATTGTGATGACTTGCCTTTATGAATGGTGACCATAAATCTCATTCTCTCCAAGGTTTCCAGATGCATTTGTGACCTTCAATTCCTTCCAGAGGAGATTCCCTGAGGTGTCCGGGTACTGCCACTGTGCTGACAGCCAAGGGCGGGAACTGGCTGAGACAGGTGAGTGACACCCCTCAGGTGATCTGAAGGGAGGGAGTGTGATTCCTTAGGTCCGAGAGCCTGCCTAGCATTGCTTGTAAAGCACAGCTAGAGTGACTGCCTTCCCCCTGCCAGGCTGCTGTGGCATTGAGGAGGACACAACCTCAGCAAACTGTCATCTTGCAGTATGGTGAATGCAGCTGCTGCTGGCCTACATAGTGCCTTTGTGCACACTGGAAAGAAGTGCCTCGCTCTGGGCAGATGCAGCCCCAAAACTGGCGAGTGGAGCACAGGATCGATTTAATCTCTTATTCTATAAGCACTGCTCCTTTGTTCTATGAACAACTTGCACAACCATCCACAGCAGCCCTGACTTTGGAAACTGTTAAAGTGTTGTTCAGACTTATGGCCTAATGATGCTGGTGAAGGCTCTCTCTCAATATCTGTTTGCACAACAAGGTCAGGGCTTCCTTTCTGAATGAGACCATCTCTGAAAGTCTTGCTGTCTTTGCTCAGGTTTGGAGTTGTTACTGGATGAAATTTATGACACCATTTTTGCTGGTCTGGACCTTCCTTCCACCTTCACCGAAACCACCCTGTACCGGATACTGCAGAGACGGTTCCTCGCAGTTCAATCAGTCATCTCTGGCAGATTCCGATGTAAGTAATCAGCTGCCAACAGTGTGTGTGTTTCCATTAAGGGGATGCCTCTTGGGTTTCAAAGTCGCTATGGTCTGCGTGGCTGCTCCAGCAAAGTGAGGGCAGAGATGAAAAGAATCATTAAGAGTAAGCAGCAGTGCATGCTGTGAAGACACCAAGCATTGTTGACACTGTCTTCTCCTTTACTGTGTGGATTTCCTCTAGGCCCCACAAAATGTGAAGTGGAGCGGTTTACAGCAACCAGCTTTGGTCACCCCTATGTTCCAAGCTGCCGCCGAAACGGAGACTATCAGGCGGTACAGTGCCAGACGGAAGGGCCCTGCTGGTGCGTGGATGTCCAGGGGAAGGAAATCCATGGAACCCGGCAGCAAGGGGAGCCGCCATCTTGTGGTGGGTTTCCTCTGGGGGTTTCCTCTTTTGGCCTCGCGTCCTATTACTTAAGCGGTCCTCCAGACCAACTTCTCTGGAGCCCGTTAATTCAACTGCCTTCTGGTGTGCCCCACTCGCCTTTCAAGCTCAACCTGTCTGAAAACCAGTTTATCATCATTAACTTCCAACATGTTTCTCATCTTGTGTCAGACCTCGTTGCTTTTTCAGGGAGCTCAGGGAATATTAGTGGGCTCATAGGTGAAGAAAAATAAAAGAGAATTGAGTTCCCATGTACCATGAGACAGGAGCATGCACGTAACTGAAGGAGCATGGTGAGAAGGGCATTCGATCTTGCAGAAGGTATGGGAAGGAGGCATTTAGGAAAGATGCATGGAAGAGGCCACACTTGATTAGAATCTTCTAAGGAGATGTTTCTTGAAGGAGGGGAGTAAGGAAAGGTGTTCTCTATGTGGAGAGCAGGAGAAGCAAAATGAGAAGGACAGAATAATAGGCATTGATATGCTAATGATCATCTAATTTGCAAGAAGGATAGAGAAAAAATTGCTGGAGTATGAATAGGGTGGTGCTCCAGACTCTGAAGAAAGGCAGGGGTAAGACAATGAGGTCTTTGTTATCCTAACAAAGGCCTGGGGGCTTCATCCTGGAGGTCAGGTGAAGACAGTGAAACGTTTTAAGTTGGACAGTATCATCGTGGGTTTTGCATGTAAGGCAAAGAAATTCTGGAGGAGAGACTCAAAGAAGCAGCAGTCCGGAGGCAACCAGGCCAATTAGAAGGTCATTGCCATGTTCCAGAGATGATGGGGTCTGTATTGATTTTCTAGGGCTATGGTAATAAATCACCACAAGGTGGGCATCTGAGAGCAACTGAAATGTATTGTGTCTATTCTGGAGGTTGGAAGTCCAAAATCAGGGTGTCAGCGGGGCTGTGCTCCCTCTGAAAACTCTAGGGGAGGATCCTTTCTTTCCTCTTCCTAGCTTGTAGTGGTACCAGCAATCTGTGCATTCTTTGGTTTAGGGCAGCATGACTGTAGTCTTGGCTTCCATTGCCACGTGGCTATCTTCCCTCTGTGTCTGTCTGTGAGTCTTCTCCTCTTCTTACAAGGAGACCAGTCATGTTGGGTTAAGGCTCCACCTGATCCCGTCAGGCATCATCTTAACTAATCCCATCGACAATGACCCTTCTGCCAAATAAGGTCACATTCTGTGGTTCTGGTAAGAGCATGAATTTTGAGGTACACTATTCAACCCAGTATGGAGCTATCATTAAAGCAGAAACAGTGGGAGACGGTGAGAACTCTTAGTAGGCATTCCAGGCAGACCCCATTTTCTCTTCCTGGTGAAATTTTGAAGGATGTTATGATGAGGAAGGGCAGAATCAGGAGCATTCCTAAGCTTCCAACTTGGGGAAGCTGGGTAGATTTTAAAAGATTAGGAATAGTGATACACCAATGAAGGTTTTTTTTATAGCTTCTATATATGTATATTAACATTCATTCAATAATTCCTGTTAAATCATTCCATTTGTCCAACTTAACCTTTTGAATATTCTTCATGATGTGTGGTTATATTCTATCTGCTAAATGTGAGAATGTCAAAAAAGAAAATTTGGAGACACTTTCTTGAAGGCATTTGCAATCACATTTCATTTCTACTAAAACCTAGAGAATGTTGTGCCGTCCAACTCCCAGGTGGAAATGAAGAACTATGGTTTTCTACATTGAAGACCATAAATGGCTCTATCAAGTGCATAGATGGATCATATATTTTCACTTTTTCTCTCTGGTATATCAGGTCCTATTTCTGTGGAAACAAATGCCACATGGAAACAGTAATTGAATTTCCTTGCTTTGGTAACACTACATAACAAATGGATGGAAAGGGTAAGCTCTTAATTTGGCAGAAGACTAAGCAAAGCAGTAAACTTTATTTCTGCCATACCTTCCTGTAATATCCATTAAAAGAGGACATGGCCTTGCTGAGGGATGTTACGTGCTCTGATGCTGCCAGTCTCTCCCCTCCCACCACATTTTCCAGTTCTTTCTCTGTTGCCTGGTTACAGAAGGAAATTGGCTGACTTTCGTTTTGGCTTTTGTGTGAATCAAGAGGAAAAACATATTTTAAAAGTTGAGGGCGGGGTGGTTAAAAGGTAAGAGTTATGATTTTATGGAGAAAAATGGAGCTTACTTACATCCACCTATGTAACTGAGACAGCCCCTTGGTGTTCAAATTTTACATGTTTTTTCTCTTATTGTGGCTGGAGTCAGCCTAGGATGTTCAGATAGAATGACTTGACCATGCAAAGAGTTGGCTGAGTTGATCACTGTTAAATTAATAATTTCGAGGAAAGGTCAAGAAGCCCAGAAGAATGTTCTAAGTGTGTACACTGGGTGGGCATTATTGTTTTCTATTATAGGAAGTCTTATCTTTCCTATATTATAATATATATTACAATATAGGAAAATATTTCTTCTTATAGGAACCACTAACAGCATTTCAGATATGATTCTTGCCCTGAAGGAGACCATAGCTAGCCTAGACTAGACTACCCCCAAGGAGGAGTTAGCCACACTAAAAGCACATAGTGAGGCATTAAAGTCCATTGAGAATTCCAACGAGAGAATGCAGGCTGGAAGACATCATTTCATTAAATACACATAGAAATGTGTTGGTGTACTAGTTTCCTAGGGCTGCCATAACAAATCACTACAAACCAGGTGGCTTAAAACAACAGAAATTTATTCCCTCCTAGTTCTGGAGGCCAGAAGTCTGAAATCAAGGTGTGGGTAGGGCCATGCTCTCCCTGAAGGTTCTATGGCAGAATTCTTCCTTGCCCCTTCCTGGTTTCTGGTGGTTGCTGGCAATCCCTGGTGTCTTTGGCTTGTGACTGCCTCCCTCCAATCTGTGCCTCTGTCTTCACACAGCTTTCTTCCCTGTGTGCATCTTTGTGTCTTCACATGACCTTCTTATAAGGACACCAGTCATTGGTTTTAGAGCCCACCCTAATCCAGTATGACATCATCTTAACTTGGTGACATCTGCAAAGACCCTATTTCTAAATCACATTCTGAGGTTCCCTGTAGACATGAACATCATGTCTGTGCAGGGAGGGGACACTATTCACCCGAGTACAGTTGGCAAGTGAGGTCAGATTTTCAGAAAGTGAGCCAGTATTTACGAGACTTGCCTTAGAAGGGATCAACCTCTAGTGAGAGCTAGGGGAGTGGTCATGCCACCTGGAATAGTCACTCCTCCAAAATGACCCCACAGAGGTAGCTCAGGGGAAAGGAAAAAATAAAACGACACAGAGAAGAAAGTGGTTTCAAACGTAGGTGTCCTTGATTGAATGTTCTGGCATCTTACCACCTGAAAGATCTGAGGAGCTGTCTCAGGATTGCTCGTGACATTAAAACCTTTTCTCCCATTTCACTTTGTCTCATGCAGCTGAAGGCAGATCTTGTGCCTCCAAAAGGCAGCAGGCCTTGTCCAGACTCTACTTTGGGACCTCAGGCTACTTCAGCCAGCACGACCTGTTCTCTTCCCCGGAGAAAAGATGGGCCTCTCCGAGAGTAGCCAGATTTGCCACATCCTGCCCACCCACAATCAAAGAGCTCTTTGTGGACTCTGGGCTCCTCCGCCCAATGGTGGAAGGACAGAGCCAACAGTTTTCTGTCTCAGAGAGTCTTCTCAAAGAAGCCATCCGAGCGATTTTTCCCTCCCGAGGGCTGGCTCGTCTTGCCCTTCAGTTTACCACCAACCCAAAGAGACTCCAGCAAAACCTTTTTGGAGGGAAATTTTTGGTGAATCTTGGCCAGTTTAACTTGTCTGGAGCCCTTGGCACAAGAGGCACATTTAACTTCAGTCAATTTTTCCAGCAACTTGGTCTTGCAAGCTTCTCGAATGGAGGGAGACTAGAAGATTTGGCCAAGCCAGTCTCGGTGGGATTAGATTCAAATTCTTCTACAGGAACCCCTGAAGCCGCTAAGAAGGATGTTGCTATGAATAAGCCAATTGTGGGCAGCTTTGGCTTTGAAATTAACCTACAGGAGAACCAAAATGCCCTCAAATTCCTTGCTTCTCTCCTGGAGCTTCCAGAATTCCTTCTCTTCTTGCAACATGCTATCTCTGTGCCAGAAGATGTGGCAAGAGATTTAGGTGATGTGATGGAAACGGTGCTCAGGTCCCAGACCTGTGAGCAGACACCTGAAAGGCTGTTTGTCCCATCATGCACGACAGAAGGAAGCTATGAAGATGTCCAGTGCTTTGCCGGAGAGTGCTGGTGTGTGGATTCCTGGGGCAAAGAGCTTCCCAGCTCAAGAGTGAGAGGTGGACAGCCGAGGTGCCCCACAGACTGTGAAAAGCAAAGGGCTCGCATGCAAAGCCTCATGGGCAGCCAGCCTGCTGGCTCCAGCTTGTTTGTCCCTGCTTGTACTAGTGAGGGATATTTCCTGCCTGTCCAGTGCTTCAACTCAGAGTGTTACTGTGTTGATGCTGAGGGTCAGGCCATTCCTGGAACTCGAAGTGCAATGGGGAAGCCCAAGAAATGTAAGTCTGTGGGTATTCAATCTGCAGGTTCCCTGAGTCTCTCTTTAGGCCCTGACCTAATGCAGTACAGCAATAGAAATCCACTCCTAGCCAATGCTTACACTTCAGTTAAAGATGAAATTGACTGCTTATGTTAAAAATGATCCCGGAACGCCTAGATAATATTAATCAGACCTAGGAGTAAATAAGGAGATTTCTTTGGCCTTAAAGAACTGCCACATTTTTGCAGTGCTGATCACTAACTGATTTCAATGGTGCTGATTTAGTCATGGGGCAATGCCTATCTAGATATTCTTTACAAATTTAAGCTTCATGTTATTTCTATGGCTATATGAGGTTTTAGATGGGGTTTGGACAGTTAAGTGGTTTTATCTTAGTCTTTCCAGTTTATTAAATTTCTTAAACTGAAACACCTGCTCATTGTTCCTCCCTAGGCCCCACACCCTGTCAATTACAGGCTGAGCAAGCTTTCCTCAGGACGGTGCAGGCCCTGCTCTCTAACTCCAGCATGCTACCCACCCTTTCCGACACCTACATCCCACAGTGCAGTGCCGATGGACAGTGGAGACAAGTGCAATGCGATGGGCCCCCCGAGCAGGTCTTTGAGTGGTACCAACGATGGGAGGCTCAGAACAAGGGCCAGGAGCTGATGCCTGCCGAGCTGCTAGTGAAGATCATGAGCTACAGAGAAGCAGCTTCCGGAAACTTTGGTCTCTTTATTCAGAGTCTGTATGAGGCTGGCCAGCAAGGTGTCTTCCCGGTGCTGTCCCAATACCCTTCTCTGCAAGATGTCCCACTAGCAGCACTGGAAGGGAACCGGTCCCAGTCCAGGGAGAATGTCCTCCTGGATCCCTACCTCTTCTGGCAGATCCTAAACGGCCAACTCAGCCGATACCCAGGGCCCTACTCAGACTTCAGCACTCCTTTGGCACATTTCGACCTTCGGAACTGCTGGTGTGTGGATGAGGCTGGCCGAGAGCTGGAAGGAATGCGGGCTGAGCCGAGCAAGCTCCCAACATGTGAGCTAATGCATATGAAGAGCTAAGTGTGTGTGTGTGTCTGTGTGTTTAATATATATATATATATATATATAAAGGATGTCTAGTGGGAGGGGATTGAGTGTCAAAGCTGGAATGGAGTTTAGAGATGGCTGAGAAAACCAAGGTTCACAGAGGCGAGGGGACTTCCCTGCATCGACACAGTGAGGTGTTGGCAAGATTGATACAGTATATTTTAAAGCTTTCATATAATTGATTACTTCAATCGGTGTCTTAGATTTTTACTGGATGTCTTCTGTGTGCAAAGCATCTTCATCTTAGAGCTGATGAAGGCTATAAAAGTGGAGATGACCTGGCCCTTGTCCTCCTATGGTTAATGTTTAGTAATCGCTCCTATGTTAGGTGCACCTTTTAATGGACCAATGAGTATTACAGTGAACCTGCTATTTGCACAGAATGCTGCTAGATGCGCAGACCTCAGGAGAGTGCCACCTGAAGTGGCTTTAATTGATTTGGAAGGATTTAACTAAGGAACTGATTGGAGAGCCGCTAATTGAGGTCTATACATTCAGCTTTGTGGCAGGTAGACTTATGGGAAAGTTATGACATATGAGCCATAAATAGAAGGAAGCTGACACTGAGTTTCAGTTAAAATGCCTTCTCCCCTTTAGCCATGCCAGCAGTTTGAAAGAACAACCAGATATGTTCAACACTGTTATCACCAAATCCAAATCTCTCTAACCAGCCATTGCTAATATTATAGGTGATATGACAGCCGTTCAGTGAAATCTCTCAATTCATTCTTTGCAAGTTTAACATTGTCTGGACCTTTCTGAGTAATGTTAAAATACATTAGACTATTTTGATACTGGCTAAATTTTAGGCTTTAGCAGCAACTGGTTTTTAAAACGTTGGGTGAAAGTACCATGTGATGAGAACAGTAATACTCTTGGCATTTTGAACAACCCAGAGATGACAATGCAAGGATCCTCCATTCAAATGTCAAGTTCTAGCAATAGAACCCTCAAGATTAACACATTGATTTTGGCCTGTTAGATAAGAAGTCTTACTTATTTTTGTGTTTTTTTGTGGTAGAATCATTCTCCATACCAGTGGTCAGGTCTCTTACATGGCGACATTCCTATAATTTTAAATTATCTAAGACTAAATTTGGTCCTATTTGTATGCAATTTTAGGAGCGTGAGTTGTTGATAACCAAAAGTACCTAGTAACTTTATTTTATTTTATTTTGAGACTGAGTTTCACTCTTGTTGCCCAGGCTGGAGTGCAATGGAGCGATCTCAGCTCACTGCAACCTCCGCCTCCCAGGTTCAAGCAATTCTCGTGCCTCAGATCCTAAGTAACTGGGATTACAGGTGCCTACCACCATGCCCAGCTATTTTTTTTTTTTTTGTATTTTTGGTAGAGATGGGGTTTCAGCATGTTGGCCTGGTTGGTCTTGAACTCCTGAGCTCAGGTGATCCACCTGCCTCAGCCTCCCAAAGTGCTGGGATTACTTTAGTGACTAGTCTTACCTTAGTCTGAATGCTGGAGAGAATGTTAGAACTACACTTAGAGTAATTGGCTTTTTTTTTATTGAGTAACAAGAGACTGGATACAAGACTATCCATTAGGGAGAAAATGTTAGAACTTCCATCTCTATTCAGTATTTTCTATCTTCCTTTCACATTTCTATTAATATTTTCGTTTTTGCTATTAAATGTTTAACAGCTGAAACAGCTAAAAATCTGCATGTAGTGTATTATTTTAGTAATTTGTGTATATGCCTTATAAAAAAAAATACCCATTTTGGGGGGTGCATATTCAAACTCTTTTGTTGATAAGGGTATACAATCAAAAGCGTTTGATACTCAAAGTGTAGTCCAGTGGCATTGGCATTCACTTTGGGAACTCGTTAAAGATTCAGGATCTCAGGCCCCACCTATTGAATCAAAACTTGCATTTCTACAATATTCCCAGGGGAATTCAGTACAGCCAAAAGCTTGAGGAGGACTGGCCTGGAGGACAGAACAGTAGCTGTCTTGTACCATGGCTCTACCATCTACTGCTCTGTGACCTGAGAGAGGCTAACTCTTTTGAGTCTTGGTGTCATCTGTAAAATCTGAGTTACAACACGTAACTGCCTCAAAGGCTTGTTGGAAGAATTACAAAAAGTAATAGATATAAAGTGCTGGACTTGGCACATAGGAAGTACTTAATAAGTGATGGCTGGATTAATACAATTGACAGTGAGTAATGAAGGGACCAATAACTTCCTACATGCATGTGTGGGTAATTGCTCAGGCCTCTAGGAATTTGAGTCTGCATTGCTATCTCTGGTCTGGTTGAAATTTTGCTGTCTTCATTTAATATGCGTTTATGAACTGCCTACTGTGTGCACTGTACTGTACGATGGGGAGACAGTCGTGTAAAGGATGGTGTCTGCCCTGAGACGCTCAGAGACCAGTGGGGGAAACCAAGGATGTTATCAGGAAAGTAATCAATGGCAGTGGTGGAGCAGAGGTATGTACATGGAAAATGCAGTGGAGGGTGCTCGGAGAAAGGGGCTACTAACTCCTTGAAGATTGGGGTAAAGATTAGCTTGACCCCAACTACTGGGATGAATCTTAAGAGGGGTTTGTCCAGTCACAGATGTGGCAGGCCCTTTGCGACAGAGGAAATAGGATGCACTGAGTCAATGAAGCTGTGAGTGAGATGGAGAAAAGGTTATAGATGTAGGAGGGGAGGGGATGCAGGAGGGAGTGAAAGAAGAGGCGGATAGTAAATCGGGAACAGATTATAATTTTTTTGAGACAGAGTCTTGCTCTGTTGCCTATGTTGGATTGCAGTGGCATGATCTCAGTTCACTGCAGCAGGCTTAAGCGATCCTGCCACCTCAGCCTCTCAAGTAGCTGGGACTACAAGCATGTGCCATCACGCCCAGCTAATTTTTGCATTTCTTGTAGAGACGGGGTTTTACCATGTTGCCCAGGCTGGTCTTGAACTCCTGGGCTCAAGTGATCTGTCTGCCTCGGCCTCCCAAAGTGCTAGGATGACAGGCGTGAACCACTGCATACAGCTGGGGACAGATTTGAAAAGATCTTATGTGCCCAGTTGTAGATTTTCACTTTATCCTGGAAGAAATGGAGAGCAAGCCGAGGTTTTTAAGTGTGAGTTTTTGCTTCAGAGATTCAAAATCCCTGGGATTAATAGAATAAATTATTTGATAATATCCTTTTGAACAAGAAAACAATAACTTCACATTCTGGAAGTCAAAGTCTTTTGTTTTCTGTTGATCCCATGCTATCAAAAGAATCTGGTGACACCCCCACTGTTGAATTCACAATGTGATGTTTTAAGTAAATATGGCGAGGGTGGATTTTGCTAAGTGACAATGCCAAGGACAGCATGTGCCAGATGCTGTGCCAAGCACTTCAACTGCAACACTTCAAAGGCTCATTACAAAACCCCATGGACTAGAGGCCCCAATATTTCCCATTGCACAGATCAGGAGGCTGAAACTCAGAGAAGTTAAGTGCATTATCCATGGTTGCACAACTAATAAATGACCCAAAAATTGAACCCAAAGGTATGTGAGTGCCACGCTCTTTCCGCTTCACAGGAATAACTCTCTACTAACCTACAGTGCCTCCCTTCAACTTTTGATATCCATCCATCCATCCATCCATCCATCCATCCATCCATCCATCTGTCCATGCATCTATCCATCCATCATCTGTCTATCCTTCGTTAGAGAGAGCTAGTCAAGATCACTATTCCCAGAGTGAGACTGTCTAGGTTGAAATTCTGAATCAGCTACTTGCTAGCTGGGAACTTGTTTACATTATATGACTTCTCCATGCCTCAGTTTCTCATCCGTAGCATGAGAATAAGAATATTTTATTGGGCTGTTGCATCGATTAGATTGTGTAGATGTGCTCAGAATGATGCACAGCATGGAGCAAATATGAGCTATTACTCATCTTACGCAGTGGGCCCTCCACAAATGGTGACTGAATGAGTGTGTGGAGGCAAAATAAGGAATATTCCAGGTCGTGGAAAGAGCTGCTGAGAAGGAAATAGCTGAGGCAAAAATGCACGCATGTGTGGGTGTGTATTGTGTAGTGTGTGTATGTGTGTGGTGTGGTGGGTGTATGTTTATGTATGTGTGTGTGGTGTTTATGAGGTGTGTGTTTCTATATGGGTTATGGTGTGTGAGTTTTTGTGTGTGTGGTATGTGCATGTGTGGTGTTTGTGGTGTGTGGGTATGTGTGGTGTGTGTATGTGTGTATATGAGGGTGGTGTGTGTGTATATGTATGTGTGTGGTGTGTGTCTGTGTGGTGTGTGTGTGTAGTGTGCATGTGTGTGTATGGTGTGGTGTGTGTGTACTGTGTGTGGTGTGTATGTGTGTGGTTGTGTGTGTATGGTGCATATGTGGGTGGTGTGTGTGGTGTGTATGTGTGTGGTATATGTGTATGGTGTGTGTGATGTGTCTGTGTGTGTCGTGTGTGTATGTGTGTGTGGGTAGTGTGTGTTTGGGGGTGGTGTGTGTGTGGTGTTCATGTGTGTGTGTGGTGTGTGTAGTGTGCATGTGTGTGTATGGTGTGGTGTGTGTGTACTGTGTGTGGTGTGTATGTGTGTGGTTGTGTGTGTATGGTGCATATGTGGGTGGTGTGTGTGGTGTGTATGTGTGTGGTATATGTGTATGGTGTGTGTGATGTGTCTGTGTGTGTCGTGTGTGTATGTGTGTGTGGGTGGTGTGTGTTTGGGGGTGGTGTGTGTGTGGTGTTCATGTGTGTGTGTGGTGTGTGTGGTGTGTATTTGTGTGTGTATGTGTGGTGTGGGGGGTGTGTATGTGTGTGGTGTGTGTGGTGTGTGTGTTAGTGTGTGGTGGGTATGGGTGTGGTGTGTGTAGTGTGTGTGTATGTGTGTGTGGTGTTTGTGTGTTGTGTGCGGGAGTGGTGGGTATGTGATCTCTATGTGTGTAGTGTGTGTGTTGTGTGTGGGGTATGTATGTGTGTGGTATTTGTGTGTGTGGTGTGTATGTTTGTGGTGTGTGTGTGTACATGTATATGTGTGGTGTGTTTGGGGTGGTGTGTGTGTACGTGTATGTGTGGTGTACGTGATCTGTATGTGCATACTGTGTGTGTGATGTGTGTGTGTGTGTGGTGTGTTTGTGCTGTGTATGTGTGTAGTGTGTGGGGGTTGGTGTGTATGTGTGTGGTATGTGGTGTGTATGTGTGTAGTGTGGGGGAGTGGTGTGTGTTGTGTGGTGTGTGTGTGGTGTGCATGTGGTGTGTATGTGTGTGTGGGGTGTGTTTTGGTGTGTATGTGTGTAGTGTGAGGGGGTGGTGTGTATGTGTGTGTTGTGTGTGTTGTGTGTGTGGTGTGTGTGTGGCGTGTATGTGTGTGGCATGTGGTGTGTGGTGTGTGTGTGGTATGTGTGTAGTGTGTGTGTGTGTGGCATGTGGTGTGTGGTGTGTGTGTGGTATGTGTGTAGTGTGTGGGGGGGGTGTGTGTGTGTGGTGTGTGTTGTGTGTGTGGTGTGTGTGTGTGGTGTGTATGTGTGTGGCATGTGGTGTGTGGTGTGTGTGTGGTATGTGTGTAGTGTGTGTGTGTGTGTGTGTGGTGTGTTGTGTGTGGTGTGTGTAGTGTGTGTGTGTGGCGTGTATGTGTGTGGCATGTGGTGTGTGGTGTGTGTGGTATGTGTGTAGTGTGTGGGGTATGTGTGGTGTGTGTGTGTGTGTGTGGCATGTGGTGTGTGGTGTGTGTGTGTGGCGTGTATGTGTGTGGCATGGGGTGTGTGTGGTGTGTGTGGTATGTGTGTAGTGTGTGCGGTGTGTATGTGTGGGGTGTGTGTGTGTATGTGTGTGCCATGTGTGTGGTGTGTGTGTGGTATGTGTGTAGTGTGTGGGGGTGCGTATGTGTGTGTGTGTGTGTGTGTGTATGTGGGTACACATGCTTCATGGGAGTCAGAGGGAGGTCCACGTGGTGAGTGAGTCCATCTGGGATATTTTTATCCGCCTAGGTCCTGGCTCCTGTGAGGAAGCGAAGCTCCTTGTACTGCAGTTCATTAGGGAAACGGAAGAGATTGTCTCAGCTTCCAACAGTTCTCGGTTCCCTCTGGGGGAGAGTTTCCTGGTGGCCAAGGGAATCCGGCTGAGGAATGAGGACCTCGGCCTTCCTCCACTCTTCCCGCCCCGGGAGGCTCTGGCGGAGCAGTTTCTGCGCGGGAGTGATTACGCCATTCGCCTGGCGGCTCAGTCTAGTAAGTGCGGTGCCGTTCCGCTTTCTTACTGCATCCCTTTGGAAAAACAGGAGCTTAAATTAGTCTCTCCTCAGTCACGCTTAGGACTTCGTGGTTTGGCTTCCCCAGGCTGGTGGGTTCACGGGAAGAAAAGGCAAAGTGGTTTGGGGACGCCAGTCAACGCTGGAATGCTGCACCCGTCTCTAAAATGCTCCCTCATTCTCCAGCGAATCTACCCTAGGGCAGGTTTCAGATGGCACCTGCCGCTCCCACAAAGCCCAAATATTCTTGTTAAAATGTCAGGGACCCAAGCCCCTGAATGCTCATACAATCCCCATGGCCTGCACCAAAGCTTCCCTCCATTTCCGGGGATTCACGAACACCACACAGGGGGAGGGGAGAGGAAGCCTCGATATTGAAGAACTATGACTCGTTGATCTCATCTGATCCTGAGAGTAACTCCAAAAAGCAGGAATTACTACCCGCATGCGACAGAGGCGTAAGCTCAGAGAGCCTGCAGTCCTCTGGTCTATAATAACAGCTGAACAATATTCTATTTTTTTTTTTTTTTTTTTTTTTTTTTTGAGATGGAGTCTTGCTTTGTCGCCCAGGCTGGGGCGCAGTGGTACAATCATAGCTCACCACAGCCTGGAACTCCTGGGCTCAAGCGATCCTCCCACCTCATCCACCCGAGTGGCTGGGACTACAGGTGTGCGCCACCATGCCCAGCTAATATTTGCACATTTTTAGTAGAGACGGGATTTCACCATGTTGGCCAGGCTGGTCTCGAACTCCTGACTTCAATTGATCTGTCTGCCTTGGCCTCCCAAAGTGCTGGGATTACAGGCATGAGTCACAGCCCTCCACCAGCTAAACAATATTCTAACCTCACCTTTGAGCAGGCACTTACTGTGCTAAGTAGATTATCAGATCTTCAAATTTAATCCTGTAACAGCTCCAGGAGAAAGATGGTATAATCGCCATCCACAATTCTTTGCAAATGGGGAAACGGAGTTTGAGGTTAAGTCACTTTCCCGAATTCACACAACTGATAACCAGTGGGCCTGGATGGGAAGCCCAGAGACCTGGTCCTCCAGCTCATCCTCTCAGCTCTCCTGTTCCCTGCTGGGCAAATTCCAGGTATTGCTGAGGTCGGTGCCTAGCTCTGCCTCATCCTAGAGCCCTTGTTCTTCATCCATGACCTCACAGCTGCTCTAGCAGGAGAGCAGGTCCCTTCCAAGTTTTCTCGCTGACCCCACATCAACTTGACAAGGACAAATGATTCATTTGTCTTTGAATCTTACTCAGGATCCACATCCTTGTCAAATGGTCTCAGCTGATTCCCTGTCTAGCTTTCCAGACTTGAGTCACCAAACAGCAAAGCAGTCCTCCCATGACAACATCTTCTCCAAGTCAAAGAGAATCCCTCCAGCAGGAGGGCAGCTCCCTGCCTTCCCATCCCCTCCAGCAGGCACTCCAGGGTGTCTACTACCAGCATGGGACTGGGTCTCAGTGATCTTTGTTCTCCTAATACCACGTGACAATCTCACGCATGCCATCTTGGTTTCCTGCTTCTCTCTCTCACTAGACATCTCTTCTGGAGGACAAGGCACTGTGTCTTATTCTTTCCATATCCCTGGTGCGTGGCACAGTGCCTGACACCTACCAGGAGCTCAGTAGATGGTGGTTAACCATCCTTGTTGCTTCCTTCCTCCCTTCTTTCTCTCTCTTCCGTCCACTACCCTCACCCTATGCCTAGACACTGCTTTTCTCTGTTCCTCAGAGACTCGGAGACTTCTGCTTTTGGGAAGAACCCTGTTGTTTTACATTTTTGTACAAAGACAGGATTTGAGGTAATCAAAGAGAGAACTGGGATTGATGCCCCTTCAGTTGTGACTGCTTTGGTCAGGGAGGGAAATGTCGAGAAAGGGGAGGCAACGTCGCTGGTGCTGTTGATATTAGTCATTGAATGGCACGATGGCATTTTCTTTAGAAGTCGAGCTTAGAAGTTCCTCTCCAAGTAGCCACATGCTCAGCTTTGCATGTCTGAGCTTATAGAGAAAAGAGGAAGGGAGCATAGAGGACCAGGCCAGGTCTTTTCCCTGAGAGTCTGAGGATTGAGGGCCCAAAGCAAAGTACCTTTGACCACTAGAACATGGTAGCCATGTCTGAGGGCCTAATGAGGGTGGCGAAGGCCACGGGAGTACATGCACACAGCTGGGTCTGGCAAGCACTTGGTGCTTAATGCCTGTCAGCTCCTTTGATGTAAATATCACAGTTGCCCTGTTAGGTGAGTGTTAGACCCCGTCCACAGATGAGGAAACTGAGGCTTAGAGAGGTTGGGCAACTTGTTCGTGATCACAGTTAGGAGGCGCAGTGCCGGGATTCAGAAGGAGGCCTGGCAGACTCCAGAACACAGTCTACTCTACCGGGCTGCTTCAGAGGTGGGTCCTGGTGTCTCCAGATGGGCTCTGAGACTGTGAGTTGGTGGCATCCTTGGATCTGCAGGCTCTCCTGTCTGGAGCCATGAAGCCTGTTTCTGAAAGGTGGGGAGTGGGGAGAACTGTCCCAATGGGCTGCAGGTGACTGCCAATAGTGCTGCCGCAGACGTACCCATTCTCCCTCCAGGATCCTGGTGAGGAACCCCAACCTGCCCCAAGTGCCAGCAGGAGTGGAGAAAGGGCTCAGGTGACAGTTCATGGCCGCCTAGGAGGAGGGTGGTGGTCGGGGCAAATCAGACTGAGCCTGGTAAGACCCAGACCAAGCTGATGTGTGTCCCACCAGCTGCCTATCCTTGCTTCTTCCTCTCTCCCTCATACATTCATTCATTCACTCTTTTTTCCCAATCAGTGATTTCTTGAGTGCCTAATATGAGCCAGACACCCCTCTGTTTGCAAAATAAACACAAATCTCTGCACCAAAGAGCTTAAATGCTAGTGCAGAGGAGACAAATCTAACACAATAAATGAGTATACTATGTACTACGTTGGTGGTGGGGAAAGCCATGTTCAAAGCTGAGGGTGGGTGCAGGTGCAGTTTCATTAGTAGGGTGGCCGGTGGTTCAACATATAAGCTCCCTCATTGAGCCTCTGTTTCCTCACCTGGGGTAAAAGTTCTGGCTTCATGGAGCCGCTGTGAAGATCTGATACTATTTTTGTGGATATCAAAGATTCAAAGGGGGTTAAAAACTAAACTGTAGGAGTTTGGTAGAGAGACCTATGAGGGTAGCTGACATTGATTGCCCTCTTGTGTTCCAAGGCCAACCCCTCCCCTTTCTGGCTATGAACCCTTGGTTAATTTGCTTAATCCATCTGTTTTTCTCATTTGTTAAATAGGATAATATGACATTTCTTCTAGATTGCTATGAGGATTAAATTAACTAAGGTATGTATTTAGCTAGTGCCTCACACTTAACATATGAGTATAGAGCCTATCTATTATTACTATTATCTCATGTGCCTGAAGACACTTCACTGACCTAATTATTTCTGTATGGAAGTTATTGTACAGGTCTACTATAATATTCTTTCAAGCTGCAGCCTAAGTGTTATTCTTAAGGGACAATCTGTTGAGTGTCTGCTTACTGTGCAAGGAGCCTCTGTAATACTGTGGGTTGAAATGTTTGTCAAATAAATAAATAAATAAGAAGGCCTCCTTATGTTGGAACCAGGACATATGTGGTTGTTCTCAGCAACAGAGCCCACACAGAGCAGGTGGTCATATTCTGCTTTTCTCCTTCCCTGACTCCAGCCTTAAGCTTCTATCAGAGACGCCGCTTTTCCCTGGACGACTCGGCTGGAGCATCCGCCCTTCTGCAGTTGGGCCCCTACGTGCCACAATGTGATGCGTTCGGAAGTTGGGAGCCTGTGCAGTGCCACACCGGGACTGGTAAGGAGGGATAGGCACCTTCAGGTGGCCAAGTGACACCCCTTTTTTTTATTTTAGAGGACAGAGCCCCACACCGGGAGGCAAATGAACTGGACTCTTGGGCTCCTCTTTAGCAGCTGGTGACAAATTCCTTAGCTTCTCTGGCCTCCAGTTATCTCACCTGTGTAACAGGAGCAGTGACCTTCTATCGGCCTGAAAGACAAGTGGGTGGTTGCTGGGGCATCAGAGTGATTGTGGACAATGTCCAACTGGGGGTCTAGACTGGGGACAGAAGGCGACCAGGCTTGCACTGCTGTGAGTGAAGAAGGAAAGTTGTTTATGGGACCCTCTGGGGTAAGTCCCTAGTGCAATTCCTGAATGTCCTCCCCTTGGCTCTTTTCCAGGGCACTGCTGGTGTGTAGATGAGAAGGGAGGATTCATCCCTGCCTCACTGACTGCCCGCTCTCTGCAGATTCCACAGTGTAAGTAAAGCCAGCAGAGCTCTCCTCTCAACCCCCATTAGTGGGCATCACTGGCCTAGTCAGCTGTGGTTGCCCAACCGCTGGAGACTCCATGGCTCAGCCCTTCAGCTAGGCCCTGGGCGCAGCCGGATGCATTTCCCAAGTCTCCAGGCCTGCAAGCTTGCTCTGACCTTGGCCCTTCCTAGTTGGAAGGCTCACAGCTTTGCAAGTTGAAAGAAACAGCTGAGACTTTTGAAGGAACCCTGGTTCTCCCACTCTGTACACCTGCTGGGCAGTTTCAGCCACTCCTGTAGTTTCAGCAACCGCCTCACATCTGAACCTGCAGCCCCAACCCCTCTCCTGAGGCTCAACAGTGTGTAATCCGCAGTCCACTTGACATCTCAAAGCTGGCATGTCCCACATGAGTCTTTGTCCTCTGAGGTTCTACCTCTCTGTGAAGAGCACCTGCATTCACCCAGGCCCATGACCCTGAAACCTGGGGTCAACCTGGGATCCCCTCTTTCCCTTGGCTCCCACGACCAGTCCTTTATGAACACCTCTGTCTCCCACAGGCCCGACAACCTGCGAGAAATCTCGAACCAGTGGGTTGCTTTCCAGCTGGAAACAGGCTAGATCCCAAGGAAACCCATCTCCAAAAGACCTGTTCATCCCAGCCTGCCTAGAGGTAAGGGTCTGGAAGCACAGGATTGGAGCCGGGACTTGTCCCCGCTGGTCGAAGATGATTTTTCTTTTTGTTCAATACATTCAGCTTAGTTAAGCGTTCTCAGCCTGGGTGTTTGTCTGGGCCTGCTAGAACCTGGTTCTGTGACCTTGGGCCATTTACTTACCTTTTCTGTGTCCCAGTTTGTTTTGTTTAATCATAAGATCAGGCCACATTTTGTCCTAGCTAATGCTAGGATTGTTTTGAGATTCCAAGGAAATATCTTTCATAAGAACTCTTTGAAAAATAAACAAAACATGCTATCATATTTCTCCTAAAGGCATCTTGGCCAAGGCCCTATGCTCACTGCATCCCAGGTTCTCAACACACGGAGGACACCAGGCTGTTTCCCTCCCCAAGCTCCCGGGGTGATTGTAACAACTCATAATTCAGCGAAGTACTGATGTAGAGCTCCTAGAGAAAGAATTTATGCCCAGAACTTAACCACTTTCTTGCCAAGTGAGGGAAGTCTCTGGGCCTCAGTGTCCTTTTTCTAAAATAAGATGGTGGGAACACCACCACCCACTCTGCTCAGCTTCCAAGGACTTGATGAGAAGCAGATGAAACAGCAGTGTTGAAACTCATGAAACTGTACGGTGCTAAGCAAAAGTTTCCTTATTCTTGTTTGGTACTGTAAACATGGACCCACTTAAGAATCGTTTCATAGAGAAATTGTCAATATCATTTAGTTTTTTTTTTTATCTTGGCTGGAAAGCACCTACTGTTGGAATACAATTCTGCTTCTTCCTGGGCACTGATGCTTACACAGAGAGAAGGAGAGGTAGAAGCCACAGTGTCCAATGGTGGGAAAAGTGATTCCAGAGCAGAACTTAGAGGCACTCTGAGGTGTGATTTGCAAGGCCAGTTCCTGTGGAGATTCTAGTGCTTGTCAAAATCATTTCTGGAATTAGTGAGGCTGGTCCAGGAGCATGGCTAGGCTTTGGGTCTAGATGGGTTTGGGCCTGGACCTGACCTGCCTCTCACTCACCAGCTGTGAGGCGATGCCCCACTTTCCCTCTCTGAGAGAGCTTCAGTTTCCCCCACCCAAAAGTGGGAGAACCATTGTCTATGCCTCACGAGGCTGTTGTAGCCGTCAATCAAATGATGCACGTAAAGGACTGGGAACAGGAGCACCTCTCCCCACCTCCACCTCTCTCCATGTGGAAAAGCCATCACCTGTTGTTTTGGAAGGGACACTTTTGACATCTGCCAGCAGCAGGTTTGCCACTAGAGCGTCTTGCCCACAGTGACTGACATGACCTTGGCTTTGTCTCAGACAGGAGAGTATGCCAGGCTGCAGGCATCAGAGGCTGGCACCTGGTGCGTAGACCCTGCATCAGGAGAAGAGTTGCTGCCTGGCTCGAACAGCAGTGCCCAGTGTGAGTGGCAGCCCCTCCCAGCATGGCTTCTCACCTCTTCTGTGGGGCACTGAGCGTGGAGTCCAAAGAGCTGGCTTCATGTCCTAGCTCTGCCTCTTGCATAGCAGTGGGGGCGCAGCTGCTGGCCTCACTATGCCTCAGTTTTCTCATCTATGAAATAGGGGCAATACTCCCCCACTTCTGCCGGTTCTTGGGAGAAGCAAACGTGGCAGGGAGCAGGCTGTGCTTTGTGTCTGAGAAGTGCAAACTAACATTGGTTCCCATCAAAGGGGGTCCTAGGGCTTTGGAGGGCTGGGCGGATGTGTGGCCCTACAATCCAGTTTCCACGGTGAAACCCAGGTGATGTCCCCAAAGGATGATATGCAGATGTCCCTCTTCTGCCGAAACACCACAAATGCTCCCATTCTCCTCGGGGCCATGCTCGAGCTCCCTGGCATGACTCGAGGGCCCTACACGTCTTGCTCTGGTGTGTCTTTTTCGGCTTCTCGTTCTTCTCCATCAGTTGTGCTTCAGGGTGCAGGTGTGATAAATTCTGGTCAGACTTTTGAGAAATGAAGACACTTTCTTCCACCTGGGCCTTCAGGCGTTCTGCCTGTGCCGCCTGCAATATGTCCGTCTCTCCCCTCCCCACCCCTTACTTGACAAATTTTTGCTCAGACCACACATCTGTCCCTCCAGGAAGCCTCTACTGGCGTCTGTCTTCCTCCATAGGCTCCTACACTGCACTATTGTTGCCTTTATTTCACAGAACTGTACCTGCTCACGTACTTGTTAACTCTCCTTTAAGACTCTAAGCTACTTGAGGGCAGGAAGTGGAGGGGAGACAGTACAGAGCTGAGCCAGGCCTAGTCTTTGCCTTGTTGTCATTCAACCTCCTGGTGGGGAGGCAGCCCCAGACCCCTGGAACACCCTGCAGGCAGGTGGGCTGAGGGTGGCCGTGGGTGGTGGGGAGGGTGATTGGGCATCTGAGCAGGGAGTGGTCACCGGGTCCCCAGCTCATCTGGCTTGTCTCTGTGTCAGGCCCAAGCCTCTGCAATGTGCTCAAGAGTGGAGTCCTCTCCAGGAGAGTTGGCTCAGGCTATGTCCCAGCCTGCAGGGAAGAGGATGGGGGCTTTTCCCCAGTGCAATGCGACCAGGCCCAGGGCAGCTGCTGGTGTGTCACGGACAGTGGAGAAGAGGTGCCTGAGACGCGTGTGGCCGGGAGCCAGCCCGCCTGTGAGAGTAAGTCATGACCCCCTGGGGGAAAGACAAGGCCTGCGTATCTGTTCTTTGATCCAGACTGAGTGAAGTTCTAGAGAAGCTGGGAAGGCGGGGGTGGGAGGGGAGACAGGAAGTGCAGGAGGGATGGAGTTGTGGTTGAGTCCCTTCGTGTGAAAACCTACATCTACTTCCTGAAGACGCTTCTTCTGGGAACTGAAGTCAGAAAGAGCCTAGGCAGGGAACTTCTGGAACTGGCACCTCAAGAAGCTTGGGGGCTGTCCTGCCCAGGAGTTTTGGGTCTTATTCTCTGTGTCCTCAGATGGGGAGAAGGACCGTGGTTGCAGGATCTCAGTGTCATGGTTCCATCCTCACTGGGGCCCTTCAGGAATTTGTGGAGGTGTTGACTTGTTTATTTTTATTTCTAGTTTAAAAAATTTAGTGAATGTCAAATATTGAAATATATATCCCATCAATATATAGAATGTTGAACTCTATTGTTAAATATTAAAATATATTGTTATCAGTTTTTAACCTTTTATTTCTCCAATCTGCTCAAGTCACAGGACATTACAGTCATTTTTAAATTTATGTGAGCAGGTGGGTTAGACTATCTGTGAATTTCTTTTCAGGGCAGGAAATAGAGACATTGCAAAATGCTTATTACAAATTGGGGTGGTGGGTATGGCAGAGTTGCAAAATACTGTGCTAAATGATTCTGAGTTTGCCGCAGTTGCCTTTCTTTTGATGTTCTTATTCTTTCTTTATTTTTATTTTCTAATCTCTAAGCAACATTTTGGAACTGCAGGGAAATTTAATTAGGTCTGGTGATACTTCTGGTTGGTATTTGTAAAGAGATGGGAGGAGCCTCAGAAGCAGGGGTGGGAGGGAAGAGTCTCTCCACTCTCTTTGCGGGGGCTGCTTTCTAGTTTTGTCCGTACTCCCTCCTGCCCTGAACCTGTGCTGTGCCCAAGGCTCTTACCACACACCGTTTCCCCCAAGTCCTGTTTTGCTCCCCTCTGCATGGGGCCCTGCTTTGTCCGCATCTTTGTGACTCTCAGCTGCTATCACCATGCAGGATACACAGTAGGTGCTCTGTAGATATGTATGAGTGCAACTGCCTGCCCTGTGCTTTTGAAATAAGGAGAGAAGTGAAGGGTCCACCTTAAGTCAGACAAAATCAACATTCAACTTCCAGGTCTAGGAGTGGTCTGCACTGAGACCCAGGACACAGACCGGTGTGGTCTCCTCCAGGAACACATCTGGAGCACAGCTCCTTTAGCGCTTAGGAAGACTCTATGTGGCTTGGCCATGTGGGCCTCCATGATATAGCTCCTGTGTGCAGATTACCTGTTCAAAGGTGCTTTTCACATCCCTTATCCCATTTTTTGCCTTCCAGCAATGCAGGTAAATAGATAGAGGTCTCCTATCTCCCCATTTTTCAGATGGCAGAGCTCAGGCTCAGAGAGGTTCATGAACATGTCCAAAGTCACACAGTTAGTAAGTGGAGCAGCCAGGATTTAACCCGGAGTCCTGCTGATGAAACCCTGTGCTTTACAGCTGTAAGGGCTTCAGAAGAAGACAGGAGGAAGGCTCCAGAAGGTCATTTAGTGACCTTCTTGAATGAAGAAAGAAAAAAGATAAGTATGTCCAAACGAAGAGCTTTGGCCTCCTCTTCTTATAAGGGAGCAATTCTTCATTGGCTGAGTTGTTTTTAAGACTGGGGAGCTAACATTTGTAAAGGCTTCATCGTGGGTTTGGTAGGTGCTCACCTACTCTTCTGACCTCACTGGCCTTTGGGATTGGGCTGGAAGTCTAGGAAGATTCCTAATTCTTGCCGGGCGTGGCAGGCCACTTCTGCCCCGTGCAGGTGCAGATGGGATGGGCGGTGGTGGGACAGCCAGCATTGGTCTCTTCCAATTCTACAGCAGGGCAAGGGAATTTGGGCAAAGCTGAGCGATTTAATATAATTGGTAATTTGGGACATTGCCCAATTAAAGGGACCAGGCTCCTGGTCATGTGATCAGGAACCAAGAAACACCATTCATTTAAACACAGGAGAGTGGAATAGTCCTGGGGTCCTGGAGTTGAGGCCAGAGGCTGACCATGCTCAGTGCACCGGGAGGATAGTGTTAATATGAGACTCTCAAACCTCTTCCTGCTGACTCACTGCAGACCGTGATGGAGAGGCAGGGGGCAGATAGACAGATTTGAATGGCAGCTCCACCAATCACTTGCCAGGTGGCCTTGGGCTGGTCCCCTAATCTCTCTGGATGTCAGTGTCCAGGAGATAGTAGCTATTTGAGTCATTATTAGCACTAATTAAGACAATCTCTGTAAACTGTTGAGCACTGGAATTACTAATACACTTAATAAGTACATATTATTACTATTTTTGCTGGTATTACTTAGGGGCTGGACTTGCACAGATACCAAGTTGCCTCTCTCTGTATCCAATGTCATAGTCATGGAAAATCCTGCCTCCGGTGGGCATTAGCCTGGTAGCTCAGAGCACAACACTTGCTGGTGTTGAGCTTTGGGTGGCAAAGTTAAGCTCTCTAGGCTTCAGGGACCTCATCTGCAGGACATGGCTGATAACAGTCCAGCCCCACAGAGTTGCTGTGAAGATGGAGTCAATGCCTGGGAGGCCCTTGGGCAGTCCTGGCATACCGAAGACAGGCAGTGCTCACAAGCTCTTGTAAGATGGCAGGTGGGAGCGAGCAGGTCTGGCTTCTAGTCCAATCACCAACCCATGTCCCCAGGTGAGCCACTTAGCTCCCTTGAGCCTCTGTTTTCCTCATCTCTAAAACAGCAATAAGGGCTCCCAGTGGTATAATTTTGGAAGGATTTCATGAAATTAAAGATGTGAAGTGTACTCGCTGAGGCTGGGCCCACTGTGGGTATTCAGTTAATTTTGGTTTCTGTACTTCTTCCTTCTCTCCTTAGCCACTCTTCCCTGGCTGTGAGGGCCAGCTGGGTTGTTCCACAACCAGGGAGTCACTTCATTTCAGTGACGTGGGGAATAAGGCTGTGGGAAAACAGGTCTGCTGGGGAGGGTAGGAGTCCTGGTAAGAGAAGCGTCAGTGTCCTAGGTAACGTTTGTGACCCCAGGAGGAAAACCCCTTTCTAGTCAAATCAGATCGCTCACTGGCCCACTTCCAAAAGGCAAGGGAGAGTAAAAAAATTGAAAATAGGAAAACCACAGGTGCAGACCATTCCTGTGGGATAAGAGGGGAAACCTGTATTCGCTGAGATGGGAAGGATGCTTACACGCTCATTGACGCCCCACTTCTTACCTATGTACACACATGCATCTAGCACACTGGTAGAGGACGTGGATTCTGGGGCAAAGATAATGGGGTTCAAATCCTGATTTTTCTGTTTACTAGCTGTCTGACCACAGAAGAGGCATTCAGCCTCTGTGTACCTCAGAATTGGTGTCCGTATAGGGATAATGGGACCTATCCCATAGGGTTGTGGGGAACATTATATGAACTGATATTAGTACAGCTCTTAATAGTGTACCTGCCACGTACTACACATCCCGTAGTAGTTTTTAAGTAAATACTCCTACTAGGAGGTAGGCATTATTGCCATCTTCATCATTTAATGGGCGAGGAAACGGTCACAGACGCACTAATTAATTTGCTCTAGGGCCCTGAACTAGCGAATATTAGAGCCAGGATTCACAGCCTGCAGGCTGGTCCAGAGCTCACAGGTAAACTCTTGCCATCCCACTTACACTCGGGACTTGGTAAAAGACAACTCAGGAAGCCCACTGCAAATCGCAGTGCAAAATCTTGGCCAGGGACCATTGCCCTTATCACAAAAAAGCCCAGGTTTGGTTCTGGAGATCAAAATAGGTTATTCTTCCTCTTTGAAGCCCCTGAATACCCTCATATTCCTTACAGACTGCAGATTTTAAGGCATATACTGGTCAAAAGACTCTGCCTGAGTCTGATAATGAACGAAATATCTAATTGGTGTGAAATTGTCACACTGAGTATTTTGCTCTTTAATTTACTCATTTTCCCATTTACTTAACTCATACTCATTGAGCTGTGTCTGGGGCGGCTGTGTGCCTTGGCCTGGGTGAGCAGAGGAGAGGTGCCCTCTTTTTCCCTGTGGACTCAACCCATGGGGTGACCAGCGTGCCACTGATTAGAGGTTCTAACAATTGACAAAAGGAAGGTCTGTACCCGGTGGCCTGGGAATTCAAAAGAAAGAAGAACTAAGTCTGCCTGGGAGAACCACGACAGTGTTAGAAAACGGAACGTGTTGAGTTGATATTTGAGGGTCAAAAAGGAATCTTCCAGACAGGAGCAGGCAGAAGGAAGGCTTGGAGGTGTGTTCAGGGAGTAATAGATATTCCTGGAGGCATTGGGGAGCTGGAGGAGATGAGAGGGAAGAGGAAGGCAGGCTCAGCCTGCACACGAGGGAGTTGAGAGCTGATATTGGGCTCTGGCATAATTTCTCTGCCAGCAGCGGGGACTGGGTGGGACGTGGGAGCAGAAAGGCAGGAGGTGAGGCCTAAATGCAGAAATCTGGCATAGAGTGTTTGCTGGTAGTTCAGGCAGAAGATGAAGGATGTCTAAATGAGGGTGCTGGCGGTGGGAACGAAGAGATGTGGAGCAGGTATGAACCGTGACCAAGACAGAGGAGATGAACCCTGCAGGAAGGCCACTGGGTTGCTGGTTTGGAATGGCTGGGTGGCTGGTGGTACTGCTCCTTGTGCCTGGGGCACTGAGGCAGGGGCAGCAGATACTAAGTTCAGGCCTGGACGGTGAGCTTTGAGGTGGAGAGACCAGGTGGTAACTAATTGGCTTTAGAGATGAGAAGAAGCTCAAGAATGCCTGAGCTGGACATGAAGCTACATGAGGCATTCATGCTTAAGTGTCTGTTAAGACTGAGAGCAGATGGGCTCATTCAAGTAGAGGGCAGGACAGAGAGGAAGGGGAGCAGGCCCAGGCCAGGCCCTGAGAGCTTGACAGGTCCAGGGAAGGGGAGAGGAGGAGGGCCCAGTGTGAGTGAGAAGACGACGCCCACAAACAGGCGTGCTCAGTCCTCCCGAGGCTGGGCAGGTGCCCACCATGGCTCCACTTTCCTTCTCCCAGGCCCGCGGTGTCCGCTGCCGTTCAACACGCTGGAGGTGGTTGGTGGAACAATCCTGTGTGAGACAGCCTCGGGCCCCACAGGGGCTGCCATCCAGCAGTGCCAATTGCTGTGCCGCCAGGGCTCCCGGAGCGTGTTTCCAAGGGGGCCATTGATATGTAGCCTGGAGAGCAGACGCTGGGAGTCACAGCTGCCTCAGCCCCGGGCCTGCCAACGTGAGTGGCCTCAGGGCGTCTAACCTGCACCCTGCTCCCTCTCAGGGCTAGGGCTGGGACTGAGATGTGGAGGCGTGGTTGCTCCATTTTCCCACCCGAATGTAGCATGTTCATGGTAAGCCAGGTGGCACCAAGAGGTGAGAGAGAGTCCCATGGAGCATTTGCTTCTAGAAGGAGCAGATGTCCTTCACAGACCGACCCCTGGAATTAGGCTTTCTTTGTGCCTTCTCTGGAACCATCTGCTCCTTGAGAGAATTGGCATCCTTCCAACTTTCTCGGAATGTCCTGGATTCAGGTAAAATACTGGGCAGGTCAGTGCTCCAACAGCTGTATAGGTGGCTGACATGCTCAGAGCTGCTCTCCCAGCCTCTAGTGACCCTGCGCCATCAGCCTCTCCCCAAGACCACCTGGACTTCCAGGGCTAATGCCTGGCTTAGCAGGGGGCCCTGGACTCTGCTCCAAGTAGGGCATCATCCTGATTGCTGGAACCTGTGTAAGTTTTGGCCCTCTTTCCCAGTGCTCTGACCAGAGCTCCTTTTGCCTTGTCACACACTGAACCCACTCTGGGACCTGGCACTTGGTCCACCCAGTGCAGTGGGAAGGGAATCTGGGAGGGAGACCAAGATCCTGGGACTGTCAACCCTAATGTTCTCCAGAATTCTTAACATGAGGTCTTAACATGAGGGAATCTGGGAGGGAGACCAAGATCCTGGGATTGTCACAAGGCTCTGGGTGGATGCCAGAGTGTCAAGGAGAACATTTGTTGCAAAGCACTCTGGGCTATAGAGGGTGCCTATCCAGAAAATTCAAAATGTGATTTGGATAAATAATGGCCTGTCACTTTGGCTATGCTGAAATCGAGACCAGGATGGTCACAATTGACCCTAGAGCAAAGGACTTTGGGGAAAAGAGGCACAAACCTTGAGCTCCTGAAGTTGAATGCAGGCCGCTGTGCATGATTGTTCAGGCTGTGCACTGAACAGCCTTAGAGAATGCCATTCACTCCCATCAACTATGATGTCTGTTCTTAACCTGAAAAACCATATAGAGTGGCCCTGTCTGTATGCAAGATGTCATGGAAGATTTTCCAAGGAGAATGTCCAGGACCCCAAAATGTAAAGCACCCTGGTTTGGAGGATGAGGCAGGACTGAGCTTTCTGTGAGGATGCACAGTAATTTCAGAGACAAGTTGTTATGCTGGAAAGTACTTAGACTCAGAATGACAATGCGAATGGCAGTGCTTGTGTGTTTCCAGCTAAATGAGGAAGGGTTATTTTTGCAGGGGAAAACCTAAATAAAGAAAATAACTCCTTAGGACTGTTGCCTCTGTCTGCTGACCTCTGGTGCTTGCCTGCAGGGCCCCAGCTGTGGCAGACCATTCAGACCCAAGGGCACTTTCAGCTCCAGCTCCCGCCGGGCAAGATGTGCAGTGCTGACTATGCGGGTTTGCTGCAGGCCTTCCAGGTTTTCATATTGGATGAGCTGACTGCCCGCGGCTTCTGCCAGATCCAGGTACGTGCCTGGCCTTCCCCACAGTGAGGGCTTGGACTGAACTCAGGGTTACCGTGTCAGAAAACCTGAGGGCTCACATTAACCTGAGGGTTTGAGTTCAACCCTCACTATTTTATCAATGTGCAGACTGATACCCAGAAATGGGAAGTAGTTTGGCCAAGGTGAATTACATAGCAGCAGAGGCAGAATCCATACCCATCTCATCATTGGCCATTCTTTCTACATAAAGATATCAAACATTTACTGAACACTTAATATGGGCATCCTGTGGTATAAATTAGCTAATGCAATCCTCATAGGGACTTTATTATTATTGCTATTGTGCATATGAGGAAAATGAAGACCAGAGAGCTGGAAGACTTGTTCCAGAGTCATACAACCAGGAGAAGGTAGGGCCAGGCTGGCTGACTTGATCACAGAGCTGTGATCACCATGTAGCACCTCCACCACCCATAGAGAAAGAGCTTGGGAACATGGGGCAGGAAGGCTAAAACCTCACGGTGTAGTCTGTGCACCACAGTGTTAGATGTGTTTCTTAACAAATCCGAGAGGAGGCATTATGGATCCTCCCCAGAAGAAGAGAATATTGGATGCCACCTGGAAAGGCATCCCACCGTATAAAATAGAATTTTTCAGCTGTGTAACATATGAGGGCTTTGGTTAGTTGAAGTCACAAGGGTTTAAAGAAGGAGTCTTTAAAGGTTACTCAGTTAAATAAATCATTTTTTCTGCTCAAAGTTTGTTAAATCTTCAGAGCAACTCATTTTTGGGACCTCATGTTAAGAGCTTTGGAGAATATTAGGGTTGAGCATCATGTAAATTATTCAAAAAATAAAAAAAGAATTTTGGAGAACACACTTTTTACAAAACAATACACAGAGATTACTGATGTTAAAACAAACAGAGGCATGAATAGACTTTGTCCTTTTATTCAAGGAAATACACTCACAACAGTGTCAGTGATGCCTATTCATTATTGGGTGCCGTATTTGTGGTGCCGTGCTAGAAGCTCTACATTCTTTGCCTGTAATCATCACAGCACCCTGCTTGATGGGTATCAGTAGCCTTCAATTTACAAGTGAATTAACTAAACATAAGGTGAGTTAGTTGTCCAAGATTTCTCATCCCTTAATAAGTCCCGGTCTATCTAGACCAAATTCATTGATTCATTTATTCATTCATTCATTGACTCATTCCTACATTTAACAGATATTTCAGTGCCTATTACAGGCTAGGCACATATTTAGGCACTGAGGATAACTGAAGGTAAATAAAGCCAATACTAGTTAAAGTGGTTAGGACAGATTTTAGTCAGGAATATATTACTGCAGTGGAGAAAAGAGTTCATCATGAACTGAACGCAACCTCAGTTTGTGCAGAGGTGACTGGGCATTTTAAAAGGAGAATGAGGGAATAGGGGTGGTAAACAGGGGGTTCAGTAGCATCAGGAAAGCGAAAGATTAAAAAAAAGCAGGAAAGGGAATTAGTCCATGTAAAACCCATCTGGGTTTGCTAACTGGTACTATTGCAGCCTCCCACAGAGGCTGGAGACGGGGGCCCCATCTTCAAGTGTTTGCTGGAACTAACAGTGAATTCTCTTGGCAGTCTTAAGTTTTCTAGACAGGCACTTTAAGAGGGGCTAGGGTCTTCCCAGGGGTCTGGCCTTGAGCTGTTAGAAACAATGTTAGTGCTTGTTCAAGTCTTTTGAGGTCAAGGCTGAGGTCTAGTAAGAGGGCTCAGAGGAGCCCGGCTAGAGTTTGGTTCACGACAGAGTCTTCAGGATGCAGCAGTGAACGAGATCACCTCTTTGTTCTTTGGGGAGATGGCACTAAACAAGTACCTGTCAGGGAAGGGTAACAGCTAAGAGGGGAAATAAGGCAGGCTGGGCCTTGCTTGAGAGGGAAGATGGTGAGATGAGAGGGGTTTTACATAGAAAGGTCAGGAAGAGGCCTCCAAGAGGTGCTATTGGAAGGGACGGGAGTGAAGTAAGGCTGAGGGCCTGTGAGTTCTGGGGGAGAGGAACCCCTGCAGAGGAAATAGAAGGTCAGAGTTTCTGTGATGGGTACATACTTAGTGTGAGCCATAAAATTGAGGGAACCAGTATGGGTGAGCAGAGCAAAAGAGGGAACTGCAAATTGGGGTGTGCATGTTGAAAATGGCTCAAGGCCTTGTTGGCTGTGGCTAAGATGGTGAGTTTTATTCTGCATGTGATGGGACATCACTGAAGTTGAGAAAGTGACAGGATGATTGGCGTTTTACAGTTTTCTTCAGCTACTGTATAGAGGGTAGACTTTGAGGGGTTCAGGGTAGGAGCAGGGGTCCTCACTGAAGCCTGGGGCCAGGCAGCAGTGCAGAACATGAGAAGCAGCAGGAATCTTGACATATTGGGACCACAGAGCCCACAGGACTGGGTAGTAGGTGATGCATCATGGGAAGATGGAGGTGTTGAAGATGACTAAGTTTTGGATGCAGGGAATGACTGAAGACATGTGTTTTCAACACGGGGCAATTAAATCCCATGCAGAAAGGAGTAAAATGTTCTGTAATTCAGGGGATTGGAGAGCTGAGGACCATGCCGAAGACAGAGATAAGGTCAGGAGGAAGTCGGGCAGGGACCTAGTCCTAATTGCTTCCTAAACAAGGTGTCAGGGTATGACCATGAGACAGAGAGCTTCTAAGGTCAGAGCTTCTAAGAAGGGAGTCATATTCTTCAGAAGGAAGAGATGATACATAGACTTTCAAGTCAGATAGATCTGGCTCCAAACCTTGGCTCCAGCACTCCTACCAGTGTGACCTGGGCCTTTCCCAGGTTTGGCAAGTCTCAGTCAGTCATCTGTGAAATGGGGTTAGGAAAACCCACCTTGGAGGGTCAGGTTAAGTGAGATAACATACAGATCCAAAGCTCTTTCTCTTTACCCTCTATTGAGAGCTAAGGAGGTTGTTAGTGGAGTTTTGAATCCCAGCTGTACCACCTACTGGCTGTGGGATCTTAGGCAGTTTCTCAGTCTCTCAGAGGCAAATTCTCCATCTGGAATGTGGGGTAATGAGAGTCCCAACTTCATAGACTTGTTTTGGAGATTAAACTGGCTAATATGTTTAAAATACTTCACACAGGGCCTGATGAATAAAACATGCTCAAAAATCGTGCCACAGTGCCTTCTGAGAATACTTCTGGGAATAAGCCCCTGGCACACAGCAGGCTCTCATTAAATGACAACTATATGAACACCCCACATCCATGTTTTCACCTTCACCAGGGGTGTGGCACTGGGTATGACACGTAGTAAGGTCTGGGTGCCATGGCCATTGGGATGGATGGCATGCTGACATTCAGGCTTCGCATGCATTGGGCCCCCGGGGCCGACTTTCAGGGCACTGTCTGCATTCTGAAGAAGGTAGGTGAGGCCTTTTGTGGTGAAGACTGAGGGCCAGGGCCACATCAACTCTGAATTACTTATTGGTGACAGAGTTCACTTTCCTTCTAGAACCCTCCATTCACTCTCTAGGCACCCAAGTTTTGATAAACTGACTTCCCTTTCGGCTTTATATAAACTTTCTTGGAATTTACGTTTTGCCATCTTCTGAATTCTTGTGTCCCCCCGAAATTCATATCCAAACCATAATCCCAACATAGTATTAGAGGATTTTGTGTTGGGTCATGAGGGTGCAGCCCTCATGAATGGGGTTAGTGTCCTTATAAAAGAGACCCCAGAGAGATCCTTGCCCCTTCCACCATGTGAGAACACAGTGAGAAGACAGACATTTATGAAGAGAACCTTCACCACATATGACTGGCATCTTGATCTTGGACTTCTCAGCCTCCAGAAGTATGAGAAATAAAGTTCTGTTGTAGACACCCAGTCTGTGGTATTTCATTATAGTCATCCAAATGCACTAAGATACCCTTTGAAAGAGGCTGATATGAAGAGGGAGAGATGTAGCTTGTGTTCAACCCTGGACCAAAGCCTGGCACTGTCATTGGGCTAACAGGTCTCTCAACCGTCCGTCTTTCTCCCCAACCTTGAGGAGCCTGCAGTACATCACTCACAGACATTCAGGGGGCACAACTCAGCCACACTTAGGCTGGGAGGAGAGACCAGGCTGCGTAGTCAACATTGAGGAGCTGGTGGATGCTGTAGGGGTTCAGAGGTGTCCCACTGAATGTATGTATGGTGAAGACATTTGCAGAGTTAGCTAAAGTTGTTTCACCAGTGTAATATGGTGACTGGGCTTTGGATGCATGGAGTCCTGCTCTTCCTCCACTTATACCTCTGTACACCATGTGACCAGGGCAGGTTATTTAACTTCTCTGAATCTTGTTTTCCTCAGGTGTGGAAAAGGGGGTCACATTCCTTGACCCCCTGAAGTAGGGTTGGAGAAGGATTGAAGGAAGTAACATAAGCCAAGTTCTGGTTCCTGGTGTGGACCCAACAAAACTAGCTTTCTACTCTGTGTTCTTGAGCTGAAAGTGTCTGTCTTCTTGTAGGTGAAGACTTTTGGCACCCCGGTTTCCGTTCCTGTCTGCGACAACTCCTCTGTGCAGGTGGGATGTCTGACCAGGGAGTATTTAGGAGTGAATGTTACATGGAAATCACGGCTTGAGGACATCCCAGTGGCCTCTCTTCCTGACTTACATGACATTGGTATGTTTTTCTGTGGTGGTACTTAGAATAAGCTATGCAGCCTCTCTGAGTCTCAGTTTTCTCTTCTGCCAAATGGAGCTAGTGAAGAAGCCCATGATGTCTTCCTGTGAAGATTATAGGGAGAGCTAATTATTTAAAAATATATAGTAATCGATAGAGTTCTTGCCAATCATTCACTAGAGTTAAATAATGTCAACAAAGAGCCTGGTTCTGTGTCATGAACATCTTCTAATACTTCTCTTGATTTTCTGCATGCAGAGAGGTGAAACAGAATGTGTGAAGGGGACAGCAGTGTGGGCTGGGGAAGTCTTTATTGGTTTTTAACTTATGTCTCGTCCACTTTCAATTGTAAAGCGTTTCAGACCACTTATACCATTTAAAACAGGGCAGTGATGATATGGATGAGTCAACAGAGGAGAGAGAGAAGAAGAATGGATTTTATGATAGCTACTGTGGGCATGTGCCATGTTCAGCTCTGAGCTTTCTGGCAGGGTGGGAAAGAGCCCGTACATTTATGGCAAGAGAATGAGAGGCAACTCCATTTTCTCTTCCACCATCTGGCGGCCAAACATCCAGGGGCGGGATTGGTTGGAGTTTGCCCTCTGTTCTATGAGGAAGAACTTCTGGAAAATGTTGCCAGGAAGAAGACTGCATCTCTATCATTCACTAGTTCTCAGGATCATAATCCTCTAAATAATAATTCAGAAGCATTATGAATTCTCTGGGAGCCCCAGCACTGTGAATTAGGGGCCCCCTTCTATCTTTCTCCAAAGGGAGTCTGGATAATATGGGTATGTTGGGAGCTGCTAAAGCATGAGATGTTTATTGCTTGTTTCAATCTTGAGGCAGCGAGATTGGAGGCCATGGGCTGGCTCTACAGTAGCCTGTTACAGACAGAATGTTTGCTGTGTGCAGGGATCTGCCCCAGCTCCTGGCATGGTGTTTGCCTGCTTTCTTCCTAGGAACTACTTATCATTTGACAGCTGGAGCCCTCTCAGTGTTTAGCTAAACACTGAGGCAGAAGGCCCCGTTGCCTCTTCAAGTCCTTGCTTTCTTTTTGAGTGGCCACTTCACACGCATTCTCTCCTAGGACCCTCACCTAGTGCAAAGAGAGCCATTCCCAAGCCATTTTTCAGATGGGAAAACTGAGGCTCAGTGATGTTCAGTGCCTCATTAAGGGTTGAGGCGGATGAGTATCTGGATCTTGCACCTTAGACTAGTGACTGAAGATGTGATCTCCTATGCCAATGTAGATTGCATTGGTGCCGCAGAAATGGCAGGAGCCAGAAGATCTGGACTGGAGTCCCTACTTGTGCTTCTGACTCCTGGGTGACCTTGAGTCAGTCCATCCCCTTCTCTGGGCCTCAGTTCCTCCCTCTATAAAATGAGACACCACATGATGCCTATGTCTCATTTCAGCCTGGATATTCTAGGCATCTCTGCCCCCTAGATCCTCCCTGGCCCTTACAGAGAACAGTGGGGGTGACCTCTACCTTATCCTGTGTCTTACAGAGAGAGCCTTGGTGGGCAAGGATCTCCTTGGGCGCTTCACAGATCTGATCCAGAGTGGCTCATTCCAGCTTCATCTGGATTCCAAGACATTCCCAGCAGACACCACCATCCGCTTCCTCCAAGGGGACCACTTTGGCACCTCTCCCAGGACATGGTTTGGGTGCTTGGAAGGATTCTACCAAGTCTTGACAAGTGAGGCCAGTCAGGACGGACTGGGATGTGGTAGGTCCACTCTCTCTCTGGACGTCTTCTGTGGAGCCGTGTAAGGCTTTGGGAAAGGCCACCTCAGCACTGGAGAGAGGCTACTCTGGACATCCAGGGCTGAGAATCATCCATGTAGTTAATGGATGGGCATTCATCAGCCCAGGGCTTTAAAACTCAGGGAAAGTGGTTCCTGATGGAGGTTCACTTGTATTGCTCTTGCTTTGCCTGTAAGTAGTTTGGGGGCCATTCCTAACGGGAATGCGATGCAGATTCCTTTAATGGAAGTTGTATTAATTTCCTGTTGCTACCATAGTAAATGACCAAAAATTTTGTGGCAGAAAACAATACAGATGTACTATCTTACAGTTCTATAGGTTTGAATTACAATGCAGGCATCACTGAGCTAAAACCCAGCTATTGGCAGGGCCCGCACCCCTCCTGGAGGCCCCTGGGGAAATCTGTTTCCTCACCTTTTCCACTTTCTTGAGGTTGTCCACATTTCTTGGCTGGTGGCTTCCAAAAAAACCAACAGTGTTTTTGCTTTCTGACCCATCTTCCCTGGTCACATCTCCTCTGACTCTCTTTTACCTCCAAGGACCTTAGAACTACACACAGCTGCATGATTCAGGATATTCCCCTTATTCTGAGGTCAGCCAATTAGTGACCTTAATTCCATCTGCACCGGTAATTTCCCTCCTTTGCCATGTAACCTAACATATTCACAGACTCTGAGGACTGGGATATGGATATCTTTGGGGGGACCTTTGTCATGTCTACCACTGAAGATCCAAAGGTCTCCTGATGAAAAGCCTTCCTCCTGTGTGGGGTGAGATAGAAAGACATTTTTATGGAGCTAGAGAAAGAGAAGATGTTTCTCAGTTATTTTTTTTTCAATTATTTATATTGGTCGCAACACAAAAGTCAAATGACCTTTCCTTTTCTGAAATCTATGCCAAATTGTAAACTCCACATTGGATTTAAGATACAGCTAAATCCTAACACAGAAAACAGAAAGACAACCACTTCCCACTAGCATTTATGGAGAATTCAGCAGTTCAAATTCACCTGCACAAACATTTAACTCTTACAGTAACCCCTGGTGGCAGGTCCTTTCCTCATTTGACAAAGAAGCTGGGGTTCAGATTAAATGAGATTGGACATCTGTCATGCCTGGAGTGGGGCTGACACAGAGGAGGGACTCTAGCTCACCTAACTGGTTAATAGAGGGTGAGTAAGCCCAGGTCCTCTGGGACCAGAGCCTGTGATCTTTCTTTCCATTCTGTCAGAGCTGCCCAAACCAAGGGGACGAGAAATAGAAGCAGGAGTGGATGGTGACACTCCAGGGTGGGTGAAACAGGGTTGTGAAGAGGGAGAGTCACATAGAAAGCACCTGCCCCCATGTTGACAGACTATCGTGAAAAGCCCTTGGCTTCAACGCCTGATGCTGAACTAGTAGGGGTGAACATGTGTGTGTGGTGTGTGTATGAGTGTGTGAGTGTGTATGTGTGTTGGTGTATGCATGTATATGTGTGTGAGCACATGTACATACATGTGCATGCATGTATATGTGTATGGTGTGTGTATATGTGTGTGATGTACATATGTATGTGTGTGAGTGTGTTTGTGTTTTTGTCTGTATGAATGCGTATGATGTGTCTATGTGTGTATGTTGTGTGTGTGCATGTTGGGAGCAGGGGCTGCAGGAGCCTGCTCTCATAGCTGCCCCAGGTGATGTACCACGGGGGTCTGGAAGCAGCCCCAGGAGGTTTCTTGGCCTCAGGGGTGCCCTCTGCAGCCAGAGATGGAGGTAAATGGAAGGCAGAGAACCTGCGTTGACTCTGTGTCTTCAAGGAAGTTCTACCCCTCTGGGTGTCTTCCTTTCCATCCCCCACAACACACAGAAAAATAAAGGGGCTGGCCTAGAAACCTGGTCCCAAGGTTCCTTCTAGGAAGCTCAAATATCAGTTCCTGTCAACAAGGAGATGGGAGGGGCCGCTCAGCTCAACTTTGCCTGAAGGGGAAAGAGTAGGGCCTGGGAATCAGCAACTGGCATCAGGGCACGGGGCTTCCTAGGGCCCCTGTGGGAGTCACAGGATGGGGCGCAGGGAAGAGACTGCATAGGAGACCTTGCCCAGGACACGCTTGAACTGGAACAGGACTCAGCAAACCTTTCCTATAAAGGGCCAGATGGCGATGTTTCAAGCATTGGGGGCCATACCGTCTCTGTCTCAGTGACTCAACTCAGCCATTGTGGGGAGAAGCGTATGGCTGTGTTCCAATAAAACTTTATTTACCAAAACAGAAGGTGAGCCGAATTTGGCTCATGGGCTGTGGTTTGCCAGTCCTGCTCTAGATAAACCTACACTCATCTTCCAGCTGCTGCAGTCTTTAACTGACTCCAAAGGACTTGTCAATCACACCACACAGCCCCATCCCCTTACTCCTAAGGGTTGGAAAGATCCAGAATGGAAGTCTCATAAGCAGTACCAAAAGCTCTGAATTTTCTTCAGCATCAGTTCTAGTACCTGTCCCTTACTGAGTTTTTGATATGTGTGTGGCCTTACTAGCATTTTACCGTCCAGAGACTCAGGTGTTATTAATTCTGTCTTATGCACGAGGAACCGATGGGCCTATAGTGCTACACAGCATTAGGAAACTGCTCTGTGAAGTCAGGTGGACTCGGGTTCGAGTCCTGACTCCAACACTTTCTCATTGTGGATCCTGGAGAAAGTCCATTGTTCTCACTAGGCATCTTCTGAAAAATAGGGATAATAATACCTATTGCATGGGGTAATACCTATTGTTGTTTAGATAGCATGAAATAATGCAGAGCACAGCACTTAGTAAACTCCTGGCAAATGGTTTGTTGTGAAAATTGGCAGTGCTGAGATCTAAATCCAGCTCTGTCTGCCTCCAAGTTCTTTGTTCTGTCTTCTGCCTCACACATCTCCCTTCTCAACAAGGAGGTTCTTGGTGAAATCACACCGTCTCATTCTTATATCTATTCTTATTGGCACTTTTCCCTCAAAAACACAGCTGTGATATTACAAGGCAGAGCACTGTCCTGTGGCAATAAAGCAGATTTCTCTGTGTCATCCTGGGGGAGGGCTAATAGGATGGCCCCTTCGGAGGGCAGTGACTCAGAGGGCTGGTAGGAAAGTCCATCCCTCGTGACTCATGTAGGCACAGCAGCCTTGTTCCAGGGAATTGGCGATGGCCAGGGAGCAGAGACTGTGTTTGCGTCCCTGATGGAGTCACTTTTGTTCACCCTCTTGCCTCAAGCCAGCTATATGGATTCTCCTTGAAATTACCTGCTGGCAAACTTCATAGCAGATTAGTTTATGAAGGAGAATAACTGATAAATTATCTATATTTTTTCATATTCTATTCTGGATGATATTAACTTTCACTCATTCACTATAATTTCTTCTAATAGAGCTGGTTCCCTATGGATTTTTTTCCTGAACCAATTATGCCTGCCTGCCTGCCTTCCTTTCTCCCTTCGTTCCTTCCCTCCCTCCCTTCCTCCCTCCCTCCCTCGCTCCTTCCTTCTTTCCCTCCCTCCCCCTCTCCTTCCTTCCTTCCTTCCTTCCTTCCTTCCTTCCTTCCTTCCTTCCTTCCTCCCTTACTTCCTTTTTTTCTTCTTTCCTGTCATTCATCCAGACTTTCAAAATATTATATGCCATGTTACACACTCAGGGAGAGGCAAAAAACAAAGCTCCACTCTCAAGGCAGTCACAGCCTGGTTGGGGAGAGGTCAGTGAGTATTCAGCTGGTCATCCTGTGAAGAAACCTGTTACATCCCAGCCAGGGTGGTCAGGGAAGGTGTGCTGGGGTAGGAAATGCTGGCGGAAGTCTTGAAAGGTGAGGAATCGTTGCTCAGGCAAGAGCAGACAGAAGGTAGTGCATGTTTGTACACGTGTGTGCGTGTGTGTGTGTGTGTACCTGTGCTGAGGGTGCTAAAGTGAGGAAGAACATTCCAGAAAGATTGGTATAAATGCAGGGAGTCGAGAAGTTGCAGACTCTTTGGAAACGGTGCTCATAATTTATACAGCTGGGGAATGGGGTGCGTGGGGAATGTGAGAGGAGGTGGGGCCAGAGAGACAGGGACAGGCCAGGAGAGGCCTTGGAGCACAGCAAGGGGAGTGGGCTGGAGATGGGACTATGGAAGAATATTAAGTTGGAGAGTGAAAGGACCAGGTGTGGGCTGAGCCACCTTCTGAAGGGGTGAAGGACCTTTACGGTTCTTCACAGATGTTTTTCTTCAGCAGAAATGCGACTGTCACTATTGGGGGGTTTGTGGACAAGGGTTGGCAGGAGGGGTGGCTTGACCCTAAAGCTTTGTGAGACTCTCAAACTCAAGTAGGTATAACTGTCTTACTTTATTAGGCTGGTGCAAAAGTAATTACGGTTTTTGCAATTTATTTTAATTGCAAAATAAATAAATAAATAAATAAATAAATAAATAAATAAATAAATAGGCTAAAGGATTTTCCAGTGATTTCAAGGGATTTAACTGATGGTCAGCACCTATTGGTGGCAGTGGACCCAATGGTCTTAAGAGAGCCCCTTCTCCTGAGGGAAGGTTGACAGTAAGGCAGCCGTGGTCTCGTTCTGACTTAGAAACGTGCTCTTTTGGGTGGAAAAGACTTGACGTCAGAGATGGAGAGAACCGGTGGGAGGAAACAGCGCGTGCATTCCCTGAGCACAGACAAGAGTTTGGGACCTGTGGGGTTTGCAGTAGAAGTTAAGTCCCAGCTCTCTCATTTCTGCTAGTTCCCCGCACCTCGGCTTTTGGAGGCTGGGCAATGTAGGCTGGCCGAAAGGCTTTTGTTTTCTTTCAGTGGTGAATTTGGAGGCCACTTGAAAAAAGGCCACAGTTCTGGGGTTGAAATGCTAGAGATAATCATCACCAACTTGACTCATAGAAGTAATGAAACTCCACTCTTGGAAGGAGGATATTAATTGCTCTGGGCAGACCAAAAAACACACTGTTCAGTTTCCAAAATGTGGCTCGAGTTTCTAATTTACTCAGAAATGCCAGCTACACACGCAGACCAGAGATAGTAGTTGCTAAATCAACATTGGCTCCATCTCAGCACGTCCCACTCAGTGGTACTGACTTCTCTGCCAGAGGGAGGTGGCTGGATTGGTAGAAGGAACAAAGACTTTGGTTTGGAGATGAGTGAATGGAGCTCAGATCTCACCTCTGACACCTCACTGCTTGGCCAACCTTAACCTTGAGCCTCAGTTCTCTCTAGCCTGATATGGAGATGATAACTTCCTCATACGGTTGTGAGAATAACACATTAAAACTTCTGCACTGCGCTTGGCATATTCTATAATTTTAATTTCCCACTGCCCTTTGCTGAAAAGCATACTAGGAAGTCATGCATGGATGTCTGAGGCTCTGCTTTCTCAACTGTGAAATGGGGATGAAATACAGACTTTCCATGGGAGTGATGTATTAATGTATGTAACAGGGCGATAGACTAAGTGCTGCCAATAGTGGCCGGGATTTTAGCTTCCACCTTTTACTGGGTAAAAGCTCACTTCTTCTGGAAGTTATTGGCAGACTCTCAAGAACACGACTCTGAACCAAGAAACAAAGTAAAACAACCCCCCACTTTATTTTACCCATATTTGAAATCCCTGTCTGACCCTGTCATCTCCTACTAGCATGTCACTTCCTGGACAGCAGGAAGCTCGCCTGACTTCCTCACAGCTGCTTCCCTGCTTCTTAGAGTCTGACACACAGTAGGTTCTCAGTGGACGTTTGTTAAATGAATGAGCTCTTGAACTGGTTTGAGGATTTCCTGTACCCTGTGTGTTCCGGGATTGTAACTGTGAAGCATGTGTCTTGATTTTTAACATCATTTCTCTGTTTGTTTTTTTCTAGTTAAGTGTCCTGAAGGAAGTTATTCCCAAGATGAGGAATGCATTCCTTGTCCAGTCGGATTCTACCAAGAACAGGCGGGGAGCTTGGCCTGTGTCCCATGTCCTGCGGGCAGAATGACCATTTCTGCCGGAGCTTTCAGCCAGACTCACTGTAAGTTCTGTGGGGTGCTTCTTTGAAAGAGAAGACCTGCAATGAAATGGAACACAACAGGATTTCCCAATCTCTGCACTATTGACATTTTGGGACAGATGATTCTTTGTGCAGGGTTGGCCTGTGCCTGGTAGGATATTTAGTAGCATCAGTAGTTCTCAGATGCCAGTAGCACCCCTCCCTAAATTGTGACAGTCAAACATGTCTCCAGACATTGCCAAATGTCTCTTGGGTGGAAATGGCAGGGAGAGCAAAATTACCCAGCTGTGAGAACTATTGAGTACACAACATAGTAATCAAAGGGGTCACCGTCTTTGAATACTTACCCACTGCCAGGCTCTGGGTGGGGCATTTTACCTGTGTTGCCTCATTCAATACTCCCAATACCTCTTCCAGTATTAGTAGCCCAACTTTTACAGATAAGAAAGCTAAGCCTCCAAGAAAAGAAACTTAGTCAAAGTCACTCAGCTAATGGATGACGTAACTGGTCTTTGATCTTGGTTTTATCTGATTCCGAAACTTCTGATTTTTGTAAGTCAACCTTATCAGATTGAAAAATGGAAGATATTTTCCACCTATAGTCATTACTGCTATGTAGCTCATCTTCCTTTTCTGTTGCATGAATTTGTCAGGACTGTATGTACGTGTGGCCTTCCCATATGTCACGTGATTTCACTCGACCTATTTACTTAATAGTCCCCTGGGTATTGTTGGGTTTTTTTTTTCCTAGCAAAGACCCATAACTTGCATCTGTTCTTGTTAGTCTGAAACTGTGTCAATGTGAGGGAAACTGTTGTGCTTACAATCTAAATGACTTCTAGAATTTTTAAACAAGTCATCAGAAAAGATCAAGATACTTTGCTCAGGGCAGTTTCTTGGTCAGGAAAGCAGTGGTAATAGAACAGTAATTCCAATAAAATAAAAGTAAAAGGAATTTTATGGGCTGGGAGTCAGGCATTCTTCCTGGAGAATAAACTCTTCACTGGGAAAATAGAGTGTCTTTGACATCTGAGCATCACCCTCAGTTTGTGCACAGTGACTTGAGTACTTGTAGTTTGAGATGACTTGAAGTGCTATCAAAATACCCGAGAAGCACTTTCTTAAAAGAAGATTAATGTAGTGTGCTGAGCCTTGTTTACGGAGGGGATATGACAGAAATGTCAGGGAATAGAGGATGCAGGTTGAGGCTTGCGCCAGCCAGACCAGGTTTGATCACCACTGGCACTGTGACCTAGGCCAAGCCACCTTCCTCTTCTGAATGTCAGCTCCCTCATGTATCAGATGGAGTCAATGATACCTCACTCACAGAGTGGTAATAAAGGGTGTCTTAGGTTAGGCTGCTATTGCAAATTACCCTACATTGGGTTGCCTAAACAGCACATTTATTTCACACAGTTCTACAGGCTGGAAGTCTGAGGTCAGGGTGCCCATATGATTGGGTTCTTGTTGAAGGCTCTCTTCCTGTTTATGTTCTCATGTGGCCTCTGCTTAGTACATACACAGAGGAAGAGACAGAAAAATCTCCTATTCTCTTCTTTCTAATAACGGCATTAACCACATGCTGCACCCTCATGGCCTCATCTAAACCTAATTACTTTCCAAAAGCCTCACCTCGAAATACCATCACACTGGGGATTAGAGCTTCAATATATAAATTTGGTAGGAGAAGGACATAAACAATCAGTCTGTAGCGAAGTGAAATCAAAACGTTTAGCATAAACAATAAGCATTTATTCCCCACCCATTTTGGTGGTGAACATTGACTGCATTTTCATGCAGTAGTAGAGGGCTGTGTTGAATCATTGCCATTCTCCCAAACACCTTCCCTGAGCAGTGAAATAGATTTTAGTGAATGGTTCTCTAGGATCAAGGTTGGAGTCTGTGCCAAGGATCTGTTCATACCTAAGAAACTTCTCTATGACTCATTAACTTGCATTGAATTACCAGGCCTGTGTTCTTAAATGGAATTGTACTGAAGAGAAGCACAGGGCAGAAGAGTCTGCCAAGTTTTAAATAATGCCAGGAGATTACAATATTTCTTTGACTTCCTTTTGGTGTTAGGTTAGCTTTTAGAATCCCAACTCCTCTATATAGTTCATGTCTCTATTATTGATCTTACTCATACTTTTCTCCTACATTTTGTAACTTAGCTGGTTCACTGGACCATGTTTGAGGTTCTGCTGATAATTCTTCAGCAGAAGCAGCTCTTCATTTACTTGTTTGTTTATTGATGTATTAATTCATGTATAGCATGCAAAATATTCTATTTAAAAATAGCCTTTGTAACCTTCCACAAAAAAAGCTGTTATTAGTCAATGGTGAATCACATAACCAATAGTCTGGAAATATAGAAACTCAGATGTTATGAAATCTCTGGGCTGCCGTAAAATATTATCTTTCACCTACTTGCCAGACCTGGAGAACCAAATGAAGGTATTCCCTTTTAATTTCATTCATCCAAAAATTATTGAGTACCTGCTTTCTGCCAAGCGTGTAGTAGGTATATATTAAATAAAACAAGTAATGATAAAGTCCCTGTCCTCAAGGAGTTTAGAGTCTGGCAAGGAAAAGAAATGTATAAGCATATCCATGTGATGTAATGAGTAGTATAGTGGAGGTACATGTTAGTTACTCTTACAGCAGCTTGTGAGAGGTCTTGAAAGACAAGGGGAGATTAGCTAGGGGGCCTAGTGGGGAAAGGTCTTCTAGGAAGAAGAAACAGCTTGAACATGGATATAGAGTTATTCATCTATGGATCTGACTAACATTTATTGACTTTAGGAGGAAGCTTGTTTTATGGGTCAGACATTGAGCAAGGCATTTGGATATAATGGTGAGCAAAACCATACGTGGTCTCTGCCTTTCTGGAATGTCTAACGAGTGGGAGGCAGACAGCCATCAATCATTAATTCACACAGATAAATGAGAATTGTAACAGTGTGCCCTGCTGTGAAGGAGAGGGTGGGTCCCTGTGATAGCACGTAACATATGGGCCTGACTAAACTGGGACATCCAGAGATGTCTTAGTCCATTTGGGCTGCTGTAAGAAAATACCATAAACTGGGTGACTTATGAACAGCAGAAATTTATTTCTCACAGTTCTGGGGGCAGGAAAGTCCAAGATCAAGGTTGTCAACAGATTTGGTGTCTGATAAAGGTATCATAGATGGCACCTTCTCACTGTGTCCTCACATGCTGGAAGGAACAAACGAGCCCCCTTGGGCCTCTTTTGAAGGGTACAAATCTCAATCATGAGTGTTCCACTTTCATGATCTAGTCATCTCCCAAAGGCACCACCTGCTAATACCGTTGCACTGGGCTCTGGGTTTCCACATGTGAATTTTGGCAGGTGGCACCCATACATTTAGACCATAGCAGGAAGGCTTTCCTGAGACAATGAGAATTAGGATGAAAACAGGTGAATGGTGGAGAGTTCACGCAGCAAACATTGGGAGAGCTGTGGGCCAGGAGATGGCCCAGATGAGCAAAGTCTGTGTTGGAGCACATGGTATCAGAGAGATTAGATTGGTGTATTCAGGGCATGGAATGAAGCAGGTGGTTCGTGAAGCATGGGGTGTGTGTGCAGAACTTAGGGTGGGTGGTGGCCAAATTATAGGGGCCTTATCAATCAGAACAGTGGGGACACTGAAGAGTTTTAAGCTGGAATGTCTGAGTTAGATGTGTGACTTGGACACCTTGTCAATGACCCAGAGCCTGGGAGTAGGAGTGGGGTGATTCCAGAGGCCCATCATTGATGACTGTGTCAATCTATTGGTTCTAGGTGTCACTGACTGTCAGAGGAACGAAGCAGGCCTGCAGTGTGACCAGAACGGCGAGTACCGAGCCAGCCAGAGGGACAGGGGCAGTGGGAAGGCCTTCTGTGTGGATGGCGAGGGGTGGAGGCTGCCATGGTCGGAAACAGAGGGCCCACTTGAAGACTCACAGTGTTTGAGTAGGTGCTGGAGGTGAAATCAGTCATGGTTCCTGGGGACTGGGGAGTGGTCTCAAGGGCTTTTTAGAAAGGGAGAGAAGCTGGAGGTGCATTTGTCTCCAACTTTTCATTTTGAAAAATTTTGATCTGTGTAGAAGTAGGACGAACCATAGGATGAACAAATACCCATCACCTAGATCCAAAAATTGTTAACATTTCACTATCTCTGTTTTTGAATCATTTGCTATGTAAATTCCAGATATCAGGAACCCTTACTTCTAAGTACTTCAGCATGCACAAGAGATGAATTTTTATATTAAAAGATCTGTGGAGGCTTCCATTCTTCTAGGCAGCTTGCCTTCACTAATCTAGTCAGCATTTTTTCCTCAGTAGGACGTTGTAGAGCAGCAGTCCCCAACCTTTTTGGTATCAAGGATCAGTTTCATGGAAGACAATTTTTCCACAGACCAGGGGTGGCAGGGTGGGATGGTTTCAGGAGGATTCAAACACATTACATCTATTGTGCATTTTATTTCTATTATGATTACATTGTAATATATAATGAAATAATTATACAACTCACCATAATGTAGAATCAGTGGGAGCCCTGAGTTTTTTTCCCTGCAACTAGACGGTCCCATCTGGGGGTGATGGGAGACAGTGATAGATCACTGGGCATTAGATTCTCAAAGGGGCACGCAACCTAGATCCCTCACATACACAGTTCACAATAGGGTTTGCGCTCCTCTCAGAATCTAATGCTGCCACTGATCTGACAGGAGGCTGAGCTCAGGTGGTAATGCTTGCTCTCCCAATGCTCACCTCCTGCTGCGTGGCCCAGTTCCTAACAGGCCATGGACTGGTACCGGTCTATGGCGCAGGGGTTGGGGACTCCTGTGGTAGAAGATGTGTGTGCCAGGTCTTGTTCCGTATCTTAATTGTTGGGTGATCTAGAGCAGGTTGCTCAATCCCTCGGAACCTTAGTCTCCCCAGTAACTTTCAACATCAACCTATAATGTCAACAAACATGTATTGAGCTCTACCTTGTGCCACGTACAGTTCCTCAGTGAGATACTGGGTAGGAAAGTCCCAGGTGAACCATCAGATATTCTACAATACATAATGTGATGGGAACCAGAGGGACAGAAGGGAAAAGTATGTCCTGCGGGATCAGAAGTAGTTTAATCCCAATGGTGCCTTTACTGGCTGTCTTAGGCAAGTCACTCACCCTCAGCAGTTTCTTCATCCATAAAATGGAGACATCAGTTTCCACCCTTGTAAGGGTGTTGAGTGCTTTAGGAATGGGATACCTACCAGTGGTAATAAATGTCTCCGAGTAAGGCTCAGAAACAGTATTTGCCCTGTTTCCCTGTCTATTAAACTTGGAGGGAGGCTGAAACAGTCTGCAAGGTCCCTTATTCCTGGCATCTTCTCAATCTTTATGATCCTGTTCCACCTTTCCCTGGAGCCACCTGCCTCTGCTTGAGGTCTTGTGGCTGACCTTTGCACACTTGACAAGCCCGAGCAAGCCAGTCTCTTAGTATTTCTGTGTAAGGCGAGGGCCTAACATACATGGGTTTACTGTGTGCCAGGCATTTTATGGGTTTATCAAATTTGAATCCATGGTAGTCCTAAAAGGTAGATATTATTGCCAATATTTTAGCTGAGGAAACTGAGACAAAAATGTCTAAGCACTTCTCTTGGTTCCATAGTTAGGATAGAATATACCTATAATTTGAATCAGTGTATGTCAAACTACCAAAGCTTTGTATTCTTCATTCCACCAATCTATTTCCACCTAGATTTACCTGCTTCCTCAATAAACATATTCTCACATGCACACACATATGCATGCATAGTCTGTCCTTCAGGGAAGCTGGTACAGCTCATAGGATAAAATATTAGTGAAAATCCAAGTGAGAAATTTTCATTTTCTAATTCTCAGAGCAATAATTTCCCTTCTCTAGTGAAGAGCTAGCAAGTCCTAAGAAGGGTGTGTGTGTGTGTGTGTGTGTGTGTGTGTGTGTATTCTTGAATAAATTGCAAATCCAATGAAAGTCTTATTTTTTTCCCAACATCCCTCTTCTTGGGCAGAAAAAACAGGGGAAGTACTACAGGAAAGTACTTGGAGAGATCAGTTAGCCAGATGCTTCACAAATGAAGGAGACTGTGTCCTTAGAGGAAACAACTTGCCCTGCAGCCCTGGTGATCACCGTCAGTCCTGGGATTATTGTCTTAAGTGCTCTGAGCTCTCTTTGCATCTCTGTCAATGGCTTGGCCTTGAGGATCGTCTTATGCAGTTTGTAGGGCATTTCTTGGTGTATTCTGCCCATTGTTCAGGGCAGAAAGGATGGTTTAATCAGTGGCACCAGAACTGCTCAGGAGTCACAGCTCAGCTTTGACAACTTTGATGATGCTTCCCTGAGGCACTGGCTTCTGAATAGCCTCCAAATAGAACTTCAGCATCTTTGGCTTCTTATGCAAAGCTCTGAGCTTAAGTTTCCCTTTCTGGATATGCCAGGGGATTTCTATGTTAATAAGCTGGGCTCTCACGGGGATGTCAACACGTCTCTTCTCAGAATTGCCTTTGAGAAGAACTTTCTCTTTGGGAGTAAAATTTTTAAGGCTTTTGTCCTTGAGGCTAGGTCTTAAGCAAGGGACTTATACCTCCCCAAGCAGGTACCTACCTGAGAGGAATTTGCTCCTCCCTCAGTCCTCTTGCCACTTCCTTTGTTCAGGCCTCTGCTGTTACCTGCATACTACTGCCATACCCGCCTAACTCATCTTCTTGCTTCAGTCCAACAGTTATTCTATGACGCTTCTAGTGCTGTTATTTAAAAGGAGATTCTGCTTATGCAATGCCCCTTAAAACTCTTCAGTAGTTCTTCATTGCTCTTGGGATAAAGCACCATTTGCAGTATCCCAGCCTCCCCTCTGGGCTCTAACCTCATTAGACGGTATTTTCCTTTGGTGCTAGAATTGTGTCTTATTTCTTGTTCTATTCCAGGGCCATAGGTACTCTTTGACAGAATGAACAAGTTGCTCTAGTTGTCTGGGATTCTTTGAAACGATTCCCTAAGGTCTTCAGGGAAGGAGATTCTTCTACCACCTCAATTCCTGTGGTCAATTTTACAAGCTCTGAGACTTAGGCAAGGTGTTCTGCAGGGGGCAGAGGGGCTTAGTACTGACTAGTGATTACTGTATACCATATACCATATACCATTCCATGCTGTGTTATTTAGTCCTCACAGCCAGGAAACTGAAACTGTCAGAGGTTGCAAGGTGTCCAAGGACACAGAGTTGGTGGTGGCATCAGAATTTGGGCTGAGGGCTCACTCCCAAGTTGGTGCCTCTCCCTGACTGCCTGCTGCCTCTCTCTCTGAAATCTCTCCTGCTGCAGCTTCCTGGCACTCCCTTTGATCTTCTGTTTCCTTTGTTTACTTGCAGAGTTAGTAGAAATATTTCCACCTTGCTCACTGGAAATATTTCCAGTTCATCTTGCCTTTAACTTTAGGTTCATTTTCCTAATTCTGATCTTTGTCGACCTATGCTGAAGATTTCATATACCACATCAAGTGCCTGAACCCAGGTATATACATGACGTTGGAACTGTGCCATCATAGTGTTATCTCCTGGTTTCCTGGTGTTGTGATGATGTTGTTAGTCATTCGTTTGTCTCTCCCTCCTTCCCTCGTATTCTCCATCCCTGTCTCCCTCTATCCATTCAATATACAGGAAAGTAGTCTCTCTGTTACTATCCTGGCTAGTGAGGGTTCAAATATTATCAGAATATTGTCTTTTCCCTGGAAGGAGACGGGAACCTAAGTAGCCACAATAAACTATGCAAAAAATATGAAGAAATATTAATATATATTCTGCTTTAATGTTAACCTTTTATGCTTTCCTTAAGACATTTGTAAGTAGCCTTTAAGTATAAATTGGATAAATGGGAAATTATACTAACAGAATGTGTAAATCTGCAAACTGACTCCATTGGCATAATTCATTGGCAAATTGGTTCATGGATTGTTTCTGTTCTGCTCGGCCATGAGCTTCTTCACAGAATGCTGAAATGTGAAGATCTCTATCACCAAGGTGTCCCTTTTCTGAAAACCAGCAGATTCTCTGACTGAAGTGCTAAATGTACTGTATTTTTGGCAGAATTTAATTAGAAACTGAAAGACCTTTCAAATTTTATTTAGTCTCCTAGAATATTTTGAGCATCTGGTCTGTACCAATCAAGACTTAGGGACACTGTGATGAATATAACATGGCATTTGCTGGACTGGAGCTTGCTGTCTCTACAAATGAGCTACTAAGGAGTATAAAAATAAAAAAAGAGATGAGAGAGGAAGGACTGAGTGTGGGTAGAGCACATGAAATTGGCAACTTCAGCAGTTAACATATATGGGCCAGTTTGTAAAATCAGAATTCTTTTCTTTATCAACACTTTTGAAGACTTAAGAGCAGGCTGGGATCACAGGCCTGAGCCACTGTGCCTGGCCGAGCATGTCATTTCTTTTATATTAATGCTCACTTCTCTCAACCCAATCCCAAAAGGAAAAAACATTTTTTTCTGCACTTATTATGAAAGCTGAGAAAAGAACACTTTGGATGGCTTTGAATTTATTGACTTGATGAAAACCAATCTAGATATAAGTCTTCTTGATGACTATATAGATATGAGTCTTTTTAAATAAAGCAATGGATGTACCTAATTAGTGTTTGTATATAAGTTGATAATTATGTTTGCAAAAAACCTGATACTCATGTGCCTTTGAGTTGTACGTAAGTCTTCCTTTTTAACAGTTACCTGTAAGACTACAAGATATTGACGCTCTTGGAAATTTGTGGCTTGGAAGATGAATCTCATTCCTTGAGAGTTACCTTTCTTTTTTGCTTTCTTTTTTGCTTGGTGAAGAATGAGTTCCAAGTCTCATCACCCCGAGAAATTGTATTTCTTCCTGCTCACTTGTCTAGTTTTATGAGCTGTGACTATGTTATTCCTATCAAATGGAACTCAAGTGTATTGATGGTAGCTAGGAAAACAGATGCTAATAAATCACTTAAACAATCTTAAAAATGCCTGAGCCACATGACATGTCTTCAGATTTACCTAAATACATATGCACATGTCTTTTAAAAAATAACTTACCTCATTTCAGAAAGAATTCAAGTTGTTTTACAGAAAGAAAGTGCCAGTAAAATAATTATATGATGTAATTAGCACTGAAGGATAGGGACAGAGAAATTTAAGTTTATATTATCAATGTTAATGAGAAGAAAAGAGTTGTAAGTACTAACATTAAGTTTCCACCTCACTTCATGACAATGAAGTAGAAGCAGGGAGAGCTGGTAAGTTGTAGCTCTAAGTATTAGCTATGCGGCAGTATGTTGGAGCTACCTTACAAAGGAATTGCTTTTCCTGGCACATTTGTGTTACCAAAAGCCACGAATGGGTAGTGACTTCCTGACCTAATAGTCTTTATGGCTTCTCTGCAGATGCCCTACACCTTTCCGAGTCAGATTTACTAAATCTGATTTATTTTCAGTGATGCAGAAGTTTGAGAAGGCTGCAGAATCAAAGGTGATCTTCGATGCCAATGCTCCTGTGGCTGTCAGATCCAAAGTTCCTGATTCTGAGTTCCCTGTGATGCAGTGCTTGACAGGTGAGGAGTGGTGGGGAGATGTGCACTCAGAAGAAGGTGTGGAAATAAGCTCTGTTAAGAGTTGTCGAGACAAACCAGATCAAACTATTAAAATGATAATTTAAAAACATACTTTATCAAAAACACTATAAATGAATTGATTTCCAGAATGTATATTCAATGCATAACTTAATTGCAGAGTTGACAGTGTACCTACTGTATGCTATCCACATAGCACGTGTTAAGGGTGGAAATGAACAAAATTAGTTTGGCATGGATCTACACGTCCAGGTCAGGATATATATCTCCCTATTTTAACAGTGGGGCCAGAGAGGTGGCAATAAAGGCTGCCATTTATTGAGCATGTGTGTTTACGAGGATTAGCTCACAATCCCAAAGCCACCCATAAAGTAGCCATTGCTATCCTGAGTTACAGAAGAGAAAAATAAAGCTTTGAGAGTGTAAGTGACTTGCTCAATGACACAAAGCCAGCAAGGGTCAGGGCTTAAATTCAAACCCAAAGTAACAACGTCAAAGCCTACAGTCTTTTCTGTTTTAAATGATTTTATCTTTGGGGTGCACTAAAATCTCAGACTTCTCCACTATACGGTTCATCCATGTAACTCAAAGCTACTTGTATCCTAAAAGCTATTGAAATAAAAAATATTAAAAAATAATCTCATCTTTGATTTTAGATTTAGGGGGTACACGTGCAGGTTTGTTATATGGGTATGTGGTATGCTGCTGAGGTTTGGAGTACGATTGAGTCCATCACCCAGGTAGTGAGCATAGTCGCAGTGGTTAGTTTTACAACCCTGTCCTCCTCCCTGTATTCCCCCCAGTAGTCCCCAGTGTCTATTGTGGCCCTTGTAACCACTGCATTATGCCTCCCTCAGTACCCCCATGTGATATAGTTATTAAGTAATTAACACTCTGAGTGTGAATCTGTTTTGGATATCAGCTTTGGTTATGGTGAGCACACTATAGTTTGTTTCACAAACACAGTGCAAGGCATGAAGTAGAAGCTGAAGAAAATGTTTGTAGAATGAGAGATATTGACAGGAATGGAGGGACAGAACCAAGTGGTCAAATGAATAGATGTGAGGAACCAGCACGAGGACAGTAGACTTGAGGGACAGCTTTGGCAGTTATTTGTCTCAACAAGGACTGTCATATACCTGCTCATCTGTGCACACACTGTGACACAGCTTAAGTTAGAAGGGCAGACAGGGTGTGACAGCTCACACCTGTAATCCCAGCACTTTGGAGGCTGAGGCGGGTGGATCAGCTGAGGTCAGGAGTTTGTGACCAGCCTGGCCAACATGGTGAAACCCCGTCTCTACTAAAAATACAAAAAATTAGCCAGGCGTGGTGGTGGGTGCCTGTAATCCCAGCCACTCAGGAGGCTAAGGCAGGAGAATTGCTTGAACCTTGGAGGCAGAGGTTGCAGTGAGCCGAGATCGCACCACTGCCCTCCAGCCTGGGCAACAAGAGTGAAACTCCCTAAAAAGAAAAAAAAAAAAAAAAAAAAAAAAAAAGAAGGGATAGGAATGGGAAGCAAAAGAGGATGCAGAATCTTAGGGAGTGAGGCAAGCAGGGAAAACACGTCCATCTGTTCATATCCAGAGATGGTTTAGCCAACTGGGCCACTGAGTTCAGTGTCTAAAATATGCTGAGAGGAAACAGACAACAGTTTGAAAAAGAGAGCTGCATCAAGGAAGTCCAGCAAGATGCCATCCTGTCAGACAAACGAGAGCAGAGCAATCCGAGACAAGCAGTATTTGCAGGTTGAGTAGAGGTCCAGGCATCCAGCACTGTGTTAGTTTTCTCGGGCTACTGGGACAAAATACCCTAGACTGGGGGACTTAAACAACATAATGAATTTTCTCATAATTCTGGAGGCTGGAAGTCCAGGATCAAGGTGTTGGCAGAGTTGGTTTCTTCTGAGGCCCCTCTCCTGGGCTTATAGGTGACTCACTTCTCCCTGTGACTTCGCTTGGTCTTCCCTATGTATGTGTCTGTATCCTAATCTTTATTTCTCATAAGGACACCAGTCTTATTGGCTTAGGGCCCACCCTAATGTTCTCATTATACACTTAATTACTTCTTGCAAGACCCTAACTCCAAATGCAGTCACATTCTGTGGTGCTGGGGGTAGGACTACATGATACAGATTTTGAGTGTGAAACATAATTCAGCCTGTAACGAAAAATCAAGGTGGTTTTACGGTAGGTCAAAGGGCCATTTAAAGGGTAGGAAAATAAAGCCACTGAGTCAGTGAAGGGGTGGATATCATTTTTGGTGGGGAAAGGTAAGAAAACTGGTAAGAAAACTAAGTCATCTAGAGAACTAAACAGCATGATGGGGAATAGGGTGGAAATGTGGATATTTGGGGACTTGAGGGGAAGCTATGATTGGGGCCATGGTAGGAACCCTGGTTCTAGTTCAGCACTTAACCAACCAGACAGACTCTAGGGTGCTCATCCTTCTAACACTGACCCAGAACTTTAATTGTTTTCTTGAATGAATTTGTCCCTGAGCCCGAAGTAGGGATCTGCTTGCTGTGAAGATTAGGTTAGTTCGGTTAAGGGGACAGGAGAACTTTAGAGCTATGAGCCAGTGGACCAGTAAGAATTATTTTCTTTGGAGCTGGGCACAGTAGCTCATGCTTGTAATGCCAGCACTTTGGGAAGCCAAGGCAGGTGGATGGAGACCATCCTGGGCAACATGGTGAAACTGCGTCTCTACAAAATAATAATAATAATAATAATAGTAATAATAATACAAAAATTAGCCAGGCGTGGTGGTACATGCCTGTAATCCCAGCTACTTAAGAGGCTGAGGTGGGAAGATGGCTTGAGTCCAGGAGGCAGAGGTTGCGGTGAGCCAAGATCGCGTTAATGCACTCCAGCCTGGGCAACAGAGCCAGACCCTGTCTCAAAAAAAAGTTTAAAAAAGAATTATTTTGGGGGGATTTCTGAATAAGCCAGGCAGTTTGTGGGTAAAATGACATCATCCACCTCTCAGTGCCTAGTTCATGAAGACATTACAGCCATACAATGCGAGATGAAAATCAAGAGATGATGAAAACCCCAAAAGACCACCTTTGCACCCAAAATGTCATCTCAATAGAGCTGCAGTTGGTGAGATGTCCTGTTAGAGAAAGGGAAGACGTCTCCATCCCACATACCAGTGGTTTTCCCTTGCCCTTCAGCTGGGCAGACACACTGGGGAGAGCTCAGGAATTGGATTGCAAAGGTATTCAAGTTACTGCGCTACCCCCATCAGCCACAGACTGTGCTGATTCTTAGTCTTGGTGTTCCCATCCCTAAATTGACCTCTTACCGAATGCAAAAATCAGTATTAATAATATTTGTGAAAGTGATTTGTAATGATAAATATGTAAGCATACACTTTTTCTCCTTGATTTACATTTTCTACCAAACCCTCCTATCCCTGATAAATCATTAATTGCCATCATTATTCATGAATATTACACAGTTGAATGCTTCATGCCTATCGTACAGTGTACACAAAAAGCAGCCGTGGTCCCTGCCCTCATTAAGTGCATGGCCTCCTGTCATCCTGAGAGGGCACTCACTGTAGGAAGTGGGGATTCTATTCTGGCATTCAATCCCCTGCAGGGCTGCTGTCTGCTCCTCATGGAAATGGGACATAGCCTTGAACAAAGCTGTGATCTCAATGGATACCTAGGCTTGGCTCCTCATAGAGTAGAAGCAATTAAAATGTAAAAAAAGGTTTAATTTCGGCAGATACAGCTTAGTAACTGTACAAGCTCTGAAGTCTGGCTACTTAGATTGCAATCCTAGCTCTGCCACTTGGTAGTTTTGTGACCTTGGTGAGTAAGTACCTGAATGGAGCTGTGCTTCAGTTCCTTAATGGTAAGATGGGGGATCGATGATTCAATACACTGAAAACACTTAACACTGCATGAGGTTCATGGTATGTACTTAATAAATTGTGTGTTTATATATGTGCTTGTGGGGGTATATTTGGGGGGTGTATTTGGGTGTATATTTCTGTCTGTGTGTGTGTATTTGGAGGTGTGTGCATTCGAATGCATATTTGTATGTATTTGCGTGCATGTGTTTGAGTGTATTTGTGTGTGTATTTGGGTGTATGTGTATGTATTTGAGTGTGTATATGCTTGTGTGTGTATTTGTGTGTGTTTGGGTGTTTATTTGGAAGTTTGTGTTTATTTGGGTGTATATTTGTATGTGTGTTTGGAGCTGTGTAGGTGTGTGTGTGCTTGTGTGTATTTGAATGTGTATTTATGTATTTTTGTGTGTGCTTGTGTGGGGGGGCTTTTGTGTGTATATTTGGGTGTATATTTGTGTGTGTTTGTGTGTTGGGAGGTGTGTGTGCGCGTGTGTGTATATTTGTGTATATTTGGAGGGAGTGTGTGTATTTGTGTATCCGCGTGTGTGTGTGTGTGTGTGTGTGTATGTGTTTGGGCATGTGGGGCAGGGGCAGGGGGATGTGTCTGGTCTGTCCTCAGCATCCCCCAGGAGAGCCAGGTGAGTGACTGTCCCATGGTGCTTTCAGATTGCGCAGAGGACGAGGCCTGCAGCTTCCTCACTGTTTCCATGACAGAGCCAGAGATTTCCTGTGATTTTTATGCTTGGACAAGTGACAATGTTGCCTGCATGACTTCTGACCAGGTGAGGTGGTTCTGCTCCTCCTTCACTCTAGGTCAGACGTGCTCTGAGGAATGGGTAGCAGGCAGGTCAGGTGATGGAATGAGGTTGTCGAGAGCTGATCCTCTGTTACCTCCATTTCTTCAAAACAGTGGGACTTTGGCAAGTCGAAGCTGCGATAGGCCAGGACAGAACCAAGATGAAGGTGGAATAAGAGGTGTCTGCCTGAGTCATGTGGATTCCTGACAAGTCAGTCAGGAGAGAACCGCCTGCCCCATCAGGCAGCGTGGCCCAGATGTGAGGGGGCCCTAAACACCACTGCCCCTTGAGGTCCAGACCCCAGCATGCCTTCCCATTGTAGAAATAAAACATAATTGTGGTTGCCCGGGCACGGTGGCTCACATCTGTAATCCCAGCACTTTGGGAGGCCGAGGTGGGTGGATCACTTAAGGTCAGGAGCTTGAGACCAGCCTGGCCAACATGGATAAACCCTGTCTCTACTAAAAACAGAAAATAGTTAGCTGTGTGTGGTGGTGGACACCTGTAATCCCAGCTACTGGGGAGGCTGAGGCAGGAAAATTGCTTGAATCCAGGAGGTGGCGGTTACAGTGAGCTGAGATCACGCCACTGCACTCCAGCTTGGGCCGCAGAGCAAAGACTCCATCACAATACAAACAAAGAAACCCATAATTATGGTTTAAAAAGGAAAAAGAATAAATATTAGAACCACATAACATTGCTATTGTGTGAGTCAAAGCTTGTAGAGTACTGTCAGTTTCATGTGGTACCATCAAATTAGGATAATTAGCCCCTGTCCTCCTCCAGTGAAAAGCAGGAATCTCCTGTCTCCTAATTTCCTAATTCATAAACATGTGCAGATCTCCTTTTAACTCTCTGGTTTCTCATGAATTCTTCCAGAAAATTTCTATGTATTTATAATGGTATTTTTATTTGTTTGCATGCTATTATTTTATAATATATATTCTTTTCTACCTTGATTTTCTCATGATATTCGTCTTTATATAGAATCTTGAAAATTAACCTTATCCTTCTCATTGGAGTATATGAATCCATTTCATGGATGTATATAATTTACTTCGCATTCCTTCAGTGGAGGACGTGAAGATGTATAGCAGTTTTGCAACATCACCAGTGCTGGTGCATTTCATGTCCCTGTATCCATGTGCTTACATGTGAGAGTGTCTTCATAAGTGACATTGCAGAAGGGTATAGAGGGTGGACCCCTGAATTTTAGGGCTCCTGAGCTAGGTTCTGTAGCTACAAGATACAGGGAAGAGGAAGGGAAAGGTCTTGGGTTCAAATCCTCCAGTCCTGCTACTTGCTTGTTGCTATTTAGTGCTTTGGAGCCTCAGATTCCCCATATGTTATAGGGATAATAATGGCACCCACATCACTGGATTGTTTTGAGGATTGAATAAGGTCCTACATGAAAAGGCTCACAGAAGAGTTTGGTCACAAAGTGAAGGCTCATTGACCATTGTTGTATGATCATTGTTGCTGTTAATATTATCATCCCCCATCAAGTCTGCAGAAAATTCCATCTCAAGCATTATTAAGGCTTCTCTCCAGGGCTGTGGGCTCTTGGTCCTAAGGTGTTGTGGTGGGGTGGCAATGGGAGGGCCTTGGTGCTTTGTCCTCAGTGATTGGCCACACTTCCCAATGCCAGGGCCCAAAGTCCTCCCAGCTCCTCTGCTTCTGGGCCAGGCTTGGGGTGTGGAGAGGGCTCTACCAGTGCTGGAGCCACAGCACGTTGGGTTTAGCCCCCTCAGGTCCATCTGGCATCTTTTCGTCCCCTGCCCCACCTGGCATGGTCACAGAAGGGCAAGGTCTCTTGGTACACAGGACCTCGTCTCGAGCTCTTTGCAGGTCTGCGGGAATCTCTTCTTTCTTTTTGCTCTCCAAGGCTCTTCCTCCTCTCCCCAGGCCATTGCCTCTTCAGTGAGTTCAGGCTTTCTGCAAAGCAAGAAGAGTTGTTGCCTTCAAATAGCCTTGCTATAGCCCCTGTCCTCCAAAAATTCCCACAGAAAACTCAAAATTTGGCAACCTTGAGGGGGAAGGCAAAATACTGGGAACAAAACACACCAATTTATCCTACCTCATCCACATAGCAAGACTGCTGGAAATAAGTCAGAAAGAGAGATCAGAGAGGGCTGAGAATGACAAGATCTCTGAAAGTCTGACTTCAGCATCTCCAAGCTTAAGAACCTTCCTCTACATACTCCCTGGATAGAAACTAAGTGTCTATAAGGTCTTTCATAGCCAGCTCCTGCCTCTCTCTCCTCTCCCATCACTCCCCCCTCGTAACTGACAGTCCAAAAATTACTGAATTATTGAACCTAGTTCTGAAAACACTCATGAAATTCTGGGTCTCTGTGTCTGCTGTTTCCTCTGCTTAAAATCAACCCTGTCTTGTTTCCATTTGGCATTTTCCATTTCCATTTCCTTTTTTTTTTTTTTTTTTTGAGACAGAGTTTCACTCTGTTGCCCAGACTAGAATGCAATGGTACAATCTCGGCTCACTGCAACCTCTGCCTCCTGGGTTCAGGCAATTCTCCCGCCTCAGCCTCCTGAGTAGCTAGGATTACAGGCAGATGCCACCACTCCTGGGTAATTTTTTTTTTTTTAATTTAGTAGAGATGGGGTTTCAACATGTTGGTCAGGCTGGTCTCGAACTCCTGACCTCAAATGATCCACCCACCTTGGCCTCCCAAAGTGTTGGTATTACAGGCGTGAGCCAGCATGCCTGGCCTGGCAAACTCTTATTCATATCTCAGAACCTTAGTCAGATTTACTTTTTATGGGAAACTTTTCTAGCTTCTCTTTCTCCATAGAATCAATTGCTCCTTCCTCTCTAATTACCTCTTCTCTAATTATGTGTATCTTTGCAGCTAACACTCTGGGCTGCAAGTTACTGCTTATATGTCCGTCTCCTCCAATAGACCAGGAGAAACTAACTTACCTTTGTAGCCCCGGTGCCGAGCTATGGTTAGGGTTGGATGAATGTTTGTTGGATTGAATTATTAAACATCTCAGGATAATAATGCAGCATCTTTCCATCTCCAGAAACAAGATGCACTGGGGAACTCAAAGGCCACCAGCTTTGGAAGTCTTCGCTGCCAGGTCAAAGTGAGGAGCCGTGGTCAAGATTCTCCAGCTGTGTATTTGAAAAAGGGTAGGTTGGTTGGGCTCGTTGGCTCAGGGCCACAGTAGCTTCACACGATCATGTTTGGAGCTGGTTTCCGGCAGGTGCATGTTGGGAAGAGCCAGACTGTCCCCCTCCCCACTCCAACTCGGAGCCTGGCTTCTCTGAGCTCGTTCTTTGGCAGATTCAGCACAGCACGCTCCTCATGCAGGCACTGATCTCCCCTGTGACTGCAAAGGGATTTCCACATTATTCTCCTTTGTGCCATCAGATTTGATCCCATTGCAATCTAGCAGGGATTGAGAGCCTCATTCTGCAGGCAGAGCTAAGTTGCAGAGTGGACACATAGCTATGAAGTGAAGGATCATGGCAGAACCCGCTGAGTTCAGCCTGTGCCATCCGGAAGGCCCACGTGACCCATGAGGCTGGGTAAGCCGCTCGCTGGGGCCTGGGTGCTGGGCTCCCAGCAGCCACTCCTCCCAGGCTTCCTGATTCATAGAGCTTCTCCTTCTCCTCACTTTAATCTCTACCCTCCCAGGATGTTTTCCTCCCAGCGAACCCAGGCTCTGTCAGGTGCAGACCCTGAGTCAGTAAATCATTGGCATCAGGCCGAAATCTAGCTTTGCTAATCACCTCTTAGAGAGTGCCGGTGCTGCTGGTCCGGGGACCACGCTTTGAGTAGCAAGCTGTGTAGTACCGTATAGTTTACAGCTTCCTTTCTCATTCATCTTTTCATTTCACACTCATGGAAACTCTTGGAGAAAGGCACAAAGGGGATCCCATTCCCCATGTACACACGAGGAAGTGCTCTAGGCCGCTGCTAGCACATGGGAGAGGCAGGAGCTCTTTCCCTGGAATCCCGGGGTCTGCGCTCGCTGTTCTGCCCCACCCTTCCCACCTCCTGCCTCCTCTCCAGTGAGTGGAGAGGAAACATGCCAGCAAGGCATGCTCTGGGCTTTGTCCTCTGGGCCACAACCAGGCTCTGCCCTGTGCCCTGTGGCTCCGTCATAGCTGTTAAGGGCTGCAGAGCGAGGGAGGACGGTGGGGCCCTCCTGCCTGTGCGGAACCCCTGGTCTGACACCTATGAGCTGCGTGGTCTTGGGCCTGTTCCTTGACATTCTCGGCTTCGGTTTCCTCCTTAGTAAAACAGGAGTCATGGTGGACCAAGGTCAGCGGCGGATTGGAATGAGGTGACAAGTGTGAAGCTGTTAGGACAGGGCCGGGCTCATTAGGAAAGCTCAGCGAGTGTAGAACATTTCTGTAATCATCTTTGTTCCTGCTAAAAGTTTCCTGAGGGCCCGAGGCCGTGGCTGTGCACCAGATGACAGCCAAACGGGGCTCGACCTGGGACTTGGGGGTTAGGTGAAGGGGAGTACAGGTGTCACTCTCTGAGGTTCGTAACTCAGGGCAAGTGGCTTGGGGATTCCAGCGGCTTCAGACTTGTGCCAGAAAAAGCAGCAAGTGGAGACAATGCCACAGCTCAGGCCCAAAGCTGCTCTGACCTCGGTAGCAATTGCGAGCCCACAGCAGGGACAAGTGTTTGTGTATTTTTCCCTCTGGTCCTCTTTCACCTAATGCCTTCGTCCCCACTTCACAAAGAGTTTGCCTGGGAGATTGGAGTCTGGCAGAGCTCGGCTCTCTCTAATCTATGACCAGGGTCACTAGGATTTCTCTAATGTAGTGACCAGGGTCACTCGGATTTCTGCCACAGTCTTCGTTCCAATTATTTTTAATATCCTGTTTTTCTTTTTAAATAACAAAACATAAGGATTATTTTCTAAAAATCCAAATCAAAGTAGAATAGTAACCCCTACCCAAAATGTCCTTTAAAGTAATAGCTTGCTTGCCCTTTTATGACATCTGAAAAAATACAATTGTATTGTATTTCTGTTTAAGTGTTTGGTTTTTTTTTTGTTTTTGTTTTTGTTTTGTTTTGTTTTTTGTTTTTTAATATCACACAGAAAGTCCTGGTGTTTGTTATTTTTATTTTTCCTTTTTGTCTCCTGAAAGTTTATACTTTGGGGGAAAACTACAAATGAAATTAGGAAAATTCCTTGTTGCCAAACTAAATCAAGGGCAGAACTGTGTTTTGCTTTTTTTGGTTTGTGTTGCTTTTTGATTTAAAGCAGAAGTTGCACCAGGCGGCCGTTCTAGCTCTGGTGGAATGGAGGAGGAGGGGGAGGAGGAGTAAGTTAGGTCTGGTTTCCAACTCCTGCCTTCCTCTTCCTGTCTCTGTCTCTGATCAGGAACAACTTCTTTACTTCACTCGAAACTCAGTTTCTCCTCTGTAAAATGGGACTATGTCACAACCGAGGAGGACAGGCCACAGTTTCTGAAAGTCGCCCACACATGTCATCAGCTCCCAGTGGGTAGTTAATCATGTCCGTTCCCATCCCTGACCTTCAGTAACCCGGAAGGTGGGACTAAAGAAAGGGCCTGAGTCGCAGAGCTTGATCTGACACCCAATACCCTCTGCTGCCTACTCCCACTTAATGACTGTGGCTTTCAACTTGGGGGATGAGCCGTGGGTCTTTCAGAATCAAAGGATGTCAGTGCCCAAAGGTTCTTTAGAGGTTGTCTAGCCCAACCCCTCATCTCACAGATGAGGTCTAGGAAAAGGAACCATCTTACTACATGTGACATCAAAGTGGAACCTCCCCTGAGTCCGAAAGGCCTTCCTGGCCTGCTTCATTGTCCAGGCCTCTACCACGGCGGTGCAATAAGCACTTTTGTAGGCACTATGGATGCATCTGTGAGCAAAACAGAATCACTGATTGACAGAGGAATTGATCCAGCAATAAGATCGTCTCAGAGGGCAGTAAGTGCTTGGATGAAAATGAAACAGGACGAGGAGGTAAAGATGGGTATGAGCTGCTTCAGGGTGGTCAGGGAAGGAATCACAGAGGAGGGGACATTGGAACTGAGATCTGAAGGATGAAAAGCAGCCCACCAGCCAGGCATGGTGGCTCACACCTGTAATCCCAGCACTTTGGGAGGCCGAGGCAGGCAGATCATGAGGTCAGGAGATCGAGACCATTCTGGCTAACATGGTGAAACCCCGTCTCTACTACACATACAAAAAATTAGCCGGGCATGATGGTGGGCACCTGTAGTCCTAGCTACTGGGGAAGCTGAGGCAGGAGAATGGCGTGAACCAGGGAAGTGGAGCTTGCAGTGAGCCAATATTGCGCCACTGCACTCCAGCCTGGGCAACAGAGCGAGACTCTGTCTCAAAAAAAAAAAAAAAAAAAAAAGAAAGAAAGAAAGAAAAGAAAAGCAGCCCACCATGCAAAGGTCTCGGGGTAGGTGGTCCTCTCTGCCACCTGCCCTATGTGGAAGATATCAAGGGGAACTGAGATGTGGCCCTGGACTCCACAGCAACACCGTCCAATGAAACCTTTGGCAGTGATGGAAATGGTCTACAGATCTGTGCCGTCCATTAGTTACTCATGGCTATCGAGCGTTTGGAAGGTGGCTATTGCAATATTAACTTTGCTTAACTGACATTGATATTTAAATAGTCTCATAAGGCTATGATTATGGCATCAAACATTGGAGAATCACATGCTGTAGGGGAGGCCGACTCTCTCAAGTAGCTTAAATACAGGGAGAGAGAGAGTAGAGGCTTTAGTACAGTCACAAATGGAATGTATGAGAGATCAAGGGAGAGAGAGATGAATTCTAACTGTACAAATGCAGAGATGGACCCTTCAAATAAAGCTGGGTTTTGGTGAAGAGTGGATTTGCGTTTGAGGCAGAAGGGACTGAGTGAGCCAATGCTTGGAGGGAGAACATGCTGACGTTTTGGAGATATGTAAAACACCTGCTGAGCATAAGTTAAGCGGCAGGCTCGTTGTTGTTCAGCCCTTTTATATACAGTCTACTTTTTTTTTTTTTTTTTCGAGACGGAGTTTCACTCTGTTGCCCACACTGGAGTGCAGTGGCGGGATCTCGGCTCACTGCAACCTCTGCCTCCCGGGTTCGAGGGATTCTCCTGCCTCAGCCTCTCGAGTAACTGGGACTACAGGCATGCATCATCACACCTGGCTAATATTTGTATTGTTAGTAGAGACGGGATTTCACCATTTGGCCCAGCTAGTCTTGAACTCCTGACCTCAAGTGATCTGCCCGCCTCAGCCTCCCAAAGTGGTGGGATTACAGGCATGAGCCACTGTGCCCGGCCCCAGTCTATGTTTTCTCATCTGTTCAATGTTCGTGAGGATTACTTATTATCATCCTCATTGTACAGACGGGAGGCTTGGGAGGCTGAGGATCCAAGGAATTAGGACCTTCCTTGGCAGGGTGCCCTCAGATCTGTTTGATCTGAAGCTCGCGCTCTTGGGTCTCACACTGAAAACCTCTCTACGACCTCCAGGTGTATGAGTCAGATAAGATGTGGTGATCTGCCAGGCTGACAGGAGGTCAGGGTGGTGAAGGGCACAGGTCCTGGTGCCCTGTCCACCACCCACCGGCGTATAAACCTGAGCCAGACAGTTCCCATGTCAAGACTTTTCCCCAAATGGAAAATGGGCATAAGAATGGGGCAGACATTTAGGCTATAGTGCTCTATATATCTATCCCTGGAAAATCTCATGTTTGCAAAAATGATGCTCTAAAATTAACAGGGCTGATTTGAAAACTAGAGTTAGGGACGGGAAACTCAAACCATGCCACTTTTAGGTAGACCAATGGAAAAAAAAATTAACAATTCTACTTGAAAATGCTAGAACAGTTTTGAAAAAGATGTGTTGAATTCATAATAAAGAAATGCTTCTGAAAATGTAAAAGGGCAAGGTAGCTTGATGGGGGAGGGTGTAAGGAAGGGTTGAGGCTGCTAAGTTATGGAGACAAGGGCTGCTTGCACAAAGGGAAGGGAAAACTCTGCAGTCATAACTTTGAAGACAGCCCCTGGATGGGGTCAGTCTCAGGCAAGAGGAAGAATGTGGGATCATGGGTATTGTGTACAGTCCTGAGTTCTTGCAGTTTGCTGCTTTCAGCTGCATTTGTTTACACAGCATTCATTTGATGATGTTTGATGGCACAAGGCAATGACATGTTGAGAAAACTGTAGATAGTGCAAGCAATGTGACTTCAGCATTACAGTGGCCAAGCTTCCCTACCACATGTTTAAACTAATTTGTGTGATAGAAGCACATGTGATAGCAGGGCAGTGAAAATCAAATGAAACCATGTAGGTAGAGCATGTGGCACAGGGTCTGTGTATATACTTACGGCTCAATACATATTTGCTGGTAATAATAAACATAAAAATATATGGCCATTTTTCTACACATACCCTTTGGACCCTTGAAGATGTGATGGGCATTTGTCCCAGTCTCCTGGGTCTGGGGCCATGGCCTTGGCTGGCTCTACCCTCTTCATGCACAGGCATATCCAGAAGCTTTGTGGCACGGAGAGCAATTCGTCTTGGCCCACACGCCACCTCGAGCACAGTTGCAGCTAAGTCAACAAACTGTCCTATGAGATCAGTAAGCTCTGTCCAACCCTGCCATGTTTTGAGGTCTTTTAAAATTTTGTTCTGCCTTTCCCCCAGGCCAAGGATCCACCACAACACTTCAGAAAAGCTTTGAACCCACTGGTTTCCAAAACATGCTTTCCGGATTGTACAACCCCATTGTGTTCTCAGCCTCAGGAGCCAATCTGACCGATGCTCACCTCTTCTGTCTTCTTGCATGTGACCGTGATCTGTGTTGCGATGGCTTCGTCCTCACACAGGTCCAAGGAGGTAATGTTGGTGGTGAGGGCCAGGACCTAACAAGGGATGGGGAACACACAGGAATGCAGAAGCCAGGACACACAACGTGGCGCTGCATGGGGTGTACAGTGTGAGTGCCTACACCCAAATAGAAGGCAATAGTCAAGTACACAATACACACATGGTACTCACATTCACATTCCACGTGTTATACACTGTGCTGGCCCCTTCACCTTGTAATACTGGTTTATTCTTTTCTGTTATCTTTAAGAGACATATTGCAAGCTCCATTTGACACACTGAGAAACTAAGGCTCAGATCATTTAAATCATTTGCTCATGGTCAGACACCTTGAAAAGTGATAGAGCCAGGGTTTGACCCAAGTTGTGTCTTCTACAGCACCTTACTGTCACTTGTGAAGCTGGGACTGGACATATTCGGTCAAAAAATGTTAGCTCATTCTTACTTCCCACCATCAGTCATTCAGCAATGATCTATTGATTGCCCACTCACCAGGTCCTGTGATCAATATGCCTATCATTTTCAATAGTATTTCAGCAATGGAGATGCGCTTCTGTTTATGGAAATAAATTCATGTACTCAGCAGTGTGGCCTAGTGGTTGAGAAGGGACTTTGGTGTTATGGACCTGGGTTCTAGTCACTGCTGTCACTTTCTGGCTGTGTGATCTTGGACAAGTTACTTAAACGAAGTTGTACTTCCTTTGTTTATAAAATACAGATAATAATACTTTATATTGGACTACTTGTTATTAAGATAATGAGTGCAAAATGTTGCATGTAGATTTGGCTCCTGGTGTGCCACTGATTGACTAAAAGGGTCTTAACTGTTTTATATGAAAACCAATCCTATTTCTCCTTAGCAGCATCAAACTGTGACTGTTTTATATGAAAACCAATCCTGTTTCTCTTAGCAGCATCAAACTGTAGGCCACTATGTGACTAGTCACATTAAATTTATGAAAAATTCTAAAGATTAGAAAAAATTGGAATAGTCTGATATATCTTGTTATGGTTCTCACTTAAGTCAACAGGAGACTCTAACTGATCACCATATTTGTGCAATTGAATGTGCTAGGCATTAGGAACAGATAAAAAGGACTTAGGGTCTGGGGGGAGAGGCAGTGTATACCGTGAAAGGGGAATAAATGGCCTTTACTCATTTATTCATCCCTGCTTGCATTCAGCAAACATGTGTGGAGCACTGCTCAGCATCAGGCTTCAGAACTAGGCAGTGTGCGACGCAAATACCTGATGAGGTAGAGACATAGAAGCCTTGAAGTGTGAAGGAAGGGGATAACAAGAGGAAGGTCAGGGGAGGCTTCCAGGAAGCAGAGGAACTTGGGCCAGGTTTTGTGGGATGAGCAGTATTTAGATGACAGAGTGGGAGGATTTGGTTCAGAGTGGGTATCCTTGTGAGCTGAGCTACAGACAGAGAGACCCCAGGTTTTCTGAAGACTATTAACTGAGACATGGAGTTGATCAGGAGGCAGGTGTTTTTTGGTTTCACCTCCAGGACTGCTGCTGCCTCCAGCATCTACACAATATCCCCACCAGGCTCAGGGTAGAGGGTGTCTCTTTCTGAGAAGGACTAACCCTGCCTCCTGGGTACACGAGCCCCTTGTCTCACCTTTGCAGGGCCATGCCTAATACAATATGGATGTTTGTCCTTCATCTCATGTTGAAATGTGACCCCCAGTGTTGGAGGTGAGGCCTAGTGGGAGGTGTTAGGTAACAGGGTTGGATTTCTCATGGATGGCTTGGTGCTGTCCTCTTGACAGTGAGTGAGTTCTTGCAAGATCCTTGAAAGTGTATGCCACCTCCCCCTTTGTCTAACTCCTAATCTCCTATAACATGCCTGCCCCCCCTTCACCTTCTGTCATGAATGTAAGTTTCCTGAGGCCTCACCAGCAGTAGATGCCAGCACCATGTTTCTTGTACTATCTGCAGAATCATGAGCCAATTAAATCTCTTTACTTTATAAATTACCCGGCAGGTATTTATCTATAGCAATGCAAGAACAGCCTAGTACAATGCCCCTGCCCTCCTCCCTGCTCTCCCCCTGTCACTAACCCAGTGTTTTCCAGGGCTCCCCATCAGGAGGCAGGTACAGTATTCTTAGCCCCTCTCCCTTCTTAAAATCCAAAACATGCATGGCCCCACTTGACCTCCGACCTTCCCTTGAGTGCCTCTCCGGTTGCTCTCCTTCTCTACCACAGCCAAACCCTATAAGCTGAGACCCTGTCTCACCCCCAAACTGCTTCTACCAGATATCCAGTCACCAGGGGCATCTTCTGCTCCTCCATAGGCCTGTTGTCTCTGGCAGCTGTCACTATTTCCTGCTGTCCAGTTCTTTCGACCTTCCTCTTTCGAAAGAGGTCTTCTTTCAACATCTCCTCTTCTGACCATCCTCTCCTGACCTCCAAGATGCCCTTCTCTTGCTACTTAAACTACCCCTTCTCATCTCTTTCAGCTTTCTGGGTTGAATCCTTAGATGACCTTTGGGACCTTTGATAGGTCCCACCTCTACCTCTTGTGGGTCTTTGTTCTGGGTGTGACCTCTCTGCAGAGATGAGTGTATGCACATCCATACACTCATCTGCTGTCCGGATATACCCTCTTAGACATCCGTTAGGAATCTCAAAGTCAAATGAATGGGTAGATTTTACCCTAAACCAGTCAATCTCAGTGAAGGGCACCTGAGCCACAGACCTGGGATCATACTGAATGCCCGACAGCCCCCTTCCCTTCTGTGAAGCTGTCACTCCAATTTCCTGTTGCTCTCTTACTATCATGTTTGAGACCGAAGTGTATTCCATCCCTGTCACCACAGTCTGCATTTAGGCCTGTATTATTATTTTCTTGGCACCTGTACCAGTCTCTTAATTGGCCTCTCACCACCAACCCCCACATACTTGACTAGATGCCCCTTCCTCCAAGTCATCCTATTCAACTTTAAGCTCTCCTTGTGATTTCCTCCTCCTGGAGTACTATTTTGTCCCTTCTCTTTGTATCCAGGTTCACATATCCAATCTCCCTGGTGGATTCAAACTCCCCAGGCTATGAAAGAGTTATTTATCCTCAGCCTTTAGGACAGCCATGCTCACTGTAGGTGCAGAGGAATGCTATTGAATAGGGCAGACCCCAAAGTGGGGAAGTGATCTGCCTGATGCCCACATTCTAGTGGTCAGCAAAGTGGAACTTGGCTTTCCTGACTTATGGCATAGACGCTTGTGCTCTACTCCCCCTCCCACTCCCGCCGTCTCCACCTCCTCCTCTCAGATCCAGAGGGAGAAAAGGATAATTGTTAATTGCTAGACTCTGAAGACAAGTGAATATTGCATTGAAAACATATAATAAATGTTTTGCCCTATTCGGAGAGATAAATTAAGACTTCCCCAAATCTTGAATCATGTGTAGGTTTAAATGAGGTAAAGATAAGAGGGAAGGTGATGTTAAATGGAAAGAATAGCTTATGCAAAGGCCCTGTGGGAAGAGGATGCAGGATAAAGAAGAGAAGGCTAGAGGAAGTCGTGGTCCCTGGAGCAGAGAGTACAAGGCCAGAGGTTTAGGAGGCAGGAGGGAGAGGCCAGGCCACAGTGAGGAGAACATTTTAGGTGGCATGAATAGTTGTTTTTATTCTAATAACAACTGGAAGCCACTGAATGTTTTAAGCAAGGAAGTGTCATGATCAGATTTGAACTTGGACATGAGTGCTTGCCATGTCATGGCTTGAGTGTGGAGAAGGTTGTGGCTGGGGGTCAGAGTAGATGCAGAGATGAGTTAGAAACTGCCGCAGTAGTCCAGGGAAGAAGGTATGATATCCTGGGCTAGGGCTGTTGAAGTGGAGACGGGGAATGGAAGACAGATTCAAAGCATCCCCAGGAGGCAAATTCAATAGGACTTTGAATTTGAGGATTGAGGAAGAGATGTCAATGATTGTTCTTGGGTATCTAACTTGTTCACCTGTTGTGTGGCAAATGAAAGAGATTGGATGTCCAATTTGGCGATGGAAGAGGGAGATTTAGGAAGGCCATGGGTTCATGTGGGGTATACTAAGTTTGAAGTGACTTTTGAGACATTCACAAAATGTCAGCTGAGTTTTTAGATGCAAAGATCCAGAGCTCAGAAGGGAAGTGTGGATGGAAGATATAAATGTGTAAATTACAGCTTCAAGTCGGTATCAAAGGTCTGGGTATGAATGCGTTTTTCTAGGAGGAGGGTGCAGAATGAGGAAATATAGAGGGGATGGAGCTGATCTTGATGAGCAAACTACATAACAGGTAGAGAATCTGCAAAGAGATAGAGAAGGAGCAGCCAGACAGGGAGGAGGAGACGGGAATAGTGGATCCTCGCGAAAGCTAGGGTGGGAGAGGGTGGCATGGTGAGGAAGTTGTCAACAGTCTTGAGTGCTGCTGAGAGTTCAAATAAGGTGATTCCTGAAAAATGCTGAGTTTAGCTCACAGTGGTCAGGGTGGCTAAAATGAGAACGTTTTGTTGGAGTGGTGGGGCAGGAACACAGATTAGAATTAGCTGATTCATAAAATTCCTTCTACATTTAATGCTCTATGATTATGTGATGTGGATTCCTGTTAGTGTTTAGATAAGAAAAATATGTTACACACACACACACAAACACGCATACACACACACACACGCACACACACACTTGTATTTGTCTTGATGTATATCTATATTTAGAAACACCATAACTCAAATCAAGGATTCCTCTTTGAACTAAATGTATTTTCTGAGGATACCACAATTTCCCCAGATGCACGATGACTCACCAGACCCAAAGGTTGATTTCATTTTCCTTAGGATCATATATGGAAGAATGTTTCTGTTCCATGCAGCGGTAAGCCCACAAAATCCTTTTTTTCCATGATATTTCTGGCTGGCAGCTTGCTTGCTTTTCCCTCCAAGTTTAACCTGTGATCTGTGAATTATGTTGAACTGAACCTCGCAATGCTGAAAGTCAAGCCGTCTTTGAAATACACATAAAGTATCGGGCAGATGTTTTCCCCAGTCTTGTCCAGTGGGCAAAGCTGGAGTTTTAACTTACGAAGCTTTGGCTGGATCTGCTGACGACCAGGAACAGAATTCTGCTACATCCTTTACCACAGCCTGGAAAGTCATTTAGCTCCGGTGGATTCCCCCCACTTCCCCTGCTTTCCTTTCTCCCCTCCCAACAAGTCTCCAGCTTCCTGCGATCTCTACCCCTCCATGGCTTTGTTTCCACTGAGAGTTATTAGTGAAAATTCATGGGGCGTCTGAACTACATTTTAGTGGAGACTGCTTGGAAGTGGGGCTCTGAGGGCCTTGAGTGGCTTCAGGGTCACAGGAGTGCAACTGAAGCTAAGCTGGCAATATATGACCAGCAAAGTGACTTCCAGCCTCTCCCTGGCCCCCACCTCCCAGGCACAGCCTTCTCGAGGACATTTGGTACTAGTTAAAGAGGAAAGCTGTATGGGTTTCTCTACTGAGGTCTGAGAGCAAAAGGAAAAATGCACCCTGCCTCTTGTTAATTCCATCATTCTGTTCCCTGGCTTTCAAGCAAGCCAGACCACAGTGATCAGCCTTCCTCGAACTCTCCCGGGCTCTGAGTGTGCCCCTTGCTGGTGCTGCCCTCACGTTCCACGGCTGGCCCTGAAGCCTGCCCCTTGCTGAGGCTCTTGCTGCCTGCTGGCCGTTCCACAATTTCTCAGCTCCTAGAAAAACCATTCTTCCTTTCTGTGCCTCAGTTTCCCCATCTGTAAAACGAGGTGGTCTAACTAGGTCAGTGATTCTCCATGGTGCTCTTTACAAATGCTTATGCCCAAATGCACCCCGCCCCATACACATGACCTAGCAAGTCAGAAACTCTGTGGTTGATACCTAGAAATGAGCATTTTCAAAACCCTTCCTGCATTTCTGATGTCATCAGTCTAAGCATCCATGTTCGGAAACCACCATATTAGATGACCTGGAAGGTCACTTTAAAAATTCAGAAATTTACTGCAGTTTAACAGTGGCCAGCAGAAGCAAAAAGGACACAGTGTGAAATTTTTAAGCCAGACATCGATGAGTCACCTACTCTGGGGAAATTCTGGAGATAGAATGGTTTAGAACTAGATCCAGATTGGACATAAATTAGGAAATTAGAATGAGGAATGGAGTAGGAGTTGTGGGATAATATATTGCCCTTTCTTTTTCCAGGGGAGTCTGAACAACTCTACTACCTAGAAGGTTTATTTATCCAAATGGAATAGATACAAATTTATAAATCTAAATATCCTCAAGTAGCTTAATTAACTTACATGAGACTCAGTTTTCTCATTGGTAAAATGGAGATAGTAATGTCTATAAGAATTAAGGGAATTAATATACTTAAAGACTTACACAGTGGCTGGCACATAGCAGATGTAAAAAACGTGTGAGTTACTTGAATGTATCCAAATAAAATCACTATCAAATTCCATTAGCTTGGGAATAGGTCTTCCTGATGCTAAACAAAGTCATAATTTTTGGGTAGCTTTTTAAAATTGAGAGTCAGGAGACATATTCAAGATAAAAGAGTCCAATGTCATCTCCCCTAGTTTTCTCTCCACACATCCTAGGCATATGGACACATAGTCTCTGCTTGGATATGTCCAAAGACGAGGAGCTCAATTCCTAACAGGGAAGTATGTGTCATTGGTGCATAGGTGTTAGTTTTTAATAGTTTCTTACTCCATCTCAAAAAAAAAAAAATCTTACTTTGAATCTAAATACTCCTTTATGAGACCCTTTAAGGTTGATCTCGTGTGTGTGTGTGTGTGTGTATGTGAGAGAGCAAGAGAGACAGACAGAGAGAGAGAGAATATGATGGGAAGTGAGGCAGAAGGGCAGGAGAAAAGGAGGAGGAAACTGAAGCAGCAGCAGCTCAGGAAAATCACCCTGTTCAGCAGGTGTAGACCATGGTGACTGAGGATTCTGGCAGTGATGCCCTCAGGATGTTGGAGGTACTGTCAGTGCTGTGGGCGCCATGAAGAAGAGCTCTCATGGGGAGGGAAGGGATCAGCAGGTTTGAAGGAGGTGGCCCTCCCCTTGGAAATTTGCCAATAAGATAACTGCAGTACTCTCAGGCAGGATTGTCTCAATTTAAAACCAGACTCTTGAGTTCTAGCGTCTGTGTCTTCTCCTGAGATGCTGTCACCTATCTTTATCTGCAAATGCTCTCAGGGGACAGAGAAGAGTCTCTAAAGGTCTGCCTCCATCACAGTGACCTCTCCTCCCTCTTGTGCTCCTCAGTTGCCATCATCTGTGGGTTGCTGAGCTCACCCAATGTCCTGCTTTGCAATGTCAAAGACTGGATGGATCCCTCTGAAGCCCGGGCTAATGCTACGTGTCCTGGTGTGACATATGACCAGGAGAGCCGCCAGGTGACATTGCATCTTGGAGGCCAGGAGTTCATCAAGAGTAAGTCTTTGCCATTTGTCCATATTCCTTCAAAATTATTCTTCCCACCAGCAAGGCCCTCTGCTACTTTCTTATGAGCTCTCCTTGTGGCCTGAGGAACTTACACGTCTGAAAAGAAAACTTTACCAATTATACTGGATGGAAACAACCCTGGCATCTCAGCAGAACCCTATGGGAAGCATCCATTTAGCTCCTCAGATTGCAGGTGGACTGCAGGGAGCATGGCCCAGCAGGGCAAGTCTGCTGCTGTCAAGAATCTTGGGGTTAGGTGGCAATTGATGGATCTCATCTAGTCTTGGCTGGCACATCTGGGCCCTGCTCTATGAGTTTCTCATCCTCCTCTGGAGGAACGTACTCTTCTGTCGATGGCAGAAGCGGGAGCAAGGAGAAATAAGCAAGGTCTCTGTTGGTGGAGCTCAGATCTGTCACATTACTGTTTCTGCCTCATCCTATTGGATAAAGCAAATCCCATGGCCAAACAAGAGACAAAGGGTGAGAAATAGACTCTGCTCCTATAGTGGGGGGAACTGCAAAGTCATGTGCAAATAGTAGGACTACAAACAAGGATGGAAAACTGGAGCCTGAAATGCAATCTGTCCCCCAAACTAATGCCCATCCAGGCGTATTTTCTCCCTCTATGAGTTAAGAAATTCCAGGTTTACCAATTGTACTGCCTACTCCAATGATGGGTGCAAGGGACTGTGGGCTCCATTGCATGGACTCAACTAACAGAAATAACTATTGGGCTTTCTCCTTCCTCTTCTTTCTTTTGGAAGCTCTTTTCTACAAACATATAAACATTACAGTGAGGCTGCATCTCTGTGATCATCTGCCCCAGCCTCTCAGTTTCCAGAGATGGGCAGTTAGTGCCTGAGGCCCCCCAGCCAGTGGCATCTCCTTTCTACCCTCTCAGCCCTGCACTGCCTCTCCCAGCAGACCCCCATCAGGAAAAAGCGGATGCCCACTCTGTGCTGGGCTAGGGACTGGCCAGCCATGTACTACTGATGTGATCAGGAAAGACAGGACCAGCACCACCAGCACCACCATCACTGGGAGCTGGTTAGAAATGCAGAGTCTCAGGCCACACCCCAGCCCTCAGGGTGGGTCCCAGGAATCTGTGTTCTAACAAATGGTCCGGACAATACTTATGTAGCGCTGTTGGCTTGAAAGTTTCCTTCCATCCCTGAGAGTCTGAGTTATGATGAAGATGGGGCCAGCTGCTGCCTTCCCTCTTCTAGTTCCAGAGTGAGGTTGAGGGGAAGCCCTGCTCCTCGTTGTCTGTTTTTCTGCCAGAACCTGAACTGGGAAAGCACCGCCATGCTTCTTCTCCACCTTCTGAGTTGAGAGCAATGAAGGCATGTGCAGGTGCTGACCAGATAGTCTGAGCGCCTGATGTGAGAGGGTTAATGGGGTTCTTTTTGTGGGAACCCTTGGGTGCTTGTGTTGCTGCAGGAAGTGGTCTCCCAAAGGCTGGCAGAGGGTCTCTTCTGCCTCCCAGGGAAGCTTCTGAGACCCACACCTTTATATCTTGCATTTCTCAAGGTTCCAGTGGCAGAGCATTCCATGTCACCCCATGTCACCTCCTCCAAGAGGGCTCCCTGACTACCCACAGGGCTTAGTGCTTCCTCGACTGCAGAGCTTCATGGATGCTCTGCCTGTTCCTTTGTTAGGCAGTGCAGTCAGTGGCCTGCCACCATTGCGCATTTACCTGTCTGTGGAAAGTTTGTCTGTGATGTTAAATCCTAGCATTGGGCACCACTTGTGTGACCTGGAGTAGGTCAATGAATGTTTTCAGGCCTAATTGCCTGTCTATATAATGAGAATAATACCAGTACCCATCTCATGGGGTTGGGAGGATGAAAGGAGAGGGTATAACAATACAAAATAAGGATAATAGAAATGACTTATGTAGCACACCCTCTGAGGCAGCCCTGCTCTGAGGCCTTGACCTATGCTCACAAGTCCTCAACACAGTGCTTCAAGGGAGGCACTCTTATCATCATCATCCCCGTTTGCCGGCTGAAGACACTCAGGCACATAGCACTTAGGGGACTTCCCTAGGTTTTAGAGCTTGTCAATAAGAGGGCTGGGATCTGAAACCTGGCATCCCAGCTCTTACACGGCCATTCTTAACCACTCCTCTGTATCAGCCCTTGCAGATCAAGAACTTAGCAGAGTTCCTGATCTGTGGTATTGATATTAGATGATGTTATCATTATTTTCTTAATTTGTCATTGTTTTCTGCCATATCTTAAAAACGGAATTGTGTTTCATTAGTTTCTGGATTCCCACCATTGAGCTATGTTTTACAAAGATGGCATAGAAAAAAATATATATATGTGTATATGGAGTGCATGGTCACCAAATTCTGAAAGAAAATATCACAGAATTTGGTGGAATTCCATAAAGCATAAATAGTTTCTTTTGGGGTCAATAAAATCTAATCACTCGTTTATGTGATGGGTAGAAAACATATGGTATTCATTACTCCAGGAGCACCGGGTGAACACAGGCATTTCAAGAAAGACATATGATATTTTCATGGCAGTAAATCCAAAGTGAATTGCTCAACCCAGAGCGTGTGCTTGGTATGTGCCCAAGAAATGAGGACTGTGCCCTTATCTGGCCTCCCAGAGAAGTGATTACCAGAAGACCTTTGAAATGTTTGTTTTTTTCAGTGCCTTATGTGTGTGTGTGTATTGTGCAGTGAGGGCAAGGCTTTAAGAAGTATGCACTATGATAGGGATTTCAGGCAGCCTTGATACTCCAAATTGGAGGTTGCCCTATACAAAGGCTGAGTAGGAGGCTACCCCCAATTGAAGACAACAGGGCACAGATATTTCCTCTTCAAAATAAGAGGTCAGCCTTTTAGTATGATTAACACCTGGAGGTGAGAGGGAGAGAGTGTAATAATTTAAATTCTAACTACAGCGTGAAGAACTGATAGATACCCTTTTCTAACAACAGATATTGATGGAGGAAAAGAGGAGGGTTCTGGGTATAGGAACAGTTGCAGGGGAGGGTGTGAAATGATTTGAAAGAACATGGGGAGGCGCTAGGGACAATTAAGACAAACTCCATCCCCACTAAACTTGATTGAGGACTGGCCTCTTCCTCCCAGTTTAACAATGGGATAGATGGTTGTGAAGACAGACTCTGGAATCCGGCCCTGGAATCTGAATTCCAGTGTGAATGTGTCCTCGCTGCGTGGCCCTTCTAGGTTTTGGCATTCCCAATTATTCAGTGAGGATAATGGTGGTCTCTGACTCTCCAGGTGGTTGGGAGGATTAAAGAAGAATGTGTGTGGAACAGCAGAGTGGTGCTGAGCAGGGCAGGCTCACAGTGGACACGGGAGATGGGGCACAAGGGCTGAGAGTGAAAATGTCTGGAATGGAGCCTGGCTTTTCCCCTAGCTCTGTGACCATTCAAGACATTTGACCACCTTCAGCCTCAGGGCTTCCATCTGTGCAGTGGGTGCATTTGTTCACCGATTACCGAGTGAAGTGCTGGCATGCTCCCTAGGCTGTCAAAGAATGCCTTGTTCTCTGGTCTCTGGTTCCCTAACAGCACATCCAGCAGAGGCACCCATGGGACTTCTGGGTACAGACTTCTGCTTTTGTTGATCAATTCACTGGTACTATCAGGCTGTGGTTCAACACATGACCTGGGTAATGGAGAATTAGCATTTGTTCTTAAAGCACAAATGAGTTGATTGCCAGGTGTAGGAAATCACAACCCCAGAGAACACAAGTTCAAGTAGTAAATATCTGCACTGCATTATACAAAGTACTTTCACATACAACTCAATCGATCCTTTGGGTACTCTGGTGAGGCAGTTGGTTATATCACAATTTCACTCATGAGAGTGAAGTTTGGAGCTCTGACATGACACACCTTAAGAAACAATCTGCATTAGCGCCATGGCTGGGGCTCAAGCCTTCAGCTTAGGAGACCAGTGCTGTCTTGTGGAAGCTCTCTACCCACCTCTCTCTGCCACCTTCTGCTTCCACCATCCTGTGTGCAATTTACTGGAAGTGCAAAGTGCTTTGGGGTTATCCTTGTTATTGTGCCAGAAAAATTAAGGAGTCTCTGGTAACTGAGAGTGTCACCCCTCAGACATCGCTTTGGGGCCAGCTATGCTCCAGATATTGGGTATTAATGCCAGCTAATGGGATCTTCTACTTCAAGGATTTTACAGGGCTGTTGGGAGAAGGGAACAGAAGATTCAGGAAAGCTGTAGGGTCAACTGTGAGTTGCAGTGGGGAGCTGGGAGATGTGCAAACAGCTTTGGAGGTGGTGAGTTGGTGGGGAGCCCTCCCCCAGGCTGGGGCAGCCCTTGTGTTTCCTCCTCCCTCCCTCATATCCTGAGCAGCTGCTGGGTAGGTGTGAGGGTGAGGTGACCAGGACAGGTCTGGAGGCAAAGATGGCGAGAGTGGCTTCTGTTCTCAAGGAGCTCACAGGCTAGATGGGGTGAGAGATACAGAGATTATTAAATACAGCAGACCTCCTGTTTGCCCATCTTAGTGGACTGACAAGGATTGTAGGAATGCAGAATGTCCCCTTAGCATAACCTTTCCTGTTTGGTAAAAGCTTCATTCAGGTCACCTGCCACACAGAAGTTAGGACTGACTTCTAATACCAGCCCCAACAAACAATTGTACCCCAAACAACAAATCCCACAAAACACCTGGAGGCTATTTTAATCTCATTTGGAGACACAGCACCTTTTGCTGTGAGGTTTCTGCCGTCAGCAATGAGTGATGGCTGAGAATATGAGATTTTGCTTCACCTTGGTGCCTGAGTTGACATGTGTTCTCCAGAGAGAAATCCACTCAGGATCTGGATCTCCCAAATTTCCAGTGAGCATTTCTGAGTGTATTCAACTATTTGCTCCTGGCTGGGTCAACCCTCTTATTTCTCAGAAAAACATCTTAGAAAGCTCTGGGGCTGCATATGGCTAGTTTTGACAAATCTTGAAGTGCAAATGAATGGAAAACAGGCAGATTAAATGTCCCCTAATGCCACTCAGACGTAAAATTTGATAGAAAAAAAAAAAAAGCCTTGGCAGAAATACTTCTGGGTTCATCCTGAATCCAAAAGGCTTGATGTTGAGTGATTGTGAGGCTTTGCCTGATGTTCAGTTTATAGGGGTCTGTTTTATGTCAGTGTTTGTCATTACCTTGGGGTGCCAGGACCTCAGTGGAGAAAGTTACAATACACCTGTGGTACTCATTGCAACCAGATGCATCTAGATTAGATGGCTGATGAATGCCTAGAAATAGGATGGGCCATTTAAAAAGGGCCCTATCAGTTATTAGTTACTGCTGTCACAGGTTGGGTGTTGCCATGTGCTTAGTGCTATGTTTGTGTCTTAGTTTATAGTTTGGCTTCTCCCAGAATCAACCATGAGACAAAGATTCAGGAGTGTCATGTAAATAGGAAGGACAAGGAATATGAACAGAGTCTCAGGGGAAGTAACACAGAGAAGAGACGACAGCCAATAAAGGGTGGACTCTGAGGCCAGCTGTACTTAATTCCCTGGATCAGTGTAAAACACACTTCAGAATGACCCTGCCAGCTGGGCCAAGGAACAGGGTGTGCACCCAGCAGTGCTGCAGAGGACTTGGCTGACAATTGCAGGGAGGGCAGCAGCTCCTGGCCCGTCCATCCTGCCACTGTGCCGAGGGCAGCTGTGGCTTTCTACAACTCCCTCAGAGCCCTGGGCATAGACCAGCAGTTCACATTGCATACGTCATTTCCACTCATCGTCTAAGAACGGGAGAGAAATGGCATTTTCTCCATTTACTGAGGGGGAGAATAAGGCATAGGGACTCAAGGGAACTTCCTCAAGGTTTTTCAGCTCACCAGTAGCACAGTTCGGGTTTCCTTTACGCCACAGTCATTACTCAGATCTGCTTTGCGCTGGGAAGTGGGATGTAGAGATCCTGATATCTGCCTCCTGTTAAGGAAGCTCACTGTCTAGGAGAGGGGCAGGGGCCATTGTATTGGTGCAGCTGACCAGGCCTCGGTTCTCCTGAGGCTGGGCACCATCTGCTGGGAAGGACCCTGGGAGACTCCATCCTTATATCAATGCCTCCAGGACCTACAGCAGCCATTCTGAACCTACCTAACCCACACTGGAGGCCCAGGAGTGTCAGCTGATTCTTCACAATGGTCATCTTTGATGGCTGGAGGTCTTTCCCCTCCCAACTCACTAGTGGATTGTAATGAAAGCAAGTCTCCGAATTCTACCACACATCCAAGCAGTTACTAGCAAACAGGCCCAGAAACTGTCACGACCTGTCACCTGTTCAGTGGCCCCAATGAAGCCCCAGCTTGCTATCCTTGGCACCTTGTTGGAAAGGTTTATTTAAGACAGAACTAATACTATTCTCACAGCTGAACTTAACTCACCTTCTTGTCAAAATCAGATGAACAAGAATCTTCCATATCCGTGACTGATCACAGACCCGTTTTGAATCAAGCCACGGCTCTAGGGCTATTGGGCTCAGGAATCTGTCACAATCTCTACCTGCCAGCATAGGAGTGACACTGTGATACATTTAGCCAAGCCATGTTTTGAATGCTATGTATCTGACCAATAGGTATGTACCTATTTCCAGCATTCATTATGCTAATTAACAAAGCCCGGTGGTGGTGGTGGTAACTGGGATAAAGAGGTGATGCATCTGTAACTGCTTCCTGGAGGGTGGGGCTCCTGGACAGCAACTTTTCTGTGCCACTCCTAGAGTGTGCTTTTCCGTGTAGGATCCTGCCCAGTTTAATCTGAGGGTGTGGATTAAATTTGACTGCCACAGACGCAGCGCATGATCTCCTCAGAAGTTTTCTGAGTAAAGACCACGGCACACCCAGCAATGCGGGAGAATCAGGTTCTGTGCCCAAACCCTCAAGTTCTCAGTGTGTTTGTGCTCCTGCAGCCTTGATCACAGGGGCAGCGACCCTGAATCAGGGGCTGGAGGCCTGTGTGTATAGCAGGGATAACTCAGTTATTGTGGAAGAAATGAAAGTATTTTCTAGGCAGTCAAACTATGACCATTTATCAGAGAAGAGGAGGAACGATGCTGCTTGGGTTCTCTATACCTTCTTACAGTCATCAGTATTCTATTAGGGAAATTTTGGGGAATGGAGTAAGGGGTCAGAAATCTGTTTAGGAAAACTAATTTGGGGCTAACCTTCTGATGCGTGGGAGGGCAGTGCTCTGTGTTTATTTGGTGGGCTTTGAGTATCATTCATTGTTTTGTTCTCCCTCCTTCATTTAGCCTTGCATTTATTTATATACTGAACCCCAGTTCTGTGCCAAGAATTGTGCTGGGGGAATGGGCGATATAAAGAAGGGACTTACAGTATGTTCAGGAAGCTGGACAGTATCTACCAGGCATAAGGGGAGAGAAAGAAAAGCTCTGAATACTGCAAACCCAGAGGAGGGGGACCTGTGACCAGCTGGAGAGCTGAGGGAAGCCTTTCAGGAGGCGGTGATGCAGAACCTGATTCTGAAAGAATGAGTAGAGGTCAATCAAGTGAAACAGAACAGGGTTCTAGGCAGAGAGAAAAATACATGCAACGACGCAGAGGTCTGACAGCAAGCATTCAATGTGACTTGGGAGGTGAGCACTTTGGAGACAGATTAGGGCATGAGGCTGTCATGAGCCAGATTGCAAGGAACTGAATTCTGACATCCCTGTAGCTCCTGCAGGACCAAAGGTAGGTTTGTCTTTCAGGATGAGTACCTGGGGGCTGTGTGGCTGAGGGATGGGAGGGGGCCAAGGTCAAGGCCTAGGTGGGGATCAGCTAAAGCCTAATGGAGTTAGGAGATGTGCTGAGGCTTGAGCTGAGAGGAAGGGTTCAGAGGAGAGGAAAGATTAAAGAACAGTTTAGGGACTAGTCTGAATGGATGCAGAGACTGATGGAGAAGGAGTCAAGGATGACCCAAGAAGCAGATGGTCCTATTAACTGATTTAGAAAGCAGGAGGAAGTGAGTTTGGATGTAGAGATGGGAATGAGAGATGAGGAAGGTAAGAGAAAGAAGAACAACATTCTTTCTTTTACCCAGTATTCTCTATGTATTCCTATGGAGACTTGGCATTATATTAATTATATATAATTATATGATATTATTATTATATTAATAATTATATTAATATATATTATATAAATAAATATAGATGTTAATTATTATTTTAATAATTAGGACTACCAAGGGGTTACAGCTTTCCTTGTGGTGATTGACAAAGGTGCTTCCCAGGACACAATAATCTCTGTAGATGCTGGTCAGGTGACTTTCTGGACCTACCAAGGCACTCTACATACATGTGCTAAATTTAGTTGAATTCCATTGGATTAAATTGTGTTGAAACAGGCAAAAACCAAGGATAAACTTAAGACAGCATATTTCCCAGGCTGGCAGACCCAAGGCTCAGTTGCCTTGAGATGGACAGAGTGTATAAGAGGGTCTGCTTCCTATCACAGTTCAGTACATTCTGGGCCAAAAATACAGTCCTAAACTGACGTGCACCTGCGGGAAGCACCCGTTTGTCTCTGAGTAATGAAAGGCACCTGTAATTTTTTACATTATGTAAAACAGGACACACATACCGACAAAAATAAGAGTCTCAGACAGAGTGAAAGACTCACCGCCGACTCTCCCCAAGTCAGACACTGAGACTACTGAGAGGTAAAGACCTTCCTCTTGGCATTTCCTAAGGATACTGCTCTTAGGAAGGGGCAGGCATACCCCTTAGGAAGGGGATGTGACTGAATTTGTATTTGTATTGAGGGACCATAATCCAAATTCCCCAATTATTTCATGGTAAACTACACACACACACACACACACACACACCACACACACACACGTGTATATTATTTTTCCTTAGGTTATTGGGGTAAGGTGGTGTTTGGTTACATGAGTAAGTTCCTTAGTGGTGATTTGTGAGATTTCGGTGCACCCATCATCTGAACAGCATCCACTGCACCCTATTGGTAGTTATTTATCCCTTGCCCCCCTCTCACCCTTCCCTCCAAGTCCCCAAAGTCCACTGGATTATTCTGATGCCTTTGCGTCTTCATAGCTTAACTCCCACATATCAGTGAGAACATTCCATGATTGGTTTTTCATCCCGGAGTTACTTCACTTAGAATCATAGTCTCCAGTCTCATCCAGATCGCTGAAAATGTATTTCATGGTAAACTGCTTCTTAATGTGGTCATTGGCTTCAGCCTTAGACTTGAGAGCAATACAATACTCTAGAGATAAATGTTTCTTTAACTTTTACAGGCTAAATAAGAATTATAATGCATGACCAAAAGTATTTTTAATATGTTATTCACTTTACATCTGTATTACCTATATGAATATATAGGGTATATCTATAGCTATCTCTCTATATATGTATCTACATATGGTGTATCTATCTATCTTTAAAGAATCAGTATATCAATAGATTTGGGTATGAAAAGATTTAAGGTTGGGCGTGGTGGCTCATGCCTGTAATCCCAGCACTTTGGGAGGCCAAGGCAGGTGGATCACGAGGTCAGGAGTTCAAGATCAGCCTAGCCAATGTGGTGAAACCCTGTCTCTACTAAAAATACAAAAATTAGCAGGCATGGTGGTGGGAACCTGTAATCCCAGCTACCTGGGAGACTGAGGCAGGAGAATTTCTTGAACCTGGAAGGCAGAAGTTGCAGCAAGCCGAGATCATGCTATTTTACTCCAGTCTGGGCAACAGAGCAAGACTCCGTCTCAAAAAAAAAAAAAAAAAGTATCTGATTTCCCTTGTGACAAAGTCTAAAACCCCATAGTCTGAGCTTTGAAATAAGCAAATGATGATATCATGAGGAGAGAGTGAAAACGGAACACAAACTGAGCAGGTGTGCAACCACTGGTTCTGTGTTGTTGCAGTAGGAGTATATGGTGAGGTCTTCTCCGCAGTGTGGAGGACAAGTCCAGTAATTGCAGAGATCCAAGTCTACATCTTTCAGATGCCATAGGTGTTCGCTTGCCCAAATTGTTATAAAAAACTTTCACCTTCTAAAGAAGGCTATGACAGAATTTTGAGTGGATCCTTTAGAGAAACATCCCAACATTGCACAGTCTGAGAAGTTCTAGCACCATTGTTCATTCCCATTTCAGAAGTAAAATCAAATGAAAGTGCAACTCAGTATTTTTGGCTGACCTCTATGTCCTAGAACATGGTCAGCCCTGGGGTGGGGGGGGGGACTTGTCACTTTGATAGCCGAGTTTTCCAGAGAGTTCAGTTCACATCTCTTTAAACACAACACCTTTAACATTTTTGCCATGTCAGATGGACAGAATTCTGAAGTACAGCCATGCACCTCAAAAAGACACTTTGACCGATGAAGGACCACACATGTAATGGTGGTCCCATAAGATTATAATGGAGAATAAGATTATAAGATGAATCCATAAGATTATAATGGATAATAATAGAAACCTGATACATAGCACTTGATACTGGCATTTCAGATCAAGTAGGGGAAATGATTGATATTCAGTAATGATGCTGGGACATTTGTGTTTTTGTATGAAAAAATATATGTAAATAAAAGTAGATAGAGCATCTAGTCTTATGTAAGTACACTTTATGATCACACAACAACAAAATTGCATTTCTCAGAACATATCCTGGTTGGTAAGAGATGCATGGCTGTATATTATCCTCTCCTTAGTGTGGTGGTTAGGAAGGAGTATGGGATTTGAAGCCAAATACGTGGGGTTTAAATTCTGGCATTAACCTTTCTTGACTTTCCTTCCTTTATCTGGAAATTGGGGACCTTACTTTATAGCATGCCTGTGAGTTTTAAATTAGGTAATATATGGAAGGTTTTCATGCAAGCTTGTCCAATCCACCTGTTGTTGTTGTTGTTTTGTTTTGTTTTAGGCTTTTAGTAGTCTGACACCATGGTTTTTAGTTTCTGTCTTTAGTGATAAGTGGAAAAGAGTGATGAGGAAGGGGCTTTACTGGCCCAACCGGAGACAGAAACTAAGAACCCATGACTGTATTCTCTCCCTTGGACACCCCTGCTAGTGTTGGGTAAATGGTAATAACTGTTTATAAAAAACTAGCTCTTCATTAGGACAAATACCTAATGCATGCAGGGCTTAAAACCTAAATGACAGGTTGATAGGTGCAGCGTATTACCATGGCACATGTATACATACGTAACAAACCTGCACAAAGGTTTGCACCTGTATCCTGGAACTTAAAGTAAAATAAAATAAAAATTTTAAAAAAGTTATATAAAAACTAGCTCCTAATAATAATTAAAAACAAAATTTAGTCATATCTCGATGTCTCAGGCGTCAGCCAGCCCTCTCCTGTAGCATGGGGCTTATTTGCCTCCAGATTCTGCTATCTGGGCTATTTCCTTCACCTTCCATGTCACAGGGAATTTGAAAGGAACTGAAGACTGAGCAGGGGCAAAAGAGGCAGCACTGACCATCAGGAAATGGTGTGGCAAGTCTGGTCTCATCCAGAATGGCATCCGGGGGAGAACAGTTTGCTAGAAAGGAAAATCAGATAATATTAGTAATCAATTGAGTCGCGGCAGCTGCCAACAAGTGGCTGCCTATCAAATGTTGAGGACTGCAGAGGATAAATCGCTGTCCACATTTACCAATGAGGCAAGGGTCTCTGAGGAGTTAAGTGATGTGGGAAACTCACACAGCCCTCGAGTGTCCCAGGAGCTTTGCTTTCTTCAAGCCAATCTCCAGTTCCTTAAGTGACTCCTGAGTCATAGGTTCACAACCCCTCACGGAAGTAGTCCCTTTGGTGCCCTGAGTATGACACCCAATGTCTTACCAGCTCTGGTTTTGTACCAGGGAGCTGGAATAGAGTTGCAAGAAGCTTCTGGGTTACACCTTGCATCAGAAGCACATTTTTCAGGCCTAGGAAGAGCCTGTGTCAAGGGAGATGGGGCTATTATGGTAATGGTGGGTACCCAGTGACAGCACACTCAACCTCATAAAAATAAACATCTTCCTTTGCAGGTCTGACACCCCTAGAAGGAACTCAAGACACCTTTACCAATTTTCAGCAGGTTTATCTCTGGAAAGGTGAGCTCCATGGTGGAAGAGGGGGGTTAGCAGGATGCTGATTACATGAGATTGTCTGGCACCACCTCCCATTCACAGGGCACTCTATTTCCATAGAGGAATAGGTAGAGAGTCAGTTTCCAAATGCATACTTTCTGTGTAATAGAAGGGCTCCAATTCATCAGATAAGATACCAAAGTCTAAAAGAAAAATGAATACTGTGGAAACCCAAGAAGGAATGGAGGGAGGAAGCACTAGGTTCCCGTGAGATAAAGTTCGCTGACCACAAGACACTCTTGTTCCTAGGAGGGGAGTTCAGGGCCATTGCAAAGCACAGGAGGCATTTATCCAAGGGGACTCAGCCCCATGTGCCTTTCACCCTGAGGCCCAGGGACTGGGGACAGGACCCCAGACAGGTAGTGCCCTGAACTCCTGCTCAGAGATAATGGTACTGTGGGACAGAGTGGGGGAAAAATGGAGAGTCCGACAACACGCCCGCTTGGCACTTCCCTTCTGCTTCTTTGTCCTCCTTCGAGTTTTCTGAATGTTGACCAAGTGCCTACTCAGACCCAGGGAAAATGAAAGGCGTTTAGGAGAGAGATGAGAGGCACAGTCCTGACTCTTGAAGGGTTCTGGCCTCAGGAGGGATCAGATAGAGCAGTGGCCCATCACAGGTCATGGCCATATGTACTGGGTGAGAGGCATGAAAAAAGGCCCCTGACCACATATTACCTCCTTCCTGTTCCTCTAATCTGTCCTCGCTGATCTTCAGTGTCCCAAGAGAGGATTGGTGATTTGCTTCTATATGCTGATAAACTGAAGGAGCAGGAAGGCACAGACTTGGAATGACAGGATGTGAATCCTGGTCCTATCAATCCCCACTCATGTGCCTGGGAGCCCATGGACCAGTCCCTCATGCCCAGATTCCCCATGGGTAGCATGTGATACAGATGTCACTGGCCTCAGAATTGCCTGAGCAATAGTGCATCAATGCACAAAACAGTGTCGTGCATATAATACCTGCTGAGTAATGTTGGTGGGGGTGGTGGTGATGAAGAGAACACGGAAGGCAGAAGAGGAGCAGGAGGAAGAGGAGAAGAGGAGGGAGAGGAGAAAATGAAAAGGAAGGTGTTTACCATCATTTTCATTTTAAAGAGATAAAATGAGATCATGTACTACTTTTCTTATTTAATTATACCTATAAGGTAAGTCTAAAGAGGGGCTGATATTTTATTCATTTTCCAGACAAGGAAAATGAGACTTGGAGAGGGTATGTGAAATGCCCATGGGAGGCCTGGGAGATCCTGGGGTCAAGACCAGACACTGATAGGAGGTCCCAAGTCCAGCACTTCCTAGTTATCAGAAATTTCTGATAAAGTGTTAGCTGATGAAAAATCAGGGACTTACATTTCTCCAGGACATTTGCTACACTACAGGGAAGTGCCTTAAGCCCTGCCTAATACCTGTGCCACCACAGCCTCACTCGCTTTCATGGAAGACCTGTACCTGACTTGAACATTTAGTTACATTTTTAAAATTTCTAATTCATTTACTGGACACTTGAGTGGTCTGGGATAAATTATTTTGCCATTCTAAGTCTCAGTTTTCTCAAGAGTAAAATGGAAATCTTGTTCCCTACCTACATAGGGTGTTATAAATAGCAATATTTATGAGCATATTTTGTTAATTTGAAAGGGCTTTGCATATGTTAATGATTTCAATATCACAGATAATGACTGTTCTATCATTGAGAGGTTGGATGATGTTCCATATAAAAAGAGTGCAGACCTATGTCAGGGCATCTGTTGCAGATCTTATCTAAGGCACCTGGCTTTAGGCCCTGATTTTTCTCACATTGCTACTACCATTTTGTTGACCAGTGGAATATTACCCCTTCTCCCCAACATTGCAACAACTCTTTTTTTTCCCCTAGATTCTGACATGGGGTCTCGGCCCGAGTCTATGGGATGTAGAAAAGACACAGTGCCAAGACCAGCATCTCCAACAGAGACAGGTACGAACCCAAAACCTTCTTACATACTTGGGTGTCTGAATGCAGAGACTAAATGGGGGCACCAAGAGTTTAATCAATGAACGGACATATTGACATCACTGTATTCTGTATCTATGGACTCTCCTTTAATCTTCTAACCCAGTTATCCAGCTTATAAATATGGGAAGCTCCTCAGATGGGCAATTGGCATAGAAAGCAAGGCAAAACCACTGCAAATCCATCAGTGTTACTGGAAATGAAGACAACCATAATAACAAAACCTGAAAAAAGAAACAAAGAGCAAAGTTCAACTGACTGTGGCCAATGGGCTTCGCTTATGTCAACCTTGAAGAGTATAAACAAAGTGTAAATATTCTGAAATTGTTTAATGAATGGCATGTCTATTAGAATCTTTTGCATGTCATGCACACAGTGAAAGCTATGATTCCAAACTGAATAGGAACAGTACATATGTACTATCTGGGACTTCTCTACCTCCAGAGTCTGTGATTATTATTACTGAGGTGGAGCTAAAACTCAGAGAGAGAGGGAGATCAGCTGCTCAATATGGGCTAGCAAGGACCAGGAGACAAGACATCCACCTGTGGTCTGCGGTGTGTGTGTGTGTGTGTGTGTCTGTGTGTGTGTGTGTGTGTGTATTTGCATGCATGGACACACTGTAGGAATAGGAGTAGGAGCAGAAGGAAAGAAGGAAGGGGAAGGGAAGAAGAAGAGGGAGAGCCAGATCAGACTGCAGGCACAGGAAGGCAGCATGGTACAAGGGAAAAAGCATCACATTACAGAGCAGATACTAGAGCTTGAACCACAATTCTGCTACTGACTTCATGCCTTAGTGCACGGCCATGGGTAATTTGCTTCCCTGCTAACAGCCTTGGATTCATGTGTAAAATAATTGTGTCTACCTCTTATCCCATTAGATAGCAAACACTTGGCACAGTGCCTGGTACTTAACACATGCCTAAAAAATGCCCAGCACCCTGCCCTCCCTTGCTTGATCAGGCATTGTGTTTGTGATCCTCAACCTTGGCAGTGCCTTTGAGGGGCAGCCACACAGCTCATGATAATGTAAATGTACATGAGTTAGTGGCACTTGGGAAGGTTCTGTCAAATCCATCATCACACACTACTTTAGGGCAGCATCTGCAAAACTCTCGCGTGATTCACACAGGATGCTCCCCCCACCCCCGCTTTCTTCCCTCTCCCCTAGAAGGGGAGCTTGGCCCCCACTGGAGACGTTGCAGGGAGTCAGGGTGAATAGACAAGGCTCAGCTCAGTTTTCCCTTTCTTGGTTGATTGCATTCCTGGGCTCAAGGAGATAAAGTGCCTGGAGAATAAATCGTATTGAGTCCAGGCCCAGTGGTGTCTCCACATGCTTGTTTACTTGGAGGGTGCTTCTCAGGGTCCATGAGAATGGCCTCTCTGATTCAGAGGACAGTGAGGAATCTTCCCCTTTGTGTACCAAGTTACTCCCATCAGTCTGAATATTTGAGACAAACCCAGGAAGCCAACAAAAGTGATTGGTCTCCTTGCTTTTAAGGAGAGCACGTAGTTTTAAGAGAAGTAGGAAATGACTTTATCTAATATGGCATGTAAACCAGGTATAAGATGAAGTGGCTACAGTATTCATTCTTTCATCCAGCAGACATTTTTGTGCACACGTGGCTTTGGCCTTGGACATTCACAGACTAGTGAGAATTCCATGTGCCAGTCACTGCATGACAATGAAGGGGTGCAATGTGGACAGGTGTTAGGTGCAGTGAAAATGCAGGAGAAGGAATGCTAGCAGCCTGCAGGGGTCAGGAAAGGTTTCTCAGAGAAGGCCAGAAGGATCTGCCAGGTGCTCACGGGTACACCTGAGGAAAGGTGTTCCAGGTAAGGGGAACACCTGTGCTAAGGCTCCAAGAGCAGGTGTGCCTTCAGTCCTGCTGCCTTGTTTCTCTTCCCTTACGTTGCTGTCTTGAGGGCAATCTGTGATCTCCCTGAGCTCCTACTTTGTGCCAGGCATGGTTCAATGGGGAGACTCGCATGGGGACTGGCCATTATGCAATTATGTGAGATAAGGGCTGGGGAGGCAATATGATCTCTGAGGTCTCTGCTTGTGCCAGGCATGGCTCAGTGAGGAAACAGGCATGGGAACTGACCATCATACAATCACATAAGATGCAGGCTGAGGTGGAAACATGGTCTCTGGGGTCTGTGCCAGCACCAGACTTCTGATCTTGCCAAGTGCTCGTAAAGCCTTTATCCTGTCCAGTGGTTCTTTCTAGTGAAGAAGCTCAGTCTCCTTGAGCCTGCTTTATGGAGTGTGGAAAGTGGCTGCTGACAAGCACTGACAAGGAAAGTGCAGTGCCCAAGTCCACAGCAAAGTGGAAGTGTATAGGGGATGTAGTGCCCCGTATACAGAGCCCTGAATGAATGGACATTTCAAACATTCCCTAGCTCATCTCCTTGATCTGCCTCATGCCACCATTGTACGTCCCCCTGAAGACAGAGCCCTCCAAGGATACGGAGCTGTCCCCACTGGGCCTGGGTGTTGGGACCCTTGGCCCTGTAGAACCTCTTTATAGAGAACCACAGGACATCAGAGTAGGAGGGATCAAAGCTGATCCTCGAAGCACAAGCTGCACTACCTGGGTGGGAGAGGAGGGTGTAATGGAGATTGAGTCAACAGAGGGAAGAGCATGAGCAATTGCATGGGAACTGCACACAGCGTGGTGATGAGCTAGAGAGTTAGCAGGGCTGTTGTGCTGCTGGAGTGCAAATCAAGACAATCTGAGGTGAGGCTCAAAATGCAGGTAGAGCCCAGATTAAGAAAAGAACCTGGATTTCTGTTCCATAGGCAGTGGGGACCCCAGGAAGAGCTGGGATCACGGCATATGAATACCTGAAGAAAGATTCAGGGAATGGTTGAGCTAAAACTTTCAAGTTTGGGTTAAGTGGAGCTGAAAGCTGACTTTATAGACGAAGACTACCATTTGGGAGAGAGGCTGGACTTCCATGTGACTTCAGAAGACAGAAAAAGGATTAGTGGCTCAAAGTTACAAAAAGAGGACTTGACTATACAACTTCCTAATGATGGAGTGGGCTGCTGTGGTCAGCACAGTGATGTCATGTGGAGCTATAGAGGCATTTGCCAGAGGTCTCCAGGGAAAAACTTCTGCATTCAGTGAAAAGGTAGACTAGATAACTTCCAAGACTTTATCCAAACCTAGATTCTAAGATTTTGCCATCCCATAATTTTTAGTACTTCCTGGGGCCTTCTGAACTATTCCTGTCTGACCAGACTCTCAGCTCTACTGACTTCAATCCTGCTCTAGTTTCACACAGCATAAAAATGTCTCTGTCTCTATCTCTGACTCTCTCTCTCTCTCTCTCTGTGTGTGTGTGTGTTTCTTTCTTGTGTTTTTCTCATATTCACTAGAGATAAAGGTGCAGGAAATGGACCCTCTGCTTCTTTTTCAGGTTTGACAACAGATCTTTTCTCCCCTGTGGACCTTGACCAGGTCATTGTCAATGGAAATCGATCACTGCCCAGCCAGAAGCACTGGCTTTTCAAGCACTTGTTTTCAGCCCAGCAGGCAAACCTGTGGTGCCTTTCTCGTAAGTATACTTAGACCTCATCCTTCTTCTTCCAGACCCTGTAGTCAGGCATCACAGACCTAGTATGGCAACTCCTGAGAAACATATAAGGTCAAATATTGTGTCATAACTCAGGGATCACTGCACTCTTAGTGCCATGGATGATATAAAAGAAAGATAGCACATAACCCCTATTTTCTAGAAGGTTACAATGTAATCTCTACTCTGTTCCCAGAGCCTATCTTCATCCACCTGTTTCTCCATCCATCCCATCCATCCATCCATCCATCCATCCATCCATCCATCCGTCCGTCCATCCATCCATCCATCTGTCCATCCATCCCATCTATCCATCCATCCATCCATCCATCCATCCATCCATCCATCCATCCGTCCGTCCGTCCGTCCGTCCATCCATCCATCCATCCGTCCATCTATCCATCTCATCCATTCATCCATCCATCCATCTATCCATCCATCCGTCCATCTATCCATCCATCCATTTGGCAGTTATTAAGTATGTGTTATATTCAAAGTTTTGTGTTTGATTTTGGAGATGGAAGAGAACACCTAAAATGAATCAAATCAGCCATGTTCCTAGCCTTTGGGGAGCTCATATATACCAGGGGCATAGGCTGACTTGGGTACAGGTACAAGGAGACCATTCAAAAGTTCACAGTTTTTACAGTCGCATGGCCTCTGGTCTGCAGATCTTGACTCCCTCTGAGATGGCCATGGGTGGATCCAATGGAATATTACTCTTTTGCCTCTTGTATTGCTGAGTTTGAGGTTTTCCCCTTATGCCTTTGACTCTCCCTTTATTCAGGAGCACATATCTCCCTCCTCAGCTATCAGAACCCCAGGGCTTTTGCATGGGCCTTCCAGACTGGATGATCATGACAGTCTCAGGCCTCTTCCCTAACTAGGAGGCATCTCCACCAGCCATTCCCTCCACCCCAGATAATCCTGTAGAGATTATTCTCCCCTGTAGACCATGCAAGAACTAAAATCACACTACTGTCTTGCCTGTAGGTTGTGTGCAGGAGCACTCCTTCTGTCAGTTTGCAGAAATAACAGAGAGTGCATCCTTGTACTTCACCTGCACCCTCTACCCAGAGGCACAGGTGTGTGATGACATCTTGGAGTCCAATGCCCAGGGATGCAGACTGATCCTGCCCCAGAGGCCAAAGGCCCTGTTCCAGAAGAAAGGTGAGCACTTGGAGGGATCTGCATAAACTGTATTTCCAGTGTTCTGCTGGCTCTATGGTTTTAGAAATATCCAGATTAGTTTCTTATTTAAAAAACATTTTCTTTATACTTTTATTGGTTTCAAGAAGATGGAACATGGATCCAAACTTTCAGGGTTAGAATCAATAAGCTACTGCATAATTGTCTCAGTTTATACAAAAAATATGAAACAGGATTATTTGGGGCAATATTTCAATGCAGAAGTAGGCTTTAAAAAAATAAAATCCAAAATGTTTATTCACACTTAAAACTAATTTCTTCTTCTTTTAAAAGTAAAGTTATTCATGTTCCTTGTAGAGAGGTGAAACCATTTAGAACTGCATCAAATTGACAATAGGAAATAATCCTCTCCTAAGAGAGCCACCTTTAATACCTGCATCAGAATTCCATTTGGCTGTATACTACAGAGAATGTCAGCAGCAGTGACTTTAACAAGATAGAAGGTGATTTTCTCTCCCAGTCTATTAATGATGCCATATTTTTGGAGATTTTTTAACCCCATACAGTCTGTTTTCTCCAGATGTTGTCACCTTTCATTTACTGTTCTATCTTCATCAGTGGAGGCCTTTCTCAGATGTCCAGTGATCCTTATTTTTCCACTCCAGTGTCAAAGCGGTCCACAAGCTGACTGGGCAGCCCCAAATGTGTGGTGGGAACTTGTCAACTCTGGGTTTCTCTGAGGGATAATCCTGTTGGGTTGCCCTTTGGGGAATTCCTCACGCCAGTATTTTCAGGTTCCTCCTTCAGAGGAGTTTCTCAACACCTGGCCTTGGGGCATGAGCCTGGCTGCTGGTGGTTTGGGCACCAAATAAATTTGGAAAATGTCGGGGGGGACACCTCAATATTCATTATGCAGACTGACTTGAAAGAATCTCCTACTTTCAGTGAAGTGCTCACGCCATGGACTGTACCTGATGCACCCAAGAGATCCTCTCGAGAAAATGAACCTTCTATCTTCTTCCATGGTGGGGAGGGGGCTTTTGTCAGCTGTGGAGAGCAGAGGAGAGCATCTAGAGACCAAATAGCTTCTTAAAGAGATTCCAGCCAGTGCTTCTGTTTGGGCCACCTTCACCCCCAGGGCTACCATACTGAAACCTTGTGGGATTCCAGAGGGCAGATGGCATTGCTTCTTGGTTCTTCCCACAGAAAAGTTGAGTAGTTTTCTTGGTCTATTAGGCCTATTTTTATTTCTCCATATGCTTTCTAGCTTCCAACATTTTGTTGCTGTGTCCCCACTTAAAAAAAAAAATCTTTGTCCTTGTGGACTTACCATCATTTTAGTGAGATTTGGGATAGGAACTGAGAGTTAATATGAATTAAATATGTCATCTTTAATTAGAAACTTTCAGTCTGTGTTTTACTCATTTGTCCTCATATTTTCATTACTATAGCAAATCTCTAAGTAATGAATTTTCTTTCTTCCTCTATGTAGTTATACTGGAGGATAAAGTGAAGAACTTTTACACCCGCCTGCCGTTCCAAAAACTGATGGGGATATCCATTAGAAATAAAGTGCCCATGTCTGAAAAATCTATTTCTAATGGGTAAGCTACTTGTGTCTCACCCCTAATATTTATTATTAATAATACTTCCTTGAAGAAGGTGACACAATCACAGCTAAAAACAGAAGCATACCCAGCACTTTGGGAGGCCGAGCCAGGCGGATCATGAGGTCAAGAGATCGAGACCTCCTGGCCAACATGGTGAAGCCCCGTCTCTACTAAACATACAAAAATTAGCTGGGTATGGTGGTGGCACATGCTACTAGTCCCAGCTACTCGGGAGGCTGAGGCAGGAGAATCGCTTGAACTCAGCAGGTGGAGGTTGCAGTGAGCTGAGATCACACCACTGCACTCCAGCCTAGCAAGAGAGTAAGACTCTTGTCAACAAACAAACAAAAAACAAACAAACAAACAAAAACTATAAAACCCAAAGCTAAGGGGGTAAAAGGTAATAAAGAGGTAACCGTATCTGAAAACGTTAGCTAAGGTAAGGTACTGATGGTAAACACAACATTTAGCCTTGAACTACTAGCTGGATGATGAAAGAGCCACTGAGCTACATCTCATTATTTAATGTAAATTATCAAGTATGGTAATAAACTTGATTCTCAAAACCTCCCATTGCAGTACTCAGAATCTGGAGAGCAAGTAGAAATTTTAATAGACTCATAAGCATATAAATAATTTTTATTTTTTATTTATTTTTAAATTTTATTTTATGGTTGAATTTTTTGCTTAGTCATTATTTAGTTGTTTTAATTGACGATGTCTCTCCTATTATCATCTGTGGATCTTACCCATTAGAATCACCCGGAGAGATGAATGTGAATTCTAACGGGTGATATCCACAGATCTGCATTCTTGGGTCCTATTTATAAACTGCATCCTTGGGTCCTATTTCAAACCTGCTGAATTAGCATTTCCTGGGATGGAGTTCAAGAAACTGACCTTTAAGGAAGCTTCCCCTGGTGATTCTTTTATACTTAAAAATTCAAGGGTCATTCATTCATGAACCATTGATCTGTGAAGTGCTCTTGAGTTATGAGTTATGACACTGAACCATGTTGCTGGTGCTTAAGATCTGCTTTTGAAAATGGGGGTAAAAAGATGAGGCAGGCTGATCTGTCTCGAGATTCAGCTGGACACTACTGTGCTGATGGGAGGGGTGGATGAAAAGGAGGGTTGGAACCAGGGATCAGCCTGACCGTGGAACTGGGGTGGGAACTAGGGGAGTAGATTGTGCGTCTAGACTCAGGGAAATGTAGTTGGCTGGGATAATGCATTGTCCAGACTGGATCTTAGAAATGAGCTTCCAAGATAGGAAAAGGAAGTGGTAAGTGGGCATATTGGCAGAGAACTAGGAGACGGAAAAGCAGAGAGGTGACTTGCAGGCATCAGGGCACAGATGCTGCCAATGTTGGAGATGCTGCCCAGCAGATAAAAGCATCACCACTGGGATGAGACTTGGGTTCAGGGAAGGAGAATGGCCATAACTAGGCAGGATCCCCCCACCAAGAAGGGACTAGGGGTTTGAGAAAGCTCTCAGGAGTCAAGAATGAGTGGTCAGACTGGAGCAGAGTGGTCAGGGCAGGGGAAACTTGGAATTTAGCCCAGGAACATTGGTTTGGAGCCATTAAGTCCCTCCTGCCATGAATAGCCCTAGAAGCTGAGGGTAGGGCTTAGTAGCTACATTGAGTGGATAAGAAGGTCAGTCTTGAGAGAGCCTGGCTGGATGGGCTGACCCAGTAAACAGAAATGCATTGGTAGAGTGTAATTATCCACGTTGTACAGTAAGAGGGGAAGTGAAGGGGAACACAGGCTCAGCTCCTGCTGCTTAAACAGGCCCCTGGCTGGGTCACCCTGACTCTAAGTCCATGAACTCTCCTCTTTCTAGAAATGCCTTCCCTGTTATTTCTTTATTTTCCCAGCGTCCAAAGCTAAGATTTTCTGCTTACCTGAAAGGACTGAAGGAGTACATTCTGGATCCTGGGTTAGCTTGGTTGGAGCCTGACACATAATAGACACAGAATATATGCATGATGAATGAATGGGTGAATAAACGATTAATAGCAGGACAGTATTACTCCAGAGAGGAGTAGAATCTTGTTTCCAGAAAGAACCTCAAAGCTAAGAGTCCACTGATGCACATTGACCAAAGCACCCCCAGTTTAAGTAGGGGGTGTAAAAAAGCTGGTCCCCAAAAGCAAGAATGACTACAATCAGCCCACCCAGTAGGTCCTGGGCCACCAATGAAAACCTTCAGGCCTGCTCTTTCTCTTCTTATGCCAGGTTCTTTGAATGTGAACGACGGTGTGATGCGGACCCATGCTGCACTGGCTTTGGATTTCTAAATGTTTCCCAGTTAAAAGGTAATAATAGTAACAACTCCCTCTCCCCTGCTCACAGCACTCTGCAGTTTAGAAAACACATTCACATCTATGCTCTTATCAAACCCTCAGGGTCTCCTCTCTGTGAGAAGGGAGAAACAATCCTCATTCACAGATAAGGAAGTCGGGGCTTGGAGAGGGCAACTGGCTAATAAATGTGGTAGCTGAGACATGGCTCCTAGTCCAGCAATCATCACTTTACATGTGCAGTTCTCTCTGGCCAAACTTCCTTCCTTCCACTCTTGGCTTAGCTATCTTTTGTTCATCTTTCAACACTTGGGTCAAGCAGCTTGGTGAACTTTGGATCCATTTGTGTGATATGTATTTAATGCTTGGTTCGTTCCCTTACTAGTGTGTGATTCTGGAAAAGTCACTTAATCTCCCTGAGCCTCTATTTCCTCCTCATCTGTATATAGGGCTACCAAAACTGCCTTCCTCATAAGGTTATGTGAAGACCAAGTGAAGCAATACCAACAGAGACCTAGCATAGCCCTGGGCACATGATAGGTACTTGATAAGTATTAGCCACCTCTATCCCTTTGCTCTTAGATCAGAGGCTCCTTGAGTTCAGGTACCAGGTTTTTCAGCAGTGGCTGAGATAGTATCTGAAATATAGTGGTATATCCCAAATATCTGCTGAACAATGAACTTGCAGAATTTTTCTCATTTATTAGACTCTTCCATTGTATTCAGTTTCCTGATTGTGTTTTTTTTTTTTTTCTTTTTTTCACCCCAGGAGGAGAGGTAACATGTCTCACTCTGAACAGCCTGGGACTTCAGATGTGCAGTGAGGAGAATGGAGGAGCCTGGCGCATTTTGGACTGTGGCTCTCCTGACATTGAAGTCCACACCTATCCCTTTGGATGGTACCAGAAGCCCAGTAAGTAGCTTTCCCTTGACAGCTATATGGGCATCTTTAGTTAACTATTTCCCAGTCATGCATTAAGACAGTGTTCTTGGGTTGGTAAGTAGATTAGTCAAGATTCATTGGGTTCAAGCAACAGAAATGGATTCTGTTTAACTAAAGCATACAAGAAACTTATTGGAAGTCTGCTCATTGACTCAAAGGAAGGATGAGCAAGTAGGTCTCAGTAAAGATGGAAATGGACCTTTCCATGGACATATGTAGCAGAAACAAATGGACAACTTCTTCAGTGTGCCATGATCATCATTAATCTGCTTCATAGGGTTTAGTAGTTATATTCAATCTTTAAATTCGAGGAGGAGAGTTTGGTCCCATCTGGGCTTAGTCAATACACTGCCAGAGGGAGAGTGGGCAGCTTGACAGTGCCAACAAGACTATATGCACTAGGATAGGGGATGTTCGTCAAACAATAGTGAAGGCATTGTTGCTGGACAGGGAAAATCAATAGATGTAGACTCTAGCACATTCCCTTGGTTTTCTTACCTTGACAATCAAGACAATGTAGCACATGGTAATCCCATGGAGGAAAACGGGGGCAACCAACGTGTATTTGACAACGCATATAGAGTTAGGACTTCAAGGCCAAGGCAGCATTGACCCAACGTGGGTCCTTAAGGTATGATTCTGATTATATCTGGGCACGTTTTAGGAGCTCAATTTGAAATTGATGAAGGAATGAATGAATGGCATTTACAGTGTGACATAAAAGTTCCTGGACTCAGATAAGGAGATGTTAGCGTTATTCAAACTCTGTCATCTACTTACTATGGGTTTATCTTTAGGAAAGTCACACCACTTCTTCAGGTTTTCCGTTGGTGAAAATAGCGAATGAGACTCACTGTGATTCTGTCACCGCTTACATCACAGGTGTTTATGGTATGGATAGATTTGGGGAATATTGGACAGCCACATGGAAACTAGACATCTTCACCCTGTGTCCCAGAAGCAAATTCACAAAGATGCCCCAGACCCAAAAAGATGGAACACCCTGTGTTCAGTTAGGAGGAGTCAAATTAGAGAGAGGCTGAGCTGAGGTTTAGTATTTCCAACTTCTCCCACTAGTGGCTTCCTTGTTAGTTTCAGAGTAAATATATGGTGAATTCTGGCTCTTACTTAGCTTGCCCTGGAAAATAGAGTCATGGACTGTCTGATCTGGAAGGGGTCTTTGAGATCCCTACCTTTGATTTTCACATTTTTTTGGGGGGCGGGGGGGTGTGTTTTGCTCTTGTCGCCCAGGGTGCAATGGCGCGATCTCGGCTCACTGCAACCTCCGCCTCCTGGGTTCAAGCGATTATCCTGCCTCAGCCTCCCGCGTAGCTGGGATTACAGGCACCCACCACCATGCCCAGCTAATTTTTGTATTTTCAGTAGAGACGGGGTTTCACCATGTTGGCCAGGGTGGTCTCGAACTCTTGACCTCAGGTGATCCACCTCCCTCAGCCTCCCAAAGTGCTGGGATTACAGGCGTGAGCCACCGCACCCAGCCACATTCTTTATATCATCCAATATAACCCTTTGCCCAAAGTAGGCAAAGAGAGAAGAAATTACATTCTTCATGTGCCTGCTGTTTCAGACCATGCTGGATTTACATAGGTTGTACCATTTAATACTCATAATGCTCCTGCAGAGTAGGTATTGTTTCTTCCATTTTAAGGTGAGAAGAGTACAGCATAGAAAGTTGAATTGCTTGACCCAAACCACACAGGTGGTAGGAAACAGAGGCAGGCTTCAGGCCCAGACCTGATGGCCCCAAACTTGTTCTCCTTTCCTTTACGATGTTGCCTCCTGCCAAGTCTTTCACATCCCATAAATGACTAGACAGGAAAATGTCTAGATACCTTTCCTGACTGGCTTTCCCCCAACTCAATTGATTAACAGGAAATTGACTAATACATTGAAAATAATAAATACTAATAAAGTAATAAATCAAACCAGGTGGTGGTTTGGTGCCTTATTCCATAGCCATATCCAACCTGAAAGGTCCAGATGCAGCTCCCATGCAGGATCTGGCCCTCGGCCCTTTCTCATGAGCCTACCCATTCTTTGTGTGTGCCTCAACTTCATGGAGGATGTTTCTGGAGTTAATTATTACCAGTTTGAATGGAATCTTTGTGCTGGTGTCCACCTTCAGCATCCTGTGATTTGATCTGAATTTACTCTATTGGCTTTTTATTTTATTTTAACATCTGAAATTATTTTAGGAGAAACATCAGGATTGTATAATGAAATATCCTCAGTGGGTTTCTATTAAAGGAATAATGTTCCATATATAATAGTTTCCCTGCTTTAACTCATAGAGGAAAGGAGAAAATACCTGCCCAGGTCTTTGGCCCCAAAGGAGACCCAATGCCAGCGCTGGGTATTTGGGGGACTTCAGAACTGAGCTCTCACCTCTCACTTCCCACTTACCCCATCTGTCCTCTCACCTCCTTACCTTACCAAAGTCTTAAAAATGTCATTTTCCATCTTCATATTACTCATGGAAGAATTGGGTAAAAAGAAGCTTAAGAAGTAATTCATTTGTTCAGAAGTAATGAGAATCAGACCAGAGTGTTACAACATCTTGACAGGAGTTGGCAGGGGAAGGAACCAAGGTACTCATTGTCCCAACTTATTCCATCTGTTCTTTTTCTTTTCATCTGACTGCACAGATCATTAACTTTTTCCAGCATATATTCTGTGGGGTCAGTCTGGGGACTCGACTCAGGAGTTTTGACCAGAAACTTAGAGCAGGGAATTAAAAATTTACAGAAGGGTTCTTATTCAACCAACATTGACTGAGCATCAATCATACCTGGGGGTCCTCTGGCATTACCAGTATAACCTCTATGTATTGGGCTCGTACTGTGTGCCCGGCTGGATTCCAAACACTTTGCATGCACTATCTCACTTAATTCTCACACCCGTGTATCATAAGGAAATAGAGGCTCAGAGAGGTTGTCACTCACTCACGGTCACCAGAAAGTAAATCAGAGTTAGAATTTGGACACAAGTCTTTCTGACTCTAAATCACTATGTTGTGTGATTGAACCTGAAAAAGCCATGATTTCTGTTTTGCAGTCACTCGTAGTCTAAGAAGGAGTTACAAATTATAAATAAATAAAACATTCTTGTGCTGGGTCTCTCTTACCATAAATTTTTCGACTTTACTGAGTGTCTGTTTTCAGCTATATACTGTGCTGGGCACTGTGGAAAGTGAGATTAATAAGATATATTCGTTTTCCTTAGACACAGTCTAGTGAGGAAGATATGAGGAAACATGATTAAATATAGCAGAAGAGATGAAATACTAGAACACTTATCCGTAAACTGTCACGGGAACATAGGAGAAAGAAGTTGTGCTTAGGAGGCGTCTTAGTCCATTTTGTGCTGCTGTAACAGAATACCACAGACTAGGTAATTTATAATAAACAAATTTATTGGCTCTCAGTTCTGGAGACTGGAGAGTCAAATATCAAGGAGCCAGCATCTATCAAAGGCCTTGTTGCTATGTCGTTCCATGGGGAAGGGCAGAAGAGCAAAGAAAAGAAAGGGGACCAAACTTGCCATTTTATAATGTCGTTAGCCCCACCCATGAGGGGTCAGCCTCATAAAGGTTTCACCTCTTATTACTGTTGCAATGGCAATTTAATTTCAACATGAGTTTTGGAGGGGACAAACAATGAAACCATAGAGGAAGTGTGGAAGCCTGTTGCTGGAAGGTTCCTAGGGGCCCTCCTTTTGGCCTAAGGTCCAGCTCCTGCAATCTCCTCGGCCCACGCAGGTGGTCTTTCACAGTGTGCACTGCCTGTTTTCAGTGTCTGGGTGCCTGGGGAGAGAAGTGACAAGTGCTACAATGTCATTAGACTCTCATTCTTCCATCCATGGCCCCTGAGCAGGAAACACCATGGGATGCACATGGCTTATGGGTGTTCTGGTGTAAGTGGCTCCATGGTTCTCATTTCAGAACAGAAGGAGGAGGACTGGCTGTCACAAGGTTGTGTTGACATGGTGTGATTTGACTCTCCAGCAGAGCAGGACAAGGTTCTTTTTCCCTTACGTTGTCTTCATCAAATAGAAGTGGGTGGTGGGAAAAGTCTTAAGACTTTATGGATTATTTCCTCTTAAGACCTAGGTGGAGAAGGGGAACCTTACTTAAGGAGACTGGTTTAATAAATTAGAATATTCTCACAGCTGGGCCATGTTGACCAGTAAGAAACCGTCTTTTGATGTATGATATAGTTTGAGCCAAAACATACTTGTTTGCTGAGTTCTGAACATTAGTATGGCCTTGAATTCCATGTTCTCTAGTTAACAAAACCACACCAGTATACTGATGTAAAATCCCAGCACTGAAGCTGACGTTGTCATTACTTTTTTCCCCACTCTTAGCTTTGTATTAGGTAATTACATACATAATAGTAGGAAGTAGCCTCTATGGGACTCGGAAAGTCTGCCTAGAGACAGGAATCCCTGGGCCTGAGCCTTGCAGGGTGAATAGGATCCTCTCCTTCACCTCTCTGTCAGCACTGGCACATGAGACAAACATTTTTACCAAGGATTTGATGAATATTTTCAATAATAGATTTTGGCCTTGCTTCAAGTCCATGGTTTGGTCCTTTAGTGTGGTGACATCTATACTGAGTGATGACTATGAGCCCATTAACACTGTGTATTAGTCTATTTTCATGCTGCTGATAAAGGCATACCTGAGACTGGGTAATTTACAAAAGAAAGAGGTTTAACTGGACTTACGGTTCCACATGGCTGAGGAAGCCTCACAATCGTGGTGGAAGGCAAGCAGAAGCAAGTCACATCTTACATGAATGGCAGCAGGCAAAGAGAGAAATTGTGCAGGGAAATTCCCGTTTTTAAAACCATCAGATCTTGTGAGACCCAGTCACTGTCACGAGAACAACACGGGAAAGACCCACTCCCATGATTGAATCATCTCTCACCGGTCCCTCCCACAACATGTGGGAATTATGGGATCTACAAGATGAGATTTGGGTGGGGACACAGAGCCAAACCGTATCACACTTGGTCCCCTGTTTCTGAGGAACTGCCACTAGGATCAATTAGGAACTGAGATTTATTGAGTTCCTACTATACGCCAAACACTTTGGAAGCACAGAGGTTAGAAGTCCCTGCCCACAAAGGGTTGACAGTCTGGCTAAGGACACAGATGTTAAGGAAAACAGATCTTTCTTAATCACTTACTGTATGTCAGACCGTGTTCATCCATTGCTATATCAGCATTGCTATAAAGGAGTATCCAAGACTGGGTAATTTATGAAGAAAAGAGGTTTACTTGGCTCATGGTTCTGCAGGCTGTGCAAGCTTGGCATCAGCATCTGCCCAGCTTCTGGAGAGGCCTTAGGAAGCTTTTACTTATGGCAGAAGGTGCAGGGGAAGCAGACCTGTCACATGATGAGAGTGAGAGAAAGAGAGAAGGAACAAGAGAGAGGGGGTGCCAGGCTCTTTTAAACACTACTTCTTGTGTGAACTCATAGAGCGAGAATTCACTCATTACTGCGAGGACAGCACCAAGCCATTCATGACGGACCCATCCCCATGACCCAAACACCTCCCACCAGGATCACCTCCAACACTGGAGGTCACATTTCAACATGAGATTTAGAGGGGACACACCTCCAAACCGTGTCACAGACACTACTCTAAAGGCATTCCTTGTATCAACTCACACCCCCCTGAGGAGGGTGCTATTCTCCTCTCCGTCCTCAGGAGATAATCATTCTCTCCAATCAGAGAATTACACCGTGATGTGGCTTGTATTACTGTAGTGGGATACCAGGGGAGAGGTAGGGGGTTGGGGGTGCTTCTTTAGAGCATGAGAGAGGAACAGGAAATTCTGTTCTACAAGGGATTATACAAAAGTGACTCCGGTTGAAAGCTGGATATAGAGAAAGGGAAGTGGGGCGAAGGAGCAGTGGCCACTGACTAGCCATAGGCAGTCGGTAGAGAGGAGGTAGCATGTCCCTGCCCTTACAGACCTCACAGCCTCAGAGGCAGAGACCTGCACACATGGACAACTGCAACATAACCTTCTTACAGGGCTGTGGTCACAGATCAAAGGACAGAGCAGAGTCTCCCAGCATTCAGAAAGAGAAAAGCACAGACCTAGTGCAGCAGAGCGCCAAGAGGAGCGTCCAAAGAGCCTGCAGCCATGGGCCTTCTGATTCTGCTACGAGCAGAGTTCAGAAGTGAGCAGAAAGTTCCATGCATCTTAGCACAGAATTGCAGAGTCTCAGGCTAAGCAATTGTGAATGCAAATGAGACTGTTTGCAGCCCCTTCCTGGCAGTAGAGCCAGAGAGGAACTGTTCTAAGCCTCCAGAGGACAAGGGTATAAGTGCTGAGGTGAGGTGGGGGTGGTGCGTGGAATAAGGGGCTGCTCTGCGGTTAAGCAGTACCCCAGAGCCCAGGGCTTCCTGGAAGGGGTGGGCCTCTGGGGCATTGGGACTTCTGTTCTTTGAAGAGAACTAGGGCTGCCCATCTTATCTGCAGCTGTGCATTGTCTGCAAGTGGGGCAAGATCTGTTTACAAAGTCAAATGTGACTTCTAGAAAAGAGAGTTGAAGCCTCATAGTTCCTGTCTTCTGCTAAGCAAATGTTTTTGGACCCTGTTGCAATTCTAGATGTAAGAATCTGGAAAGGAAATGACAAGCTCTTCTAATTATGTGTCTCTGCAACCCACATAGAAACTTCCATATGTAGGTAGCAATTTACTGTAGAATCTATTCTTTATCATCATTCACATCCTATGAACAGCTTCTTAACCTTTTACTAAGCATAAAGTCTGCTCCTGGAACTAGGCTAGCATTTGGCATGCAGTATCTCCTTTAATTCCCTAACAATCTGATGAGGTAAAGGCTACTGTTACTCCATGCAGTGCTGTGCTGGCAAATATGTTACAACCGATGAAGTGGGAGTAAGAGCTATTTTTTACTCACAACATTTCCGATTCCACATCTGTAGGGTATTTTGCCCCAACACCAACTAATTCTTCAACCCTCTGGACCAGTGATTCAATTCAATTCAGACACTAAGTACCTGGATTTAAAGTCAGACCCTATAGGTTGTCTCAGTCCCAGAAGACTGCCCCCAACTTCAGATACCCATCACAAGCCCTGAGCCTTCTGTACTTCTGACCATATAAACTGGGGGTTGACATGACCTCCTCCTTGGGGTCAATAATTTGCTAGAATGGCTCCCAGGACTCAGGGAAACCACTAACTATTAAAGTTTTATTATAAAGGATACAACTCAGAAGCAGCCAAAAGGAGGGGCTGCATAGGACAAGGGGGCCGGGGGAGGAGCCTCCACACCCTTTTTTAGGTGCCCCACCCTCCCAGCACCTCTGTGTGTTCATCAACTCGGAAGCTCTCCAAGCCTGGTTGCTGAGGGGACTTAAGAAGGTTCCATCATGTGTGAGAATTGAGTAAGTCATTGGCCATTGGTCAATGAACTCAATCTCCAGCCATTCTCTTCTTCCTGGAGGTAGGGGAGTGGGACTGAGAGTTCCAATCCTCTACTCTTGCCTTGGTCTTTGTGGCAACTAGTCTTCCTTCTTAAGCTATCTAGGGGCCTCCAACCACAAGTCATCCTATCAGCAGACAAAAAGATACTTTTGTCACTCTAGAGATCCCAAGGGACTCAAAAGCTCTTGACTTCAAGGCTCCTTCCCCAGCCCCCTTGTCCTATGCACTCCTTCCTTTTGGCTGTTTCTGAGTTGTATCCTTTATAATAAAACTTAATTAGTAAGGGTTTCCCTGTGTCCTGGGAGCCATTCTAGCAAATTATTGACCCCAAGGAGGAGGTCATGGAGACCCCCAATTTATAGCTGGTTAGTCAGAAGTACAGATAAAATATTCTAATAAAAGATGCTTATATCACTCCCATCATTCAGGAAATTATGAGGGTATTAGGAGCTCTGTGCCAGGAACTGGGATGAAGACCAAATGTGTATTTCTTATTATATGACAGTAACACAAGTGGTTGCCATTTCCCATGGTGTGAATCCTCCCATGATGGCTGATTTCAGGCTGCCAACTTGCTGCTTCTGAAAGCAGAGGTGGGAAGGAGCATGCACAATGGCTGCTGGGAGCCTTTGTGAGTTGGCTTCTGCACACCACTGCATGAATCCCAGGAAGGCTAGCATTCATCTGTTTAAATGGGTATAAATTAGCTGAGAAACTTTCCCAAGGTTACACAGTAAGGTTCACAGTAGGAGCGTCCCCTGGGGAATTTTTAGCACTCCCAGGGACTGAGGGTGTTGAGGTTTTCAGTGCCCTAGGGGCAGGGAAGCTGAGGATTCTCAGGACTCATCTCAGTCCTGTACAATAAAGAAGATCCCACACAAAGGCTGATAATGCCTGTTACTTTTTCTCACTGATGGTGGGTGTGAAAGGAAAGGAAAGCAACAGCAGCAGAACTGTGTGGTAAATGCTCTGCTGACGTGAGATGCGTGGTAATCCCCCCAGTGAATGTGCTGTAGCTCACACCACCATTCTCAGTGTTCAACATTTATGTAATTGCCAGTGTTCAATCAGTATTGAGAAATGTTTCCTTTGCAAACAGAGTTTGCTTTGAATTTCAAAGTAAATTTCTAGGAGCAGAATTGCTGGATCCAAGGGTGTGGACATTTGAATGCCCTCAACATAGATAGTCAAATTATTCTCTGAAGATTGCACTCTCAGGAACATGGTTCTGAGTCTCTTCTAGGAAGAACAAACATTTTAAAGAAGTGAAAACGGGGTGACAAGTATCAAGCTGACCAGTTGGGTGTAGTGGAACATGGGGGTACTTATGAGCAATTGTGAGTTATATAAGGAGCTCCCAGAATGTGAGATGACAGAAGCCTTAGGTCAGTGTGGATCAGCAGCAACCACAGCGCTGGGGAACTTGCTAGAAATGTAAACCTCAGATCCCATCCCAGACCTGCCGAATCAGACACTCTGGGGTGGGACCCAGCAAGGTGTATGTTATCATGCCCTCCAGGTAATTTGGAGGTCTGCCAAAGTTTGAGATCTGGTGCCTTAGAATGATAGTAGCAGGTGCTTCCAGACAGATGATGCCAAGCAGAAAAAGACACAATAGGGCTGAAGGCTCTAGAACCAAGAGAGGCTGGGACTTGGCATACCTGACCAAAGTGAAGAAGGCAGAGGAGGTGGATGTGAGGGGACCCATGCAAGGACTTTGGGACCAGAGTAGAGCATGACTCTGACCCATGGCTTTTCATGGAGGCACACAGGAACAAAAGGCAAGGCAAGAGTGTATTATTGTTAAAGGGCAGTATTAAGAGTGAATCATAGGATATATTGAACGTTTGCTGAATGATCAAAGCTGCACCAGTATCAGCTCATCTAAGCCTCGCAACCCTAAGAGAGGCACTGTTATTATGCCCATTTTATAGACAAGGAAACTGAGGACAGAGAGTTTGAGTAATTTGCTCGAGGTTACACAGCAGAAAAGCAGCAAACCAATGTTGTCTGGGACCGCTGAGCCGGGAGCCCTTACTTTTGACTCCTGGCCGTGCTACATTGCCGCAGCTCCCCGTGAGCAAGGAGATCCCATATATGGTTCTAGTTTGGGCCATTGGAGATAAAAGAGTGATGAAGATTTAGATTTGTTCAGTAAAGGAAGAAAAGGGGAAAGAAGATAATTTGCATTTATGTGTCACAGACTGGGTATGAATGGTTCTTCATTCAATTTTTACATCATCTTCATTTTATCAATGCTGAAACTGAAAATAGAGGAAGTTAAAAGACTTGTCACTCTACACTGCTTCCAAGTGATCTGTTGAGGTCTATATCCAGTCTCTCTGCCTTCAAAGTCCAGGCTGCCACCACGATGTGCTGCTTGCTAATAGCAGCTGGCATTTGCTGAGCTGGTATCTTTTGCCTGGCACAGTGCCAAAAGTAATAAATTGTGTTATCTCCTGTAATTTTGTCATAATTCTCCAGGTAGGTAGTACTATCCTCATTGTACAGATGTGAAAACAGGCCCAGAAAGGATAAGAGCCTCACCCAGTTCACAGAGTCAGTAAGTGATAGTGGCTGGCATTGTGTTGTTTCCCACACGTCTCTGCTCTCTGCTCTCTGGGATGGGGTAGGACTGTACTTCCTCACCCTTGATCTCATTCCTAGCTTTGGTCAATGTCATGAGGAAAGAAGTGATGTGTGTCACGTCTAGGCAAAAGCTCTAAGAGCAAGACTGAAATAAATCTGCTGCATTTGCTTTGCCCTGCTTGGCAATTATTGAAACTTGGGGCAAGAAGGTGCCCTTTTCAGCCTGGTCCTTGAGAGAGGATAATGTAGAGTGAAGCCCCCAGCCTCTCTGCAGTAGGCAGGTAGTGCAAGGAGAGGGATCCTGAACTTTCTAAGCCACTTATGCGTTGAGATTATTTGTTAGCTCAGCATCATCCAGCCCACCCTGACTGATACAGGTTGGGACTGGCTGGCTGTCTTCCAAGTCCAATTTCATGATCACCATCTTGTACTTCTATTAATGCCTTCTGAACTCAATGATACCAAGATGGTAGAAAAGAACTAAACGTCCGTTTTTTCCTTTTCAGTTGCTCAAAATAGTGCTCCCAGTTTTTGCCCTTCGGTTGTTCTGCCTTCCCTCACAGAGAAAGGTAAGTTCATTGTTTTTTTGATCTCTCAGTTGAGAGCACTGCCTCATTCATCTTCTTTCTCCTCTTCCCTCTTGCTTTTGTACAGTAGTTGATAGCTTGCACATCACTCTTATTATTTCCAGCTCCTATGAATTAGACACATGTATAAGGAGGGTGAGTGCCAGCAACATGCCAGCTTTGCAGATAAGAAAACTGACTCATGGAAATGAAATGATTTGTGAAAATAATGTGGCTGATTGAAGCAGAGTAAGACTTAAGTCGGGTTCTCCCAGTTTTCATTTTAAGGATTATTTTGCCCTATCGAGTAATGACTAGACACACACAATCCGGAGGCAATGTCAAGAATGGTGTTATTTATGGCCAAAGAGGGAAAGAAGTCAGCTCCTTATTAGCAAAAGAGTTGGAGCTTACAGTTATCGGCCACACTGGGCAGCATGGTGACATCTAAAAATGAAACGCTGGCCCTGAGTCCAGGAGCCCAGGTGCCCGGGAGCCCGGTAGCATAGCCTGGACCCAGGCTGCCCTTGCTCCTGCCCATCCCACTGACCCTCCTCACAACACGCTGTATTTAGCATGAAGCAGCAGGAAGTGCAGAGAGGTGGGGTGCAGTGGGGACATCTGGATGTTCTAGATGGGGGTGAGGTGGAAGGGTAACTACAGCACGGGCCTTACTGCACCGTCCCCTTTTCTGCTTCCCTTTGTCAGGAAATGAGAGGCTCAGCCTGGGCTCCAGACGCTGCTCAGCCAAGAGTCCAAGCGACGTTAATTCCTGTCCTGTGACATGATGTCTGAGGGACCCTAGACATCTGTCATTATGGCCATGATGGCCCTGGCTGGAGAGACAGAATATAGCTCATGTAGGAGGAAATTATTTAAAACCAGGGCTGTTGCTAAAAGTATAAAAATATCTTTTACTCATATATGTTATTAGTTTCCCTCAGTCAGTTAAAACAGCTAACTTTGGAGAACACATTATATATAAAGTTTTGAGCCTTCTGTAGAAACTGTGTATGCTAAGCACTTTGCATTCATGACATATGTTAGCTTCCTGAAATGCTGCGAGGCTGGTGGTGTTATTGCCATGTCACAGAAGGTGGACTGGGGCTTAGAGACGGATTAAGTTGCCCAAGACCAAACAGATAATACATGTCCTAGCCAGATTTTGGTCAAAATTGATTTTGAATTTTATCAAGTTAATGTACAAACACAGTTGAAATAATCAAAAAGTCCCCAAAGATTTATGGTTTAAAAAGCAGAACAGGCTGGGCGCAGTGGCTCACATCTGTAATCTCAGCACTTTGGGAGGCTGAGGTGGGTGGATCACGAGGTCAGGAGTTCGAGACCAGCCTGACTAATATGGTGAAATCCCGTCTCTACTAAAAATACAAAAATGAGCCAGGCATGGTAGCATGCGCCTGTAGTCCCAGCTACTTGGGAGGCTGAGGCAGGAGAATCGCTTGAACCCGGGAGGCAGAGGTTGCAGTGAGCCACGATCACACTGTACTCCATCCAGCCTGGCAACAGAGCCTCCGTCTCAAAAAAACAAAAAAACAAAAAAACAAATGAATTCCCTCTGTCATCTCTACTCATCTGCCACTCCCACTCCTAGTAGCCCCAACTTTCAACTCCTTTAACTACTTTTTTTTACTTTTTTTCCTCATCCTGGCCTCTGTGTTTCTAAGTTACAGTTGGCCCTCTGTATGTGAGTTCCATAGCCATGTATTCAATGACACATAGATAAAAAATAATCAGAAAATAAAATTCCAAAAAATTCTATAATGCAAAACTTGAATTTGCTGTGCGTCAAGTACTACATTGAATCCCTGCAGACAAAGCTGTGTGTAGGCATTGTATTAGATAGTTTAAGTAATCTAGAGATGATTAAAGTATACAGAGGATGTGTGTGAGTTATACGCAAATGCTACACCTTTCTGTTTAAGAGACTTGAGCACCTGTGAATTTTGGTAGCCATGGGTGGGAGGGGTCCTGGAACCAGTTACCCATGGAATCCCACTGTTCCTTGATTTGTCAACTTCAGAAGTGACTATTCACTTCTTGCCTTGATAGAGACTTAGCTCTCTGTCTCTTTTATCACCTCTTTTACAATCCACAAAATACATTAATATCGAGATTTGGGGTTGAAACAAGAGTAAATCATTATTATGGCCATGTAAATATGGTCCACCACAGAGCCATGTTACAATTGTCAAGATTTTCAGGTATCCTCCTGTCACACACAATCCCTGTTGTACCCCTGTCCTCTGCAGCACCTGCTTCCTGCTCACCAAAGCCCTGGAGAGCTGCGGGTCTTGTACATGCTTCCTTCTGTAGGCACTGGGGCACTGCTTGTGCCTCTCTGCCGAGTCAGTTAACAAGTCTCCGTCTCCCATTCTTCACTTAACAGTGTTTGAAGTCCCTCATCTGCTGTCTGCTCCTTGCGTTTCCTTTTTTCCTTGTTCTTTTTTTGTTATCTTTGTGGATTTAGATGCTTATTTTCCTTTACTTCATTTTGTAGGGAATTGTGGAGGGAGAGAGGATAAAGGGCAGTATTTAATTCAAAACAATACTATAGTATTTTTTCAAAACTGTTGAACGTTTAATGAAAATTCATTTTGTCTTCAGCACTGTGCTAAGCATTTAAACTTCATATGAACCTCAAGAGATAAGTCCTATTATAATATTTGTTAGCTGTAAAAAGTTCAAACAATGCAGAAATATAGAATGAAAATCACAGTTATTTAGAAGTTACCTGTGTCAGTTAATTCATGTGTTTTTTTTCAATCTTTTTAGGCTCTGTGGTCTGATATCATTGTAATCTCTATTTATAATGTTGCATTTTTGGTTGTTTTTACCTAATATTGCATTATATATGTATCTCCAAATTGTTACATATCTCTCTAAATCATGCATTCATGCAGGCATGTGTATATGTACTCACTCATTCACTGAGTCTTCTATGTTCCTACTCTCATGATGCTCACCTTCTAGTGATGAACAACAAACAAGCAAGGATATTGTTCACAGAGATAGCTGTCCTGTTATTCCACCAGTTCACTAGTCTATTTCATTTTTGGTCATTTAATTGTTTATTATTCTTCATCATCATAAAAATAGCAAAATGAGCTACTTGGTACCTAAAATTTCCTCCAGAAGTCCAGGTTATTTCCTGGGGTAAGAGTCACCAAAGTGGAATTATTGGGCTTGAGAAATTTACATTTTAAGACCCTAGATTTTTATTGCCAAATTAGTCTCAAACAGTTGTTGCTAGTTGCATACTTACCAGCCTTAATTTAAAGTGTTTTTTTTCTTTTGATATACTTGTGATCCTTAAGTTTCATCACTAAAAAATTATTTATTAAATTTAGATAAATAGTGCTTTGATGTCAAATACTATTGTTAAAGATGCATAAACCAAAGCATAACTTCTCTGGGTGATTTTACAATGCTTCCACTCTGTTTTTGCTAAACATTTATGTTACTGACATGTGAATTACCTACAAAAGAAGAAAAAAGGATGGAGCTCTGAGCATGTCCTTTCACAATACACACAGCCTATGGGTCTGAGTAGATGTTTCCAAGGTGGAATGAGATGTCACAGTGCTTGTAAGCATTAACAAGTATGACTTAAAAGCATGGAAATGTCAGAGCCAACATCCTATCTGTGTGTTAAAGTTCCCAAATTGGAACTAAGAATTTTGGCATGTTCCTTTGATGTGAATCAGAGGGAGGGGATAATTCTGCCTTCAGGGTGTAGAAATGTCATTGTGTCGTTCTGACATGAATTGTGAGGGTGTGTCTATATGTGTATGTGTACGTGTACAGGCACGTATGCACTGTGTGTATGTAAAATACTCATCTTTATGTACTTTCTATTCAGGGAGAAAAGGAAATATTTCTTAAATATCAAATATTTATAAGTCATGTAATATTCACGAGAAATTTAGGTTTGTAGCGTGATCTGTTTTTCAAGTAAGGAAACTGAAATTAAATGACTGAGCTGGGATTTGAACCCACATCTGTATGGACCCTTTCAGAGTTAGATAAGATTACTTGGTTGAATTTCTGAAATAGATTAGCAAAGATGAGCTTTTGAGTCTAGACTTATCTGGAGACCTAATCTCTTGACTTCATTTCTTTTATGAGCGCGCACGCATGTGTGTTTCTTTGTATAAGCTGACCATTCAAAGTCTACTTCAAAGAAAGAATTCTTTGCACATGCAAACCCTTCTCTCTGGAAAGGCTTTCTAAAACTCACCTGCCTGCTAAACTCCTGGTGCCTTCAAACCAGCTAGTGTGTTAGAAACCTTCCCTAGAGCAACAGAAATGCAGTGTATAGAGCAGCCCTTATCACATAGTATGTACTCAAGACAGGTCCATGAGATTTCAGAAGTCTCCTCCATCTGCACACCATCCCCACTGACCAATCAGGGGAGCAGAATTCTTTCTTTGAAGTAGACTTTGAATGGGTAGCTTATACATACACACACACACACACACACACACACACACACAGACACACACACTAAATGAAGCTAAGCAATTAGATCTCCAGACAAGTCTAGACTCAAGAGTCCACCTGCACAGTGGAATTGTTCCTGGGCTGCAGCGGGATACTGAAAAGGTTCCCCCAGATTCACCATAGACAGGCAGGAAAAGCGCCACAAATATATTATGACCAAACTGTGACATGGAGGATGAGTATGCATCTGTTATATGGCCAAGAGGAGAAGGGACAGTGTCTGAGGCAGAGGGCACTGCATGTGTGGAAGCATGGGGACATGCATCAGTAAGGCTCAGGCAGGGCCATGCAAGTAGCTCAGTGTTGCAGGACCAGCAGGTGCAGAAGAGGACAGGGTCCAAAGTGTAAAGTACATTGGATACTGCAGATCCTTATAGGGCTTGAAGCAGTGGAACAATGATCTTTAAAACTATGTAAAGGCTTTCACTTTGCACTATCATGAGAGTGCTTTGGTGGATGACAAGCTAGATTTTGAGAAAGTGTGGACAATTATATCATCTGTGTATTGTGTGCAGTTGTACTCTTTGGAGAAAAATTGTTTTACAAAACAAGTGAAATAGTAAAGATACCATTTTGTTCATAAAACAAATGTACATTGCATCTCAAAAGGCTCACACCAACCAAGCCAGCAAGGCTGCTGCAGGTTAGCTTGAGTTATCTAGTGTCAGAGCCTACCTGTGTGATCATCGCACCCCTCCCCTGCTTCCCAAATGTGGGATCTCCTAAGGGTATATTCCCAGGACAACTGGCATTCAGCTTGCATTCCCTATTTCAGCAACTTTTCTCTTAGGGGTATGTATTAGTTCATTTTCGTGCTGCTGATCAAGACATACCCGAGACTGGGCAGTTTACAGAAGAAAGAGGTTTAATTGGATTCACAGCTCCATGTGGCTGGGGAGGCCTCACAATCATGGCAGATGACAAGGAGGAACAAGTCACATCTTACGTGGATGGCAGCAGGCAGAGAGAGCTTGTGCAGGTTAACTCCTGTTTTTAAAAGTCATCAGATGTCCTGAGACTTATTCACTATCATGACAACAGCACAGGCAAGACCTGCCCCCATGATTCAGTCATCTCCCACCGGATCCCTCCCACAACGTGTGGGAATTACGGGAGCTACAAGGTGAGATTTGGGTAGGACACAGAGCCTAACCATATCAAGGTGCTACTGAATTAAATTTACTATTTGGATTGAAAGCCAGGGAAAACACAGAATATTTATTTAGGATTTCATCCTCTCCATTCTATGTGTGTTTCACATGAATACTTCAACATACCATTTGGAAAATGCTCTTGCCCTTGACTTTGAGCCCTTTTGAGCAATGGGTGCAGCGCAGGTTGCTGCTGGCAGAGTGGACTGTGAAGAAGGTTGCAGCTGAGAGGTGCGAGGTGGAGCGAGGAGAGATGTCTCGTTACAGTTTGTCCTGCTCAGCTTTCCAGCACCTCTCTCCTGACCTCATCCTGGAGCTCAGTGAGAGAGACAAAGCCTGAGTTCAGGACAGATGGAAACAGCAGTGGCTGCCCCAACAGCTTTTGAACCACGCAATGAAAGGGAATCAACTTTGTCTGCTTGGCCTCCGTCCTGTGCCTTTGCCTGTGCCCGTGGGTTGATGGAATTCACTTGATCTTTTCTGCAAATGTTTTTCATTAAGCTGGAAACAGAGTCCTGTGATCCTAAAAAATGTCAGCACCGGCGGGAAGCATGTACACCATCTAAGTGAGGAAGCAGTACGACATCACGGTGCAGCACTTCGGCTTTGAGGTCCATCTGGCCAGATTTCACAGCCTCTTGATGCCCCTGCTTGCCCCTGTAAGATGAAAATAATGGTGAAATATAAGCAATATCAGTCCAGCAGGATTTGATGAAGAGCAAATAAAGTATAATGCTCAGCATGGAATTTGCTGTAGAGCAGGTGTTCAAGAAACATCAGCAATAATTCTCAAGTCCAAACCGCTTTACAGAGGAGGAAACTGAGGCAGAGAGAGTGTAACTTCCCCACATGACAACCAGTTAAAGCTGAGCTATACAATTATATATATGTATATATCCACACAGACATATATACAGTCGCACACACACTTTTTATGGATAACTGTTATTAAGGGAAAGAGTTTGCTAATAGCTCTATCATCTTTTGCTCTTATTTTTAGTTGACATATAATAATTTTACATATTTATGAGATACAGAGGGGTATCTTAATACACGTATACAATGCATAATGATCAGACCAGGGCAATCAGCATATCCGTCGCCTCAAATATTTATCATTTCTTTGTGTTGGGAACATTCCAAACCCTCTCTTCTAGAGTTTTCAAAATATACACTAATTGTTAGCCATCCTTCCACTACAGTGCTACACAACTGTAGGAATCATTCTTCCCATCCCCCTGAAGCTGCATACCCTTAACTAACCTCCCTGTCTCCTCCCACTCCTCTGAACTTCCCAACCTCTAATGACCACACACAATCCTATATTTTAAAAATTCCTATTCATGGAATGACTAAATCACCATGAGCCAGTCACCATGCTAAATGCTTTCTATATTTTAGTCTTCACAACTGCCCTACAAGGTGTGCACAACTGTGTCCATTTTCTAGATTTGGAGGCTAAGGCTCAAAGAGGCCCAAACTCACATAACCAGTACTTTGTAGAGCTGAAATTTATACTCAACCCAGATCTAAACCCAGAGTCTCCCCACTGAAGACAGTGGCTGTCGCTGCTCCAGTTCCCGACGAATCAGACTCTGAGATGAAGTTTAGTAGGAAGGCCAATTTTTTTTTTAAGCAAAAAATTAATTCTACCAACAGGGGTGTTAGGAGGCAAGGGAAGGCCCAGGACTGGGATGAGGGAGAAGATGAATCTTAGTGTTGTCTCAGTAGAGGCCTCAGCTGGCCCTTTAGGGATGCTGAAGCTGGGATGACGTTTAAAATTGTTATGGCCTCACACTGGTCACTCATTACCACGAGCTGCTCTGAGTGGGGCATGACCTCCAGCCGAGAGAGTCCTGGAAGGGGGCTGATGGTGGTCTGCCTCAGCAGCACCCACCACTGCTAATGTAGAGCCCTGCAGTCCTAGAGGGAGTCAGGGACCCCGCAGCACCCTCCACGGTGGCTTTGCACTCTAATAATCCAGCCTGGGACATGTCTGAGGGTGGAATGGGTGCCTTAAACACTGCACCAACCCAGGCACACTGTTTTCTTACTACTGTAGGCGCTGGGCTGATGGCGTATTAAAGACACACAAGACTGATTCTTCATCCCTTTGGTCCTTGGGCCAGAAGGCCCGGGTGAGTGGTCACTGGTTCCAAACTTGTTTAATGTTGTATAAAGCTTAAATGTCCTGTCGAAATATGCACAGAGCTTATGCATGCGTGCACACACGCACATGCACACACAAGCCATTTTGAGGCAGCTCACAGTGCATACCCTGTCACTATTTCATCAGAAAAGTTGTCCAGGGATAGGTTTTATATCCCAGGGGCCAGCAAGACATGACCGGTTAGCTCACCCTGTTTCCTCACTTCGGTTGAGAGTGCCAAACGAATCATGTAGTCAGCAGCTGCAACACTCAGCATGCGGGTAACTCCTCTCCCAAGCTGGGATGCACATCTGCCAGGGACTGTGCTGCCTGGGTGACTGTAATTGCTATCATGTGCAAGGGTAAGTGTGGTGTGGGCACAGCCTCACATCTGGCAGCCCCCTGGACCTCTTCTCTGTCTCTCTGAGACCGAGAGATTGAGAAGGAGAAAGAAACAGCTGGCAAGCTGGCACTGCAATGTTGGTAGGTCTTAAGAAACTGAGACAGGTGAGGAAACTGGTTCTCAGCTCCCTTCCTTTCTGGAAGGCTTCACTTCTCTCCATGGGTGCAGGAGGGAGCCAGTAGCCAACAGAGAAGTGCTGGGTTTAAGACTCAGTTATAGTTTCCCCTGCCTTGGCTGCCTTTCCCCTTTGTTCAGTTACTTATTCATTCAGCAAGCAGTTGGTGGGTACCTACTTTGTACCAGGCACTAAGCACTGGGGCTACGGCTATAAATGAGCAACATGAATGTGTCAGAAGATGCATCATAGGCTCCCTCTTTGAGAGTGTTTGTGTGTGTATGCGTAAACTCTGTGCATATTTGGATAGGAAATTTAGGTTTTATACAAGCATTAAATGAGATGGGTGGATCACGAGGTCAGGAGATCGAGACCATCCTGGCGAACACGGTGAAACCCCGTCTCTACTAAAAAATACAAAAAACTAGCCGGGCGAGATGGCGGGCGCCTGTAGTCCCAGCTACTCAGGAGGCTGAGGCAGGAGAATGGCGTAAACCCGGGAGGCGGAGCTTGCAGTGAGCTGAGATCCGGCCACTGCACTCCAGCCTGGGCGACAGAGTGAGACTCCGTCTCAAAAAAAAAAAACAAAAAAAAAACAAAAAAACAATTTGGAGTCAGTGCCTGCTCACCTGGGCCTTCTGGCCTGAGGACCAAAAAGGATGATGAAGAATCAATTCTGTGTGGCCTTAATGTGCTCCATCAGTTTGATAGAAAACGATCGTATTAGGTTGGTGCAAAAGTTATTGCGGTCTTTGCCATTGAAAGTAATGGGAAAATTGCAATTACTTTTGTACCCACCTACTAGGAAGAAGACAGTGCTCCTGGGTTGGTGCGGGAGAGCCTGCACAGTGTTTCATAGCACGCATTCCACCCTCAGACGTGTCCCACATTGGACTAAAGTGTATAGACTGTGGAGGGTGCTGTGGGGTCTCTCACACTCCCTTTAGGACGGAACGGCTCTACCCCAGTGGCTGTGGGTGCTGCTGGCAGAGAGACCACTGTCAGCCCTGTTCTGGGAAAAGATCACACCTCTATAGGGTTTGTTCCTCCTCTGCTCTGAGCCCCAGGTCACTTCCTCCAAGGGATTGCTGACCACCCCATCCAGAGTAGCTCCCTTCTGCACTGTCCACCCCTTCACCCTGCTGTACTGCCTCTGGGAACTGTCGCTGTGAACTGTTGTCATTTGTGTGCTTGTTGAGTATTGCTTGCCCTCTCTGGAATGGGAGCTGCAGGAGGACAGGGACTTTATCTGTCTCATTTACTGTGACGTTCTCAGCACCTGTGGGAGTCAGTGTTCAGTAAATATTTACCAAATGAATGAAAGGATTTTTCTTGCTTGCTTGTTAGATTTTGGGCTCCCAGAGGGCAGATATTTTGTAATTCATGGTTGAGTTCTTCACACTTAGCAAAATGTCCAGTATAGAGTAGATGCTCAATATTATTTTATTTATAGTTATTTGGTTTTAAATAATAGATATAAGTCTCCACTTTGACCTAGGTCAGTATTTAAAGGTAGACGTGATCGATTAATGTGTGTTGAAGAAATGAATCAATAGCAGAATGAACAAATGAATGAATGGTGAGGGTGGTCGTGGAGTACTGAAAGCCACATGGGAAATGAGTTTGGGCAGCCAGGTTTTGAACCCTACCTTTGGCACTCCTTAAGTATGTGACCTTGGCTAGTTTAAAGAATCTTTCTGCATTTCAGTTGTCTCACCTGTGAAATGGAGACGATTGTACCTACTTCAAAGAGGTTGTTTTTAAGCTTAAAAGAGATATTATACATAAAATTGCTGTACTCAATGCTCAGTAAAGGTTGGCAGTGGTGGCATGGCTGGGTTAGGCCATGTACTACCAGTTCTCATGGGGTCCTTTCACAGGTAATCTTTGTAAATGTTACCCCCGCAGTTGTGCTATGCACAATCTGTGCAGCTGTACATAGTGAGTCTGGGAGGCACTTGACAAATGTTTGCTGAATGATTATGTCTTAAACCCTTGCTAGATCTTAGAGTCTTCGAAGATGGAGAAAATGTACGGATTTTCTACAGTAACTTTCTCCTATACAGTGCCAGTTCTGTACCTGGTCCATCAAAAATTTGCTTAATTATATTTAAAGGATATAGAGCCAGGAACAAAATATGCCAACAGAAAATCTACCATTTGGGTTTGGTTATTTAGCCTTTAGCTTTAAATATTTTCTTCAAAATATCCTTCTTAGCTATGGAAGATATCCTTCTTAGCTCTGGAAGATATCCTTCAGCCTAGAATCAGTCAGAAACCATGTAAACAAAAATGGCCTCAATCAAAACTGTGAGGTAGAGGGAGCTGGCGTTTGGTACCGCCCTGTCTTCCTCTCGCTCTATAACTCCTCTGTGCCCACTCTGGGGAACTCCTGACTACATGCTCTTAAGCCATGCTTCTCATCTAGAATGACAATCCCAAGGCAAGACACTGTGATGAAAACGTGGTTTTTCTTTCCTTCTCACCCCTGAACAGTTGTCTTGAACAGGCAACTGTTAAGAATAGAAGGACCTTGTTTACTTATTATTTTATTTTCTGGTGCCATCCTGGAGCCTCTTGAACCAAATGGAATTAACAAAGTTATTGACGCTAAGGTGAAAATATCAATATTTTATTATCTTTTTCTCAGGGTTGTTCACAGTTTAACAAGTGGGTAAACCAGTTCTATTCTGAGAGCAGAGATTCAGAACTTTTGCCAAACACATGGGGGAAATATTTTAGGCAGGTTGCCTGTCCTGAGACCCCTCAGACCCTTCTACATAGCTAACGGTGAATTAGACCATCCCTGAGTTCAACCCACTAGAAAATTTCCTTAGTTTAATGACTTATAATAATTTTAATCACTGATTAAAAATAGTGATAGTATATTACAAATGGCTAGTGCTACACAAAGTTTTAAAAATGATCCTTCAGTCATGCATTCATTTATTCTCCCTTACTGTTGAGTGTGCTGAATTCCCTGACCTCCTGAAGGAACTCGGTTTGACTTATTACAGAAGCATCCACATCTTCTCCCCAGTGTATGAAGTCCAGGAGGTGAGAGGAACCCAGCTTAAGAGGATGGAGTGAGGGCTTCAGTATGAATGGAGTGCCTGGTGTCATGGGAAGGTGAGATGGGGAAAGAGGAGAGAAGGGGCTGGGTCAGATAGTGGAAAGCATTGTTTATCTTGCTGTGATGGAGTAAGATTGAGGTAATGAGCTCCCTGTCACTGGAGTATTCCAATATGTTGAAGGTTCTCTTGTTGTGCGAGGGGTTGGCTTAAATGTCTTTTAAATTTCCCTTTAAAGTTTGTAATTCTTAGCATTGGCTCAGTTATGCTGTAGCATGTGGTTTTTTTTCCCTTCTGCTTTTGTGATCGCTCACCCACAGGCAAGCAGAAGGACCCGGGCAAAAGCAGAAGCTGGGAAGCACAGAGCCTGGTGGTGGGCAGATCTCAATCTCCGTTCTAATTCTATTCCTACTCTATGAATAACCTAGGGAAAGTCACTGCACTGCTCTGAGCCCCGGTTTCCTTAAGGTAGAATTCACCATGTTGCCTATTACCTACAAGTTGAAATTTGGGTAAAGTCCTGTGTGTAACATGCTTAGCCTACTGCCCACCACATATAGCAAGTACTTGATAAATGGAACGAGCAGCAGCTGCTCCTGCTCCTGCAGAGATCAGACACAGGTCTCTAACGTGGGGCAAGTGTGTTGCCTTGGGAGTCTGTGTTCAAGGCAGCTGTGTGAGCTTCAGCAAATTCCCACAGTTCACCCATGCCCTTGTTCCGCACCCCAAGGGAGGCCTCCATGGTGCTGGAACCACTTTGCTTAGCTCAGATTGTTTGTTCACATGCATTTGTGCCTCAGAATTTCTAAAGTTTTGCCCAGGCACCCAGCATCATGAATGAGACCCCATGAAAGAGGAGTTCAGATGCTCTTAGGAGACCCAATTCTTGTACTCTCTCCATGTAGCTTTGTGTTTGGGGAAGTTGGTGGGGATGTCCACTTTTTGGGAGTCAAACTTCTTAGAGAGAAATCAGATTCACTCTGATCCTTTGAAATTTCGCTAGGAATTTTGCTGGGGATGAACTTAGTACTTTGTCATGAGGACATAGAAGGAATATAGATCCAAGTCTGGTTTCGTGTGTATGACTTTTTCTTAGTTAGAAATTTCCCTAGAAGCGTCTTTGAAGTTAGCAACATGAAAGATGGTTACTCACCAACACACAAGCTCATAAACTGAGCAGATGCTGGGCCATTACAGACGTCTTTGGAAACTTCTGCCTGCAATGAGAAGCCACAGGGAACCACTTTATGAGGCTGCAGCGGAGTCATACGGAGGAGGTGGCAGCTGTGGGGCAGTGGGGATTGAGAGGGAGTAGTTTGGATGAAATCCCTGGCAGTTTGGCTCACCGGTCACGAGTTGTGATCTTGGCCATATTATGTAGCACCTCTGAGCCTCAGTTCAGCCCTCTGCATGATAGTAATTAAGGCATGGGATGATGTAGTTATTAATTCTTGCAGTGTAAATAAAAGTGTTTTATAAACTAGAACACACCACGTAGAGGTGAGATTTTATTAAATCGGCTTCCCATTATTTGCTTCCTATGTGACTAATCTATTAACTAATTGACTCAATAATTATTTACAGAGGTTTTGTAGTATGTGAATAATAATAGTCTTAATCTTTATAGAGATATAAATTAGTACTCTATTACTCCTTTATTAATTAACTTAATTCATTCAATACATATTTATGGATTAGGGCGGTTTATGAAAAAATAGTACTATTGTTTCTGTTTAGCACACAGTGAACACTTAGTAAATGCAAACTACAACTACATTACTCTTTCTATTGTTAATATTTTTTTGCTTGCTATTATAGGTCTTGGAGAATCAGTGAAACTGAAGCACAGTCTTTGATCTCAAGGAGCTCATTATATATCAGGGAGGTTTAAAAATGAGCAAATTGCAATGCAGTTCATTAGTGGAACAGTAAACATCTCTAGGCATTTAGAGGAGAAGAAGTAGGCATTTAGAGGCGATGGTGGTGGAGGAGGCAGCTGTAGAAGGAGATTTCAGAGTGGATTATCTGAGCTGAGTTTTGAAGGATGATATGAATTTATCCTATAAGTAAACTGACTTAACTTTGTAAGTCAATAGTGCTGCTCACACTAATAGTGTACAAAGTCATGTAACACAGAGTGTGTTGACAGACTACCAGGTGTGAGAGTGGGGTGGTAGGAAGCAGACTAATGAGAGATAAAATTGGAGAGGTAGGCAAGAGGGCAGGAGATAGATTTCAAGGAAACTCAGGCACTGTGTTTTTTGTTTGTTTGTTTGCTACAAACCTAGATGGAGTGTGTTTGCCACAGGGAGAATATTCACTTATAATCTGAAATTTATACTTAAAATGATATTTATTCAGACTTTCCTTATGTAGTGTCCTTTCTAGATGAACATTTAGTCCACTTGAGCACCAATCAAGGACAAGACTTAGGGTTTTGAGTTGGGCAGCCTCATGGCTGGTGGTGCCAGTTCCAAGATAAAGAATGTAAGAGGGGAACCAGTGGAAGAATGTGGTTGTGGGTGGCAATGAGATTATGTGTTCAGTTTTCAACATGCTGAGCTTAGAGGACATCTGCTTGGAGGTGTCCAGTAAGCACTGAATATATAAGCGTGGAGCTTGGGCAGAGGGTCTAGCCTGGTTATGTTTGGCGATCATTAGCATGTCAGTGGTATTTGAAGTTGTAGGGATATGAGGACACCCATGGAGAATGTCAGATGCAAAGAGTAAGGGTCAAGGGCAGTCCCCTGAGGAGAGGAGGAGACTCTAGGAAGAGCAGCTGGAGACAGGGGAGGCATACTGGTGGCATTTGCTATCATGGAACCCAGGCCAGGGAGATGTGATTCATCACTTCAAGGAAAATGGAGACTGGAAATGTCCATTGGGTTAGTCATGAAGAGTCCTTTGAAAATTCAGTGGATTAGCTGGGCGTGGTGGCTCACGCCTGTAATCCTAGCACTTTAGGAGGCCAAGGCGGGCGGATCACAAGGTCAGGAAATCAAGACCATCCTGGCTAACACAGTGAAATCCTGTCTCTACTAAAAATGTTTTAAAAAATTAGCCAGACATGGTGGCAGGCACCTGTGGTCCTAGCTACTCAGGAGGTTGAGGCAGAAGACTGTCGTGAACCTGGGAGGTGGAGCTGGCAGTGAGCCGAGATTGTGCCACTGCACTCACTCCAGCCTAGGCGACAGAGCAAGACTCCGTCTCAAAAAAAAAAAAAAAAAAAAAGAAAGAAAGAAAATTCAGTGGAGTAAAGAGGAAAGAAACTCAACAGTAGTGATTTGAGGAAGTAGAAACTACAAACTTTTCCAAAGCATCTTGGCTATGAAAAGTCAGAGAAGAAGATTGACAGCTTAAAAAAAAAAAAAAAAAAAAAAAAAAAATTGTGGAACATTAGCTGGTAATCATGTTTCGGTTACAGACTACTTGTGACAATGAATTAAAAATAGTATGCTCCACCGTATATATCAAATTTTCCCTATATTTTTTAGGGAAATGGGTCACCTGAAACCCAGACCATGAGATGAGGAACTTTGGGTTAAAGTGTTGTTCTTACGAGGGAGATATTTCAACATGTTTTTATGCAAAAAGTAAAGTGTCGGTGTCGAGGGACACACTAAAGTTATAGGAAGAATGGGAGTGGGGCTGGGTTGGGGGTAATTGGTAGATGGAGGCCTCTGAAGGCATGAGGAATAATGAGCTCTAGAGCACAGATGGAAGCATTGACCTCCAACGGACACCCTTCTTCTGTATTAGGAGAAATCAAGAGGGAAAGATGCAATGGCTTATAGAGGGGGTGAAGGGGAAGGAAGCTGAAGGAGATATTGACAGATGGCCCCTCTTTGCTCTGGGAGGCCAGAAGTCAGGCACTGGCTGAGAGCAGAAAGGGATGGATGAGGTCTAGGCCTGAGAATGGCAAGCACTGAAAACAGTGGCTGCAAGGAATGGAAGAGAGGGGACCAATTGATCAAACTGTGCCAGGGATCAGTTGAAGCTGAAGGTCCACAAGTTATAAAGGCACCTGTGTGTTCAGCTGTGGCCATGGGAAATTTCCTCAGCCATGCTCAGCAGACTGAGACAAGCTGCAGGGAAAGACAGCCCATTGGGTTAGTCTCATTGGGAGGAAGAGAATTAAGGACATTGCTCAAAGGAAAGCTGAGATAATGGACCAATGGGAGGTCTTGGTTGGATGATGAACCAGTGAGGATGGATACCATGGAGTGAGTGGAAGAATAGAAATCACAGTGAAATTAAAGAGCTGGTGTGAGTGGGCTAAAGTGTGAATGTGCTGGAAAGAAAGAAAACTGTGGTCCATATCAGCAAGTGCTGCTTAGGAAAACTACAATTTAAATGGTGATGGAATTCATTGCCATGGCAGGGTTTGGGGTGTGATCATGGAGGCAATTGGCTGTAATGGGGTGGAAATGAAGGTCTCTGGTATTGAAGCAGACAAGAAACTGAGACCAGAGTTTCAAATGGGCTTCTACTCTCCCTAAGATGATGAAACCACTCAGGATTTTAGCAGGATTTGGAGTGGCAATGGACTTGAGGAGTATGGGAGAATCACCAGGCATTCTCAGTTAAGGATCATGAGAAGGACTAGAAGTTTTCATTGTCAGAGGGTTGGGATCCCAGGAACCAGGACTATGGCCCAGAGTGAAGGAGGGGACATTACAGTCATGGTAAGGACCCTGGTTTCTGGGACACAGGAGGCTGGGGAAGGATGAGACAGGTTCAGGGGGTAGCAGTGCAACAACGTGAGTTGGTTTCAGAGAGAAGGGTGAGCAGTAGTCTGGACCAGAGTGAGAAAGACCAAGATGGTGCAGAGAGGACAGGTGGACTGGCATTCTGCTTTTTGACTCGGGGAAGGTATGTGGTTACTGCCCTTTCATCCTATCAAATAAGAATAATTTTTTTAAAAAACTAGAATCTATTCTCCTCGTTATTTTGCAAAAGGACATTCATTTCCCCAGTTAGGAAGGACCACTATCAGCAGGTCATAAAATTACAATATTTTGCCTTCCAGATGGCATCCCTTATATTGCTCCTTATTCCTGGAAAAAGCACACAAACTCCCTGTCAAGCTGCCTGTAGGATTTTTGGTTCCCAGGTGTGGACTCCCCACCCAGTGAGGTGCATAACGACTGGGTTCATGCTGTGTCTCATATCTGCCTTCTGGGTCGGAGGTCAGAAAACTGCAGCCTGCAGCCTGCAGCCTGTTTTTGTATAGCCTAGGAGTGAAGAATGGTCCTATCACGTTTTTAAAGGGGTGCAAAAAAATAGAAGAATATGCAACAGGGAACAAATGTGGCTGGTGCGGCCTACAATATTTACTATCTGGCTCTTTACAGAAGAAGCTCACTGACCCCTGTCCTGAAGGCTTGCATCTTCTCTGTCCTTCCTTCTGTGTCCCTCAATCATTTATGTGGGTCTTTTCTGGTCCTCCTGGGTCACACAACCAGACCTACCTCTCCCTGTGGGACCATCTTGATGTGACAGCATTTCTTTCCAGGAAGATGAGGGGGTAGCAACTGTAACATCACTATTATTAATATTCACTCTTAATATTAAATTTTGGTTGAAAAAGCCCTGTTTTACAAGTGACGGCAAGGATGCCATCTTGCATTCAACAATGCAGACAGTGGCGAGAGCTCAGGCTCTGCAGGTTGATGTATGGGAGGTCAAATCCTTAACAAATGTTAGTGAGTGTGGCAGTGCCAAGCAGTTTGCAGGCATTGCATGGCTCCATTCAGCCTTGAGCCTGTGCCCAGAGCTTCCAGATTTATCATGCCGTGGCACACACACGAGATGTTGACAACCGCATGACTCATTGGGGTAAGCAGATGGGAAGATGGGACCAACCCTAGCTCCCTCCACCCCTTGCCCTCGCACAGGCTGGAAGGATCAGTAGCAAACTGTGACTCTTGCTGTATGAGAAGCTCTGCTTTACAGTTCAGGTGGTAAAACTGTTCCTGTTCACAATTTAAAACAAAAGACCAATAATTGAGACTTAGCGTAGAAAAGTCACAGAGCTGGCAGGAGGCAGAGCTGGGATCTGGCCAGGCAGTGTCCCAGAGTGGTCCTTCCTTAAAACGTGCAATGCCACCTCTTAGAACAGGAGTGACCAGAAGAGCCACATCGGACAGCTGCATGTGGATGCAAGGAGACAGCACATGGAGCACATCGCATTCTGTCTGCACCGCTTCGTACAGGAGATACTTCAACCCTATGAGCCATTTGAATATGTGCATGCGATAGGGTGGGAAGTATCAGTATGATGAGCATTTTATGCTGGAGAGCAGCACTGGGGCAGAGCAGGCCCTCTGTGAATCAGTGAGTGGATGCTCTCACTGAGTGCACACTCATTCTGTTACTTGGCTGCAGCTGCCATAATGAAGTACCACGAACTGAGTAGCTTCAACAACAGACATCATTTTCCCACAGCTCTGGAGGCTGCAAGTCTGGGATCAAAGTGTAGACAAGGTTGATTCCTTCCAAGATCCCCGTGGGAAGGATCTGTCCCTAGCCTCTCCCCTTGGCTTGTAGGTGGCACCCTCTCCTTGCACCTCTTCACTCCATCTTCCCTCTGTGCAAGTGTCTCTGTCAAAATTTCCCTTTTTAATAAGGACGCCAGACCACCATTGGATTAAGGCCTACTCTAATGAACTCATTTTAACTTGATTATGTCTGTTAAGAGTCTATCCCAAATAAGGTCACATCCTGAGGACCTAGGGGTTAGGACTGCAATGTATGAATTTTGGGGGCACACAGTTCAACCCATGACACCTACTGTCACTCCTCTGCTAAGCACTGAGTTGCAGAGTTAAAGATGAAAGTGTGCTCACTGAAGAGCTCAAAAGTAGGTATTTGGGGCTGAATGGAGAGGTCACGATGTCTGGGTATTTTTCTAGGGTTTTGAATGTTAAAAGAGGCCCAGGGGTGTCTGCTTCAAGTGTAAAGAATTTCTCCTGGAGAAATGCTGAACCAACCAGCAGCTCTCCTCCCATTTTCATTCTGCAAATAATCACAAAATTACAAGGGTATCTTTATTTTGTCTTCTGTTCCTTCTGTTATCAAAGGAACATCTGGGCTTTGATAAATGCTGTTAAGGACAAATATAGGCCACTATGATGTGGTTCTCACTTGAATAATGGTCTCTGGTGAGAAAGCAGGATATCTCAATGTGGTCTCCGTCCGATGACGACAGGCTGATATGTGCACTGGGCTCTTCCTTCCAGCAAGTGCCCTGTGTCCATACAGGCCTCCAAGGCAGCTTCCAGTCACTTCTATTCTGCATATCACAGGGATCATGAAGGTTTTCTGGGGCCTGAAAGGCTTTTCCTGCCTGAAAGTTTCAGAATGTCACGGTTTACCCCAGCCAGCCTGTGCAGGTGTGGAAACCGCCTCTTCTATTTCCCAGCTGTTCCATATTCAGAAGCAATCACTTGATGAGTACTGAGGAGCTGAGAGAAATTCCTCTTGGTTTTGATTGCGAGAAGAAGGGTGAGGATCCTGAAGGCTTTTGCATGCCTTGGAGCTTAGACTCACTGTTATCTTTATCCTTGATGAGTCCTAAGAAAGTCATGTGATCTTTTTATATACTCAATGGGATGGGGCTGTGATTATTTTAACTTTGGAGACAGTGTCAGACATTTGCTACTGTTTGACATTTCTGCCCTTGGATCTGATACAAAAATGCTTGGAGGCACTTTCCACCTGTTTTTCAAATGAGAAAGACAATGGCCAGAGCAGAAGCTCACCTGTGGTTACCTGCCAGCGAGCGGCAGACCTCTGCCTGCGGGGTGCATGTAGCCCCACAGTGATGTGTAATTTTTTTGGCAATTTTTAATGTAAATTATTTTATTTCTTCCATGATGATTTAATGGGGCTATCTTTAAACCAGTACAAACATTTCATAAATAATATCTGGCCACTTTCTAAGCAATTAATTTGTTGCTCAATAAGCCACTTCACATCTTTCAGCAAGAAATACATTACATTTGAATAGCGAAGACATTACACAATAAATTCAGACACAATTAAAATTCGCTTTAAATATTTCTTTGGGGGAGAGGACATCACACTTCTACTCAATGAAGAGAAACATTTTTACAGTCCGAGGTCTTTTATTTTAACACCTACTATGCCATGAACTCACAGGGAATAGGTTCCAGCAGCTCTGGCCCTTCCCACTGGTTCTCACACAGTGTGCTTCTCTGGGTAGAGCAAGCTGGCATTTCAGTTGAGCCCAGGTACCTTTCTCTTCGGCTTCTTTTTCTGATCATTTTCCTTCATGTGTTTCAGGAAGCTGTCTTGACTCCCGGAGTGCTTAATGTGCTCAATACTCACATTAATTCTCTTGTCAAGACTCATGCCCTTGTTCATTTGCAACAATGCCAGCAGTACACTGGGGAACACTGTAAACTCTTCCAGTTTTGCCATGGGAACCCCTGTGAGGCATTCCTTTTTAAACAGTGCCCATTCCCTTGATGTTGACAATATCACCTTTCTTACAGACTCACCTATACCTGGCCAAACGAACAACTCCATGTTTTCCAAAAGGCCTGGAGAACATACCGGGTGCCTCTCCTCTTTCCCTTTGTGTTTGTCATTTTGGCTAATTACTGGAAGATGGTGGTTCCAGCTGAAAGGCTTTTTGGCAATTTTTAATGGCTGAAAACAAACCTTGAAATAAACATTTTCTCCTTTGATGTCTGGAAAGGAAAAAATTAAAAAACAAAGAGAATAAAGGAAATAAAAAAGGAAGGAGGGAGGAAGGAAGGAGGGAAGGAAGGAGGGAGAGAGTGAAGGAGGGAAGAAAGGAGAATTAAAAATGATTCTCTATCAGTGGAAAATTTCAAATATATTCTAGCATAACTTTTTTTCTACTTAGTATCCATTAAAAAAGGGAATCATTGTGGAATGACTAAATCAATCAAATGAACGTATCCATCCCTCAGATACTTTTTTGTTTTGTGGTGAGAACATTTGAAATTGATTCTCTTAGTAGTTTTGAAATGTGCAATATGTTAACTATAGTCACTGTGCTGTGCAATAGATCTCAAAAAAGTATTCTTCTGCATCATATACACATATCATAACCTACCCCATAAATATGTATAATTATAATTTGTCAGTTAAAAATAAAAATTAAGCTTTAAAAAGGGGGATATGGTGCTTTCTAGAAAGGAATAGAAGTGCCTCCATGTCACCCAGAGGCACGCCCGTGCGGAGGCTGCAGTCGTGCTGCCTCCAGGTTGTGGGGTGACCCAAGCTGCCTCCTGCCTCTTTGCTGCCCCATCATCCCTCCCAGACCCTTCCTTCTCCTCTGCCCCTGTCCCCCCAGCAGCTCTGTTTTGCAGGGGGATATCACCACATAGGGCTGTCCTGGGTGCAAATACTGACTTGCTGCCTTTCAGCTGTTTGGTCTTGGGCAAAGTCAGTGGCCCTCTGTGAACCTCACTTTTCCCTCCTATAAAATAGGGTTAGGACCGTTCATCTCAATGGAGTACCATTAGGTGGAACCAGATAATCTTTACATGACTTTTCAAGCACTTCCAGCCTGCTAAACAGACAGTAGCATTCATTGCTAGTCTATCTGGTAACAGAGGAAAAAGGCTGTGTGACCTTGATGAGTCTTTCTTCCTTCAGGGCCACTGTTGCTCTTCTGCCCATGGAAGGGGCAGGGCCTCTTACTTCCAAGGGCATATTCTCCTCCAAGGTCTTAGGGCCTGCTGGTGAGCTACTCATGCTCACTGAAAGAGTCACCAAGACCTTTAACCACCATGCTGTGGGGCTGGAGGAAAAGGACTCCTTTCCTGAGGCCTGGATCCAAGGGCCTCAGAGCAAAGGTGCTGATGGATTAATTTACCCCACAAAGGCAATGGTCCATGTGTCATCTACTGAGAGACGTTATGCTTATTAGAGATCATGAACAAGGGCAATGCGTAACCCAAAGATCTTTAAGATTAGAGTTGCTCAGAGTAGTTAAGGGACTTGCCTGAGGACAGCATGTCAAGCTGAGTGAGGTTTAGAACTCAGAACTGTCTCTTCACTAGCCTAAGCTGTGTCTCCAGCAACCATGGCCAAAACAAAACCAAAACCAGAAAGGATATCTTAGAGACCACAGTCATTTTCAAACTTGGATGTGTGTCAGAATCACCAGGAAAGTTAATAGACTACAGAGGCCCAGGCTCTTTGACGTGAAAACTGGGCCTGGACTTTGGAATTTTTGTTACATTTTTCAAGAGAATCTGATGCTCACCCAAGTTCGAGAACTACGATGGACGGTAAGAATCGTCTTGTTTTGGCTTCTTAGACTGTTTTTCCAGGCTGCCACCTTTGGCTGTCAGGTACAGTCCTGAAGTGTCAAAGGAGGCCTGTAAACAGTTGTTGAATGAATACACAATTGAAAGAACAAATATACACAGCTGACTTAGTTAATATCACAGGTTCCCAAATTACAGCCCTGTGGAGGCATATACTTGCTAGACCAGAACGTAGTTTTGGTACTGTTTTCAAAGTAACCATGCAACAAAGAGACTATTAATATTATGCATAGTCAGTTTTATTTTGATATTAGTAGAAAAGTCGGTAGACTTAAATGGGAAAAACTAGATAGACAAATAATTTAAAAGACGAAATGTTAATTTTTTAGTTGTAGGTATTTTGAATCATGATTTCAGTCTTGAATTTTTTAATGTGATTTGGCCTGTGGTTTTAAAATGTGTATTAGAATGGGCCATAACCTGTAGTTGGTTGGAATCTCAGAAAACCTGGCACGTTTTAAAGTTTGAGAATTTTATTTTGGCCATTTTCATGTTAATTTTTTTTAAGTAAACTCCTATCACCCAGGGAGATGTTTGTTGGAGTGTTGACTGGAAGTTGGCTGTCTGGTGATTTGTTGTTTTAGTTTGGGATGGTTTATTTTTTATTGCAAGAGTTTAGTAAAGCAGGCAGAGTTTAAAAGACAGAGCCTTTTTAATTTAGGCCTTTAAAATTATGTACTTTATTTTTATGCTAAATCTGAAATGTCATGGGACTGGAGTGGAGCTGGAAGGAGGAGTAAGACCGGGAGAAGAGGGAGGAGAGACGGGGATGGAAGAAAACACAAGAGTTGACTTTGTACGTTTTTTTTATGTGTTTTTAATTTTTTTTTAAGTTTATGGAGTCCTTTTGTTTCCATTGAATATGTAGATCAATTAGTTTGGAGATTTTTTACAAGGCTTTTGTTGTGCCCATTAAAGTCTTTAATTTTTATTGGGCCAAATATTGTTACATAGACCAAAAATATAGCCAGATAGACAAACAAAAACTAGAATTAGACCAGATTGAGTATTTTAGTGGATGCAGAGTTTTAGTGTTAGCTTCATTTTTGGAGAACTCAAGTCTAAATTATATTTGGGACTCTACCCTGATCAGGATTTGTTTTAGGATGGAACTCAAACTTATAATTTTAGACAAGGATAGAACTTTATAATTTTAGACTATAAAAACAGGACTTGAGTTTATAATTTTTATGATGGAATTAAAGACAATTAAAGGCGTAGGCATATATTAATGAGATATTTATTGGAAAGATGTCTAATTTAGAAGTTCTTCTTCTTCTTTTTTTTTTTTTTTTTTTTTTTTTTTTTTTTTTTTTTTTTTTTTTTTTAAGGAAAGTAGTGTCAAGGGAGCCTGAAGTATTGTGACAGAGAACTAGGAATCTTCTAGTCGAATCTTTAGACAAAGCAGTCTAGGTGGCCACTCCGGGTCAATAAAGGGGGCCCATACCCCACTAAGAGGATAGAATACCTTGAACCAGTTTTGTCTCACCCACATCTGTGAGTTTTATTGATGGTGAGTTTAGTAAGGTGTCCTGTTAGAAAATATAAACACATAACTAAATAGCTTTTCTCTATGTCAACAATAACCATTTTGAAAATATAATGGAATAATACCACATTCTATTTTTAATGGCATCAAATATTAAGAATGCTATTAAAGAACATTCAAATTAAAATTTTTTCTCTCAAAATTAGTGTTTAACTTTGAGATCATTCCAAGTAACAACCTAATGGCGTTTTCTCGAACATTGAAATGGTAAATTTTGAAATCCAAAATGAACATTGAAATCCAAAAGAATGAATATCCAAGGAGATATTTTACAAAACAAAATAATGTGGAGAGACTTTCATCATTTGATGATAAAATACAGAGTGACTATGGTTTAAGCGGGATGGGGGTAGAGCCAGGATCGGCAAAGAGATTTATGGAAAAGGAGAAACACCCACCAAAATAAATTCCCTTATAGATAAGTACTTATGATGCAATAAGCATACATTTTGAATTAAAGGAGAGATTATATTTTAAAATAAATGACACTAGCATTGCAATCTATGAACTAAAAATAGAAAAATGAAAAAAATAAAAATGAATCAATAAACCATAGACTCTGCTTTTTAGGAAAAGACACTTTGGGTGAGCTTGGAAGCTGCTACCACCTCATTCCTCTGGAGGGGAAGTCTGTGATGTACTAACTCTGGGTTCTGTACCTGCAAGAGCTGGCTCCAGCCCTAGCTGGCACCCACTTAATTAGCCATGCTAACACTGGCTAAGCCGATTGGCTAAGCAAAAGGGTGTATTACTGGACCGTCTGTTTCCTTGTCTGTAAACTTGGACAGTGACAGTACCCACCTCATTGGTTATCATGAATACTAAATGCAGCAGTGTTGCAAGTTCCTAGCAAATAGTAAACTCTCACAAAATGCTACCAAGAGCCCCAACTTTCCTGCTTCATCATCATTCTGCCTCCACAAAGAGTTTGTTCTCAGAATTTTCATGAGATGCTTGTGGACCTCCCAGATGTTGGATTCTGCACAAAAGCAGTGGCTCCTCCAGGGGTTCATGCAGGCCTGGGGACAGTGGCAGGTGGAGGGCATGGCAGGACTTGGCTCCGGGCCCTGGAATGGTGACAGATGAACTGGCTTTCACTCGGAGTTGAAATTCACTCTTTAATTATAGTGCTTTCTCCCAGACATCAACCTAAACACGGAGTGTGGCCAAAGCTTCCATTTTAAGACCATAATTGGTGAGTCTATCCCTAAAACCCTTTCATAGAGCTTCTCTAAAATTGCAGTGTTCTCACTCTCTAAAAATATGCAGCTCAGTTTGGTGCCATTGCAAAAATGCCCCTTATATTGACCATGAAAATAGCAACATGTGGAGGATGCTTAAGAAAATGAAAACCCAGCATCTCTTGCAGTCAAGCCAGGTCCCAAGTTCAGGAAGACTCAGCTCCTGAGTGTTAGGATGGTACCCACTGCTCCAGGACAGAGTATGGAGGTTTACCTTCCTCTTGCCAGGCCCGTGTGAAACTGGTTACATTATTTGGCAACTTCTCTGGATAAATCTTTTCTCTCTCTTATTTTTTCTTTCTTGTTTTTATGTAAAAAAGTATAGACAGGTCATAGACTGAATGCTTGCATCCTCAAATTTATATGTTGAAACCCTAACCTCCAGTGGGATGTTGTTAAAAGGTGGGGCCTTTGGGTCTGATCAGGGTGGAAAGCCTTCATGACGGGGTCGGTGCCCTTCTAAGAAGAGGCAACAGAGGGCTCGCTTGCTCTTTCTGCTCTCTGCCATGTGATGATACAGCAAGAAGACAGCTATCCATCAACCAGAAAGAGGGCCCCCACCAAGAACCCAATCATATTGGTCCCCGCTTTCAAACTTTCAGCCTCCAAAACTGTGAGAAATAAATGTTTGTTGTTTAAGCCACCCAGTCTATGGTATTCTGTTATAGCAGCTTGAGCAACCAAAATGTGGCACTAGATTGTTTTGCTGCTTTATTTACCAGTCTAATTTTAGTGAACTCTCCACCAGTGTGCTGGTTGTCAAAGACAGGTTTAAGATAAAAATTAGAAGCTTCCCTGTATAGCTAAGAGAATGGTGTTATCAAAGGCAAAGACCCTTTCATACCTGGGGATCACGTTCTGGAAAAGGTGCTCAGCTACATAGGAAACTCAGATGGGATAAAAGGAGCATTGACTTAGAGCCAAGATGTCTGATTCTGTTCTGGCCTAGTTATTTTCCAGCTCCGTGTTCTGAAAAATGTCATATAACTTCTCTGAGTTTCTGACTCCTCATCTGTGAAAGAGGCACTAGAGCCCCTACCCAACCCCTCATTTGGGTGCTGTCAGGATCAAACATGATGATGAAGTGAATATGGTTTGTAACCTTCAAAATGCTATGCTCGAGATCGCCATAGTGTTCTGCTAACACAAGGCAAATGCTACCAAATATTTATTAAAGGACATACTACTGTGGTCTTCTGGGAAAAGAAGCAAGAAAACAGGAAAGAAGAAAACACAAAAGCAAGCAAGAAAGTATGTGTATGTTACAGAGAGAGAGATTTTCTTTATTAATGATCACTGATGCCCCACTGAACATCTCTCCAGGGGTGTTCTGGAATCAGCGCTTCCGAATAATCATGGAAGCCTATCTTGGGAGGCAGCCTTTCAGACTCTTCAGTGTTATTTGTGGAAAGTATGATACGTCCATTGACTAGATTCACAGTCCTTTGTCTCAGTGGAAACTTAAGTGGAAACTTAAGCCCACTCTTCAGAATCCCCCTCACTCAGTCTGGCTCTAGGCATGGCCCTTGCACCAGATGGGACGAGCTCACCTCGTCACCTCTGCCCAAGCCATCTCTGTGGCTGCTACACCTGTGCTTCCCTCCCCTGTGCTGAGACAGCCATGTCCTATATACAGGACTGGGGAGGCAGCACCGGAGAGCAGTTGAAGGGTGCAAACTTCACTAGATAGAAAGGCCAGCTCCAATCCTGTCCCACTGAGCAGGAACAGTGCCCTCACAAGCTGGTCATTTTAACCTCTTGTGTCTTATTTTCTTCATATTTAAAGGAAGATGTCTTCACTGGGGTTTTCTGAGAAACAGACTCTCAGATGGAGATTTGCATGCAAGAAGCTTGGTGCAGGGTGTGCTTGGGATATAGAAGGAAGTGAGGGGCAGGATTGGCCAGAGGAAGAAGAACTTTGATGCAAATCAAATGATCGCCCCACTGATCTTCCAGTGAGCTCTAAAGTTAGGCTGGCCCTTCAGATTTGTTCCATCTTGAGGCTGGGGGTCCAAACCTTTGTCTACCCACATGGACAGTGTTGGGATGCAGGCTGTCTCTGGGGAAGGGGAGGCAGTTCTCTTAGATCAAAGGCAATTCCTGGAGAGAGACTCAGTTGGGAGCTGCCAGCCATCAGCTTAACAACAGTTGGGGCAATGAGAGCCTTGGTCCTGCGGTGGGGTCTCAGTCCTGCAGGGGGTCTGAATGGCACCCCACAGTGTCCCCTACAGAAAGCAACTGATAGCAACTGACGTAGAGTCTGTAAAGACCTGAACATAGTACCACATGATTAACCTGGTATGTCTGTTAGTATCGTTATTACCTTGTATTATTCTAACTGTTGCTTTGTAACAATTATATCATAACATTTTTCTTTTCTTCTCAACTTCTCTCCTATTCTGCTATGAGCTGCTTAATAGAAATAGCCATGCTTTCTGTTTGTTTCATTCTGTTTTCAACCTTTGTATTCCTAGGCTTGAGCACAGAGTTTGGCTCATAAATAATGTAATGAACACTTATTTGTAGAATGGAAAGATGGATCAAGCTATAGGATTGCACAGGAATGGAGACTATGAGGAGAATGCCCCTGAGGCTGCCTTTGGGGATATTGGGTAATACACGGCCGTCTTTATTACTCACCAGGTGACAACTGCATGTAACTGTCCCTTGCCTTCTCTCCTAGTCTCTCTGGACTCGTGGCAGTCCCTGGCCCTCTCTTCAGTGGTTGTTGATCCATCCATTAGGCACTTTGATGTAGCCCATGTCAGCACTGCTGCCACCAGCAATTTCTCTGCTGTCCGAGACCTCTGTTTGTCGGGTAAGGGGAGTTTCCAACCCCCAGGTAGGGTGGGACAAAACCTCACGCAAGTGCTGCTCAAGATCCTCACCTTAGAAAAACACACGAGACACCACAATAACCTGGGATGCTTGGAAGTAAGGGATTAACCTGGTGAAGAAGACCTGGGTGAAGTTTCCTCATTACTCCACAGGGCAGCCAAGGTCTCTAAGGGAATATGCCAGCCAGAAAAGCAGGGACATAAACCCAGGTCAGAGGAAGATCAGAAGAAGGATCTAGTGGGTTAGTCTGAGGAAGAAAAGATGCACATGCATGGCAGCTCTGGCAGCTGACCCCAGATAGCAGGTGGGCTGTTGTGGTGAGGAGGAAGTACACTTGTCTGGCCAGTGGGACACAGCTAAGAGCTACTGTTTTGGTAAAACTCAAATTTTAGGAGACATTTTTCAATGCAGTTGAATAACTTTTTAATAGGCAAAGTTGCCCACAGATGCATAATTCCTTTAGAGAGTTTTTGGTCATTGGTGGTATTTAAACAAAAGCTAGGTAACCACTTGATGGGAATGTTCTACAAAGAATTTTAGCTTCTGAAAGAGGCAGACATCAGATAACATTTATACCCTTGCCAAGATTCTAACCCCCTCTGAGGTTCTATGAATTCCATGAATCTCCTTCATGAATCTGCAAGGTTGGATAATAATAATCACAAAGCTATGGATATCTTGCAGATTGGACCACCATGTACAGATATGCAGGTTATGCACTGCACATGTCTGGGTGGTACCATTCACAGAAATTGAGGTATAAATAGGGCCATTAGGCTGTCAACAACCTGACCAATCAAATGAAACAGCACTTTTTCAGAACTGTTCTTAGGACTGAGTGTCATATAGTTTAAATTGTCTAGTGCAGAACTTGACATGCGTGGGAAAGGGCATGGTCCCTGGTGGAACAGTCGGTATGGTGCCAGCTGAGGAGGCATTGAAGGACAGAAGAGGAAGACAGGGCTGAAGATAAAGCCTGGAGTATGGAGACCCTTGTTTGAGATAATCCTTAAGCCCATGAGGAGCCATGGAGATATATTAAGCAGGGAAATAACAAGAGCACATTTATAAAATAAATAAACAAAAAAGACCTTAATGCTGCATGGAAAGTAGATTGATCAGACGGTTGGATTTCCCATTGCTACCATTTTATTTCCATCCCCTGGTACAGTGCTTAGGATTTATTGTAGTGCTCAAATAAATGAGTGATTGCATGGCTGATGAATGGATTCACGTATTCATGGATTCATGGATGCATGATTGGATGAAAGGATAGATGGATGGAAGAGTAGATGAGTGGGTGGGTGGATGGATGAATGGATAGATAGATGGATAGATTCATGGGTGCATGATTGGATAGTAGGATGGATGGATGGAAGGGTGGATGAGTGGATGGTTGGATGGATGACTGGATGGATGCATGAGTGAAGTAACATCTCTGAGGCTCAAGCATCACTCTTCTCCCTCTTCTTTGCAGAATGTTCCCAACATGAGGACTGTCTCATCACCACTCTGCAGACCCAACCTGGGGCTGTGAGATGTATGTTCTATGCTGATACTCACAGCTGCACATATAGTCTGCAGGGCCAGAACTGCCGACTTCTGCTTCGTGAAGAGGCCACCCACATCTACCGGAAGCCAGGTAAGCCCAAGCCTATGCCTTTGCAGCCATCCTGGGAAACTGGGCCTGGCTGGAAGGGACTATTTAAACACATGGTGAATTGGAGGACAGTGGCTTTTGTTGGCCGAAGTTCTGGGCTAGGTGGCACTCACCTGAGGTAGACTGAAGGAAGGTAGAAAAAATTCCTACTTCTGTATCACTTTTATTCATTTATTCCTTTGAGTTATAGAGCCATCTTGGTTTTGAGGAGTTTCTTAGTAAAATAACTAAAGAGCCCACTTTTTATTATGGTTTTATAGTTTAGAGAGATCTTTCACCGGCCTTATCTCATTTGGTCCTCACACTAATCCTGTGTGGTGGCAGGATAAGGGCTTTATCTCTGTCTTAGAAATCAGAAGGCTGTAGCCCAGAGAATTTAAGTTAACTCTGTGATTTCACACAGCTAGTGATGATGGAGCTGGAACTTCGTGCCAGATCACCTATCTTAACATGCAATCCTCTCCCACAAAGCCATGCAGCCTAACTATCGCATCATAAACACTTTGGAGAGAGAAGCTGTTCCAGCTGAGTTTAGTTTTAAAACACATGTCAGATACTGTGTTGGTTCTGGGGCTCCAGGCAAGGCAAGAGGGAGCAGCCATAGATCCATCACTAAGTAAGACCGCTAAGAGTTGTAGAACAGGAAACAGGGACTGGGCATCTGGGGGAGCCCCTCCCCAACTAGACATGTTTATTGAATGAAATTAATGACTGCTAAGTTGTTAGCTACATCTGCCATCTTGTCTTCTAGAGCAAGGTTCTACAACCATACTTTTCTGTTAACACTAATCAGCTGCTATTGTAGCATAAGAGCAGCAATAAACAACATGTAAGCCAGTAGATGTGACTCTGTTCCAATAAAACTTTATTTACAAAACCAAGTAGCAGCAGATTTGGCCCCATGCTGTCCTAGAGCATTGACAGTCCTTTGGTTCTGTCTTGATGCCAGAGATATCTTCCTCTTCCGCCCCCTCCTCAACCTTAGCCTTCAGACCACAAGAGTGTCTTCCAGACCTGAGAATGCCTTGATTGCCATGTGATGAGCTGTCAGGCCTTCAATCGCAAGTCTTTCCTCTCTTTATCTGGACATTTATATTATTTAGTCAAGCTATGTAGATTTTTTTTCTGAGACAGAGTCTCATTCTGTCACTCAGGCTGGAGTGCAGTTGCACAATCTCAGGTCACTGCAACCTCTGCCTCCCGGGTTCAAGCAATTCTCATGCCTTGCTGGGAATACAGATGCATGCCATGATGCCCAGCTAATTTTTGTATTTTTAATAGAGATAGGGTTTTGCCATGCTGGCCAGGCTGGTCTTGAACTCCTGGCTTCAAGGGATCCAACCGTCTCGGCCTCCCAAAGTGCTGGGATTATAGATTTTAACACTATATTTCACAACAGTGTAGCCAATCTGTGTGGTAGTTCTGCTGAAAAATGACTTAAATTGAGGTTTGAGTTCTGTAAAACACAAATTAGACTGCTTCTCTATTACTTCAGCATGACTAAAACTCAATAGGAAATGCTCACTTCCAAAAGAAGATGTGTGCACATACGCATCTACAGGTGTCTCAACTTTCACGCAGGCATTATTTGTTTCCAGCTGATACACGTGGCCACAGATAATTTTCTTAACCCAGGTAGTCACGCGGCCTCTGTGGGTATTCTAGAAAGAATCTATCATTTCTGCTAAAGAATTTGAAAGAGATAACCTCACATCTAACATTTTCCCCATGTTTGATCTCATTGAGTTGGAGCTTCACTGGGCAGCCTCTGAAGGGAAGACTGAATACCACTGCCATGGGAAAGCAGGCCTGCATTCCCCAGAAATTCTTCAGCCTTTATATTTGTTCTGGCTTTGCTCCCGCCTGTGGATGATGCCACGTACATAAAATGTGGTTGTTTGCTGCATAGTAAAATGAGGTTCCAGCACTTCAGCAGCCACAGTCCTGAGTGCTTGCCCAAGACCCCTTGATTTATGATTGTGACAGGAAGTTTTGCGAGGAGGAACTGTGGGAGTAACATCAGCCTTGATTTGTGATTAAAGTCAGATTAAAAAACAGCAACTGTTCCTTTCCAGCCCAAGTTTCCATTTTGAGTTCTAACTCATATTCCAATGTTTCTGCAACAGAGAAGGCTTCATTTGCTCTTTTTTTCTTCTTTCTCTTTTTTTCTCTCCCTATGTCCGCCCACCCCCACCAATTCCTTCCTTTTTTCCTTCCACTCATTCATTCATTCATTTACTTATGTGTTGGATTTCTGCCATTTTTCAGGCACTGGGCTTGGAACATTACAGGTATTATTATTTATTCCTGACATTGTTGTGTTGTAGGAGACACTGTTGTTCCCATTTCATAGGCAGAAAGACTGTAAAATTTTTCCAATAACTAGCTGTTCCATAAGCATAAAACCCAGATCTGCTTGACTCCTTAACCAGTTCACCATGGTGACACTCAGTGACCTGGAAGTCAAGGACAGACATGATACCCAGGCTTCTCAACCTCAGAACCTGCTGACATTTGGGGCTGAAGCATTCTTTGTTGTATATGTGTGGGAGCAGTAGTTGTCCTGCCTACTGTAGGATGTGTAACAACAGCCCTGGCCTCTCCCACCAGATGTCAGTGGCATCTCTCCCTGACCCCTGTGACAGCCAAAAATGTCTCCAGATGTCGTCAAATGTCCCCTGTGGGCAAAATTACTTCCAGTTAAGAATCTCTATATGATACAAAGCTCCTGCAGAGTAGATGGACTTCTGTCTGCCTGTCCACCTCTTGGTCTGTCTACAGGTCTGTCTGCCTCCTCTCTGCACTGTCTTGTTTAGTCACCACTGCAATAGATACATATTTTTATAGAAGGAGCTGCAGAGAAAGCAAAAAGGTTTTGTCTTTCAATCAGCCGAGAGTGGAATTGAGCAGACCAAATCTACGTGTCAGAAATAAGAGACTTCTCACACACACTTGAAGTATCTCTCCATGAGTGTTCACTGCTTCCTTTGTGCAAGGCTTTGAGTCCTGTGTGGCATCAGACAGGCCTGTCTTAAGTTCCTGAAAACAGTACTTGGCACTGAGCCTGGGCCCAACAAAAGTTTACCGGATCAACCAATGAATGAAAGAAAATGTCATCAAGGAAACCAGATAGGGCTACAGAAAAACCGATGAATGTCGCTGGCGATTAGTGTTGCACGGAGCGGGGTGGGAAGCATGGCAGGTGGCACCAGTGTTGGCCTTGTGGACAAGGAGGGATTTGGACATGAAAAAATGGGCGGGATGGCCTCGCAGGCTGGGGCACCAAGGTCACCCGTGACGCAGAGAGAGGCAAAGCTCTGAACTGGTCCCAACCTTTTGCGCATGGGGTGTGGTCAGAGCTGGGGTTGAGAAAGGTGTGGCTTTGAATCCTACATCACCCTATATCATCTGTGATCCTAGCAGGCCCTAGGCCTCCACCTCTACATCTATTCCCTCACTAATGAAATGTAAATGTGGGCCTGCGAGCCCTACGCTGCAATTCTGAAATCCAAAAGTCCTAAAAGTGTTTTTTTTTTCTTTTTTTTTGATAAGTTTGCAGCTAACTCATTTGGCGGCAAAATCTGACACGGGGTGGCTGAAGAAATTCTATTCTTTACTCATCTCTCTCAGGATGAGTAACCCACACATCTCACCACAAAAATGATGGCTGTGTTTAAAGGTGGGGCCGCACTCCAGGCCTCCCTAGGGGATTGGGTGCTGTTTGCTTCTCTGTTCTTTCAAAAGGCCCCAGGGTGCTGGTAAGGGGTGCTGGACCTGGACCCATGTATAGAAGGGATTAGCACTGCATACTGTGCATTTCGGTACCTAATAAAGATCAGCTATCTTTGCCAATTTTTTGTTTGTTTATTTACATTGAAAACCTGACTGGATTTAAGCTGTAGGGGTCTGAATAAATGGCTGACATTTTCAAGGTACAAAAAGCAGTGATTTTTCTTTTGCTGAAAGCACATTCAGAATGCCAGTGGAGAGAGCACTCACTGAGGCCTCTCCCCTTCCTCACCCCTTTCTCTTTCCCAATAGGAATCTCTCTGCTCAGCTATGAGGCATCTGTACCTTCTGTGCTCATTGTCACCCATGGCCGCCTGCTGGGCAGGTCCCAGGCCATTCAGGTGGGCACCTCATGGAAGCAAGTGGACCAGTTCCTTGGAGTTCCATATGCTGCCCCGCCCCTGGCAGAGAGGCGCTTCCGGGCACCAGAGCCCTTGAACTGGACAGGCTCCTGGGATGCCAGCAAGCCAAGGTATGGGTTGAGTGGAGCACATCTTGGTAAATACTCAGAGAAATCTTCTCCATTCTAATCTATCTAACTGGGACTCAGTAGCAGAGCAGTGCATTGTGGATAAAGCAATGTATGGAGGATGGAATATATTAGCTAAGGTATCATTAAGTGCTGTGACAGATAAACTCCTCGTATGAGTGACTTAACACTGTTTTGCTCATGTAAAGCCCATCTGGTGATGGAGGGGCCTGTATGCGCTGCTCCATGCAGTGATTCAGGGACCCAGGCTGATGGAGGCTCTGACTTCTTCAGCATGAATCTTCCAAGGTCCCCCAGATATTGATCCAGGAAGAGAGGCTGTGAAAGAATTGACAGGAGAAGTTCCCATGGAATAAGCTTGGAAGTAGGGTTCACACATCACTTGCACTGGTATTGCAGTGGCCAAGCTCTGCTTCCTGGCCACATCTGATCTTAATGAAGCTGGGAGACATAGCATTGAAGGAAAAGTAAATGAGCTAATGAAAATTTTCCCACTAGGAACAAAATTGCAAGTTTTTTTTAAAGCACCCGTATCCTTTCCTCATCGAAAATTTCATTTTCCTCTTTTCCATGTGTATATCACTTTAAATAGCAAGCATATTGAAGAACAATATTATGATTTTTTTTCTAATTAAAGCATACTCAGAGTACCTGTGAAAACAGCACTTATTACTGCTGCTCTTCTCCTTCCCACCTGAATCTCCTTCCCAACAGGTACCCCATGGCTCTATCCCCAGGCAGCTATACCCCCCATACCCACTACCACCATGGCTGGCTGCTGAGCAGGTCCATGGGCCCATTACCAGATAGAGTGATGAGCTAGGAGGCTCTTGAAGTACTCCAGGAAAAGGATGATAAGGACTTCAGTTAGGATGGTGGCTGTGGGAGTGGAAAGGCATGGATTTCCATCTGCTCCACTGCTGGGAAGCAAAAATAACAAATATGCATGAATTAAAGTGCCTTACCATGTTAGGATATACCCATTTGACAGATGAAGTGATAGAGTCACATAGGTTTTGAGTGGAGAGTAGTTGAGAGCTTGGGTCATTGTAGTCCAGGGCTAGTGAGGATTGGGTGATGAGCCAAGTCACTCATTGGGTAGATGACCATTGTGCTGCCATTAGACATGATCACAGCTGTAGTCTCAGCTCTTATACTGGGAGATGCTCAAACTGGCACTGTAGGACTCTGTACTGGTGTAGAAAGCAGGTAGGTCACCCCCTCCAGAAGAGAGTCTGCACTCTTGGAGCAAAGAAGGGCCAAGGTCCTGAGTGGTTTTCATCGTCGTCTTCTCTATCTCAAGCTGTTGCATCAGCAGCCTTCTCTAAATTGATGCATTGTCTCTGGGGAATGTTCTTCCACAGGCCAGTGGCCAGAGAGTGGTGGGCACTCTGTCATTCCTTCCATTCACTGCCACTCCCATTTCCTGAGGCTGCCTAATTTCTGCAGAGCTGGTGGGATGCCAGGCTTTGGAATGGGGTAGTGGGCTCTGATCATGGTGGCGGGTGGGGAGGGGTAGTGATGGAGCATGTCTTGGAAGTCACCCAGTCTGTATCTGCAGGGCCAGCTGCTGGCAGCCAGGCACCCGAACATCCACGTCTCCTGGAGTCAGTGAAGACTGTTTGTATCTCAACGTGTTCATCCCTCAGAATGTGGTGAGTTCAGAAGCACTTGCTATGGTTGCCCTGAAGACTGTCCCATTAGAAATCCAATGTTCCCACTGTGGCCAGCAGAGTCCGGTCTCCTCCTCTGTGGCCTGCTGAGCTGAGGTTAGGTGATTTGCCTAAGGTTACTCAGCTAGTGAGTGATGTGTGGACTTGGTCAGTTGGTCCTCAGAGCTCATGGCTAGAACAAGTGAGTGGTGACAATGAGTGTGTGTTTTTTTCACAGTGTCAGGAAGAAGATTGTGGAAGTTGTTTGCAGTTTAAAGAGCACTTTTATATCTGTGATTTTATTGGTCTTCACATCCACTCTAGGAGGACAGATAGATTAATAGATCGATCAATCAGTCAACTGATCGACAGAAAAATGTAGCGTGATATATTTACCCTTATCTTAAAGGTGCAGACCTGGGGCTAAGAGAGGCTAAGTGAGTCACGTAAGCATATTCAGCTGGGCAGAGTGGAGGCTCATCCCTGTCGCTGTGTTCCAGAGCCAGTGCTCTTTCTCCTTAGGGCATTTCCCAGTAACAGAGAGTTTGGCTTTTTCTGCCTTGGGCTGTTCGGATTCCATCCTGACCTTGGGGGAGGAGCAGTGATGCCTCAGTCCCAGATGGGCGGTACCTGGTCTCCAGGTGACAGGCCCTGCGCAGGAGGGGCCAGCCTCCTGGACACTTCCTGTGGCTGTCATTGAGGCAGGAGCTGAGGACTGCCCCTTCCTTCTGTGCCTTGCCCTTGCCTCGCAGCCACAAGCCAAATGGCCTTTTCCCTTGTTGGTGAGCTACCCAATAAAGATGAGTCAGGGTACTTTTAGGAGGGGATACAGGGCCCCTTCACTGATCTGTCCCACAGAAGAGGACAAATGAACTCAAGACCACTCAAGCTGGTCTTTCTCTGTGGCATTTAAAAAGACCTCATATTTGAAGAATCCACAACCAGCAAGTGGTGACATCTGAGCTGGAATGTCACAGAGGAAGAGACTCCAGGTCAGCCCCTTCCTCTCTGTAAGGCGTTTCAATGAGTGACCCCACTGCTCTGCACCTCTGCTTTCACAGCTGTAGAGTGGGGTGCTTATGTTCACCATAGATTCTACCTCCTTGGGTGGAAGATCAAATGATACACTCTAGGCGAGAGCCTTTAGCACAGCACTTATGGGGGCAGATCCCCAGGCAGTGTTTGCTCTTGTGAGGGGACCTCTTTGTAGAAACATCTGTGTGTCTGTCTGAGACCATCATACGTGGAGTGGTGATGTCACAAGGACACAGGACCTTGGATGGAGCATGAGTTACCGGGTGCCTGCATATCCCATGGCCTGAAGTGGGGCCTCAGATCCCCAGCTCAGACACACGATTCTAATGTAATAGGGTCAGCCTACTTCCAAACCCTCAGCTCTGCTACCTCCTAGCTGTGTGATCTCAGGCAAGCCATTTAACATGTCGAAGCCTCTGCCTCTTCATCTGTAAAATGTGGATAATAAGAATCTGCCAACTTCATGGAACTATGTGAGGCCTCATTGTAAACACCCGGCACAGTGCCTGGCTCTTAGTAAGTGCATACTAAACTCTAGCTCTGTGTTACCAAGATGGGTCCAGTCACAGAGCACCCAAGGGATGCCAAGGACCCAGAATGCTTTTCTGGAATAAGCCGTGGGCCAGAACTGGGAGCTGGAAGGCTGTGTGGTACCATGAGATGGGCTCCAGGTCTGCAGGGAGCTGCCATCCCTGACACCTGCTCACTCTGCAATGTGGGAGAAGTGTCCTCACCTTTTGTGACCTTCAGTTTCCTTCTCTATGAATGGGATTTAGTAGTTTACTCAGGCTGCTATAGCAAAGCACTGCAAGCTGCGTGACTTAAACAGCAGAGAGATTTTTCTCAAAATTCTAGAGACAGAAGTCCAAGATCAGAGTGTTGCAGGACTGGTTCCTTCAGAAGCTCCTCTCCTTGGCTTTTAGATGTTCCTTTTCTCTTCCTTGTGTCTTTTTGTGGCCTTCCCTCTGTACCTGTGTCCTGATCCCCCCTCTTCTTATAAGGACACTGGTCCTATTGGATTAGGATTCACAAATATGACTTCGTTTTACCTTAATTACCACATTAGGCACTATCTCCAAATACAGTCAACTGCTGAGGTCTTGGGGGTTAGGACTTCAATGTGTAAATTTGGAGGGACACAGCTCCGTCTACTGCATGGGGCTAAGTATGCCACAGAGTTGGCCAGAGGAGTCCTGTGTCAACCAAGAATCAGGCTCCAAGCATGGGAAAGGTGCCTTCTCCACGCTCTAGCCTCATGTTTCTCCAATTCCCACAGGCCCCAAATGCATCCGTGCTGGTGTTCTTCCACAACACCATGGACAGGGAGGGGAGTGAAGGATGGCCGGCTATCGACGGCTCCTTCCTGGCTGCTGTTGGGAACCTCATCGTGGTCACTGCCAGCTACCGAGTGGGTGTCTTCGGCTTCCTGAGTTCTGGTGAGTTGCTGCCTCTGGTGGGAGCTGCTGACCCCCTGAGCCAAGGCTCAGCCCCTTTTTTGCCAAGACCCATCCCCTCACTGCCCCTGCTCCTCCTCCAGCCAAACTAGGCACACAGTGGAAATGTTAGCACATTCAGGAGACCCTCCAGGGATACTGACTCCCATAGACAAGGATAATCGTTGCCATTTATTGATAACTTACTACATGTCTGAGCCGCACTGCTCCAAGTCCATTATAGGTCTTAAGTTGTGATGTGTGTGTATGTGTGAGTGTGTAGTTTAAAGAGGAAAATGAGGCCCAAGAAGATTAGAAACTGGCTTAAAATTATACAGTCAGGGAACAGCAGGGCCAGGAATTGACGTGCCCTGAGCAACCCTAGGGGATGAGTTATATAGCTCTTCTGCCCACAGAGAAGCCATCTGATTTGGAATCACGGCTGTATCAATAAGGAGAGTCTCACCTCCTTTTAATACTGGCCTCACTTGTGAACAATGGACTGTCCCCTATCACAAACCTGTTGATCACCCCGTCTATGGCCTCCATCTTTCCCACTGACTACTAGGGCTGAAGTGAGCCCTGGACCACCCCAAATATCCTTCATCCATGTCTTTTCCTCCAGCTACCACCTGCAGCAGGGAATGTGTCAGCTGCAGTGGTTGGGGCAGACTCACTGGCCTTGGAATCTGAAGAGCCCAGGGCCACCTCTGGCTGTGGACCCTTGGACAAAACCTTTTCTTTCACCCAGTCTCAGTCTTGTCCTCGGTAAAATGGGGATAATATTTACCTGACTTCTAAAGTTATGACAAGGCTTAAATGAAGTAATACATGTAAAAGGTTTTCAGAGACTTGAGTTTTGCACATCTTCGAGGATAGTGACTGCTTCATCTCTGTTTCCCAAGGGTCTCATTTAAGATCTGAGATGTCCTACATGCTAAGTATGGGTGGGCGAATGGAAGATAAAGTGGTCAGAATGACCAGATGGACTAGAATGTGTGTGAATGTGTGGAGTCGGCGTCCAGCATGAGCAGAAACCTGGATGACCACATGGCGTGAGACCTTGGGTGCTGCTAAGAAGATTCTAGACATATGAAATGGGCAATGAGTTAAGGCAAATGCAACCAGATGTCAATGTAGATGAGAATGAAAAACAGATTTTAGATTTTTTTGATGGGGAGCAGGATCAGTTGGGAATCCAAGGACAGACAGAGCTTCCCCTTTCCTGGCTCTGAGAGACTCTGAGTCCCTCATTTGGCCTTTCCAAATCCCAGTTTTCTCGGTGGTAAAAAGAGGAAAATTATTCCCATCCTCTTTCACGTATATGTAGTGGTGAGAAGTGAATATGGTGACTGGGGTTTTATGGAAGCTCTTTGGAAAGTGCTTCAAGAATTATTCACAGGTGAGTTTATTTTCCTCTTTGAAGAGGGAAATCTCTTTGCCTGGGTTTGCTTTCCTCTGTGTGAACACAAGACTGACCATAATTTGTGCCATTGGTAGCCCCTTCCTCTAGATGTGGTGACATCAGGACTCACCCCAAGGAGCCTGGGCCTGGGGAGCTTTTTTCAGACATGGCTGTCTTGTTGGCTTAGAGCATTTCTAGACAGAAGAGAGTTTCCATATGTCATCTGTCCCTCAGTGGGCGGGGGATTATGATTTCACAGAGTGTAATCTTGTTGAGAATTCATGTGCTTCTGCAGAAGCAAACTCATTTTGGCTGCCGGCAGGGGCAGCCTTTGGGGAGGCAACGGAAGCTTCCAGAACACCCAACCCCACTCATTCCTGATGTGCACCAAGCCTGCCTGTTGATTTTGCTCAAGGGAAAAACTATCAGCAAGAGAGAAGGAAAGTTACACTTATGGAGTGTGTCTGTCTTCACCAGATATTTCTCCTGGATTACCTCATCTACTTCTCACAGGAGATCTCTGAGGCCGGCAGGGAGCGACCATTTCACAGATGGGTCAGCGGAGCTCAGTGAGGCTGAGAAACATTATCGCCACAGTCACAAGTGGCATCCTGTGCCTTAAACTCTGTTGGTGGAACAGCAAGAAATACTGTAGTGCAGGGGGCTCCCTCAGATGGCTGGACATGCCCTTTTGATTCCGTTCTTCAGCTGTGCTGAACAGGGTCTGCCTTTCGCATTCGTTTAGCCACAGGCCATTTTCTTTCTTTCTTCTTTTTTTTTAAATTTTACTTTAAGTTCTGGGATATATGTGCAGAACATGCAGGTTTGTTGCATAGGTATACATGTGCCATGGTGGTTTGCCACACCTATTAACCTGTCATCTAGGTTTTAAGCCCCACATGCATTAGGTATTTTTCCTGATGCTCTCCTTCCCCTTGACCCCCACCCCTCAACAGGCCCGGGTGTGTGTTGTTTCTGCTCCTGTTTCTATATGTTCTCATTGTTCAACTCCCACTTATGAATGAGAACATGTGGTGGTTGATTTTCTGTTCCTGTGTTAGTTTGCTGAGAATGATGGCTTCCATCTTCATCTATGTCCCTGCAAAAGATATGATCTCATTCTTTTTTATGGCTGCATAGTATTCCACGGTGTATATGTGCCACATTTTCTTTATCCAGTCTATGAGTGAGGGTTGTTTGGGTTGGTTCCAAGTCTTTGCTATTGTAATAGTGCTGCAATAAACATACATGTGCATGTGTCTTTATCGGAGAATGATTTGGTGATTCCTCAAAAATCTAGAACCAGAAATACCATTTGACCCAGCAATCCCATTACTGGGTATAGACCCACAGGATTATAAATTATTCTACTAGAGAGACACGGGCCATTTTCTTTGCCTTCCTTCCTAGTCTGCCTCGTGTGTCCCATGTTCCCAAGCTTCCCAGTCTCTCACATTGCGCCTCCCTGCTCTTCGGCTCTGAGAGGGGAGCAAAGATGTTCACATCCTCATCAAATCAATCAGGAAACTGAGGCACAGAGATAGGGGCAGGGCAGAGCAGCAGCAACAGTGCCGTGATGCAGATTCAGGCTTCCTGCTATGGAGGAGCCGTCTCCCGCCTGCCTCAGGCGAGCTCAGAGACAGGACTGAGCCTGACCCTGCAGAGGCCAACAGGAAGCATGTGCTCATCTCCTGAAGCCCAAAGGGGCCAGTCCTTCATTCCAGTTAATCCCCCAATAAGCCTGTGACACTGGTGCAACCGTTCCCTCTTTCATATATATATATATATATATATATATATATATATATATATATATATATATTTTTTTTTTTTTTTTTTTTTTTTTTTTTTTTTGAGGCAGAGTCTTGCTCTGTCGCCCAGGCTGGAATGCAGTCGCCAGATCTCAGCTCACTGCAAGCTCCGCCTCCCGGGTTTACGCCATTCTCCTGCCTCAGCCTCCCGAGTAGCTGGGACTACAGGCGCCTGCCACCTCGCCCGGCTAGTTTTTTGTACTTTTTAGTAGAGACGGGGTTTCACCGTGTTAGCCAGGATAGTCTCGATCTCCTGACCTCGTGATCCACCCGTCTCGGCCTCCCAAAGTGCTGGGATTACAGGCTTGAGCCACCATGCCCGGCCCATATTTTTTAAATAATAGATTTTATTATTTAGAGCTGTTTTAAGTTTATAGAAAAGTTGAGCGGAAAGGACAGAGAGTTCCCATACACTCCCTTCTCCCCCTCCTTCTTCCCCTACTATTCATAAGATGCTTTGATTGGGCACATGTGTTATACTTGACGAGCCGATGGTGGTGTGTTATGATTTACTCAAGTCCACAGTTTACCTTGGGGTTCGTCCTGTGTGTTGGACGCTCTCTAGGATTTGTGGACTGCCTGATGTCCTGGATCCACTGTTACAAGGTCCAACAGGATCATTTTGTTGCACTCCAACTTTCCTGTACTCCACCTCTTCATCTCTCTCTTTTTCCAGTTTAAGTCATTGAAAATTGCAGTTCAGAAGATAGGTTTGGAAAGAGCTGGTTACTTTGCATGTCAGCCTCAGCCTAGGATTCTGAAGGGAATGTGGCTTTGCATCTGAGCGGGATGGGGTCTGAGAGCTGCTCTGTGGCTCCATGGTGCCAAAACTCTGAGCAGGTCCTTCCTTCCCCATCCCAGTGCAGGCTGCCTGTCTGTGAGTGGAAGATGCTAAGCCTTGCAGGGCGTCTCACATGAGATGAAGTGTGTGAAGACAAGCACCAGGACTCACCCATGTTCATTCCCCGCTTCTTCCCTAGACAGGGGCTCTTCCAAGGCAGGGTTGTTTTTATCATTTCCTGGCCCAGTATCTGGCCAGTGGCTGGCACAGAACTGCCTCCTGATCTCAGCAGAGGCAGCCCTGTCACTCACAGAGCCAGGCTGAGCAGCCCCTCATTAGTATCATCTCGTTTGATAAACGTGTGCGGCATCTGTTGCTGTACTCCAGAGTGAAAACGGTCCCTGAAAGCCCGAGGCTCCAGAGGTACTTTGTGAAAGAGACCAGAGGAAAATGAAAGCAGAAGCTTGTGCCAGTCCTGAGGCCCACTAGACAAACGCATGCTCTCTGATGAAAAAAGGCAAACCCAGCCCAGTGTTTAAAGGGAGTCTTGGTTCCTATGGATATGAGCAGTTGGAAAGGAAGCAGTTGCTGGGTGAAGGGAGGCCATTTCCCCAAGCCTGGACCCTGCAGCAGGACAGACCCCAGGGGGCATCTGGCACCAAGTCATTGTTTCTCTCTGTCTGGCAAAGCAATGCAGTGAAGGGAACTGGGGCGGTGGCGTCTGGGACACAGGAGGAGAGGCTGGACAAGGGGCCTATGGGCTCTGCAGGATGTGGGAGCAGAGGAAATGTGCTTTGGCCAAGACACCAGACAGAAGGTCCGGCTGCCAGCGGTAACCACACACGCCATGACTTCATCGTTTCTGGGACACTCGGAGGCCTATGAGCAGGTCTGCTCTCCTCTCTACCCAAAACAACTCAGAATGCTCCCTCAGCAGGTGCCCCCTCACAGGCAGGCTGGAGACAAGGACACACTGCTAAGAGCATCAGCAACATGTTAGAACCTAAACTTGTTCTATTTTATTAAAAATTAGTCTTCTATGGTGCTTTATGACAAGCACTGTTCTGTTCCCGTTACAAGTATTAACTAATTTACTCAACCTTATGAGGAAGTGCTATTATCATCCCCATTTTACAGATGGAGAAAATCGAAGCACACAAACATTAACTTGTCCAGGGCCCCTCAAGGCTGTACATGGTGGAGCTGGGACTGCAGCCAGCTGGTCTGGCTTCATGGCTGCTACACTACACTGCCTCTTGTTGATGTTCTCTGGCAAGACCAGGGCAAGCATAGAACGGTGCTAAGGGGCTTCCGTCAGGTCGTTGAAGAGATCAAATGAGCAAACAAGAGCTAATTCAACAATGAGGGAGCAGGTGAATGCTTGCTGGGTGCTCTGAGCAGAGAAGTAGGAGCCAGGAAGTATGGGGCAGACCAGGGCAGGTGGCAGTGGGTGGAGAATAGTGTTAGCGCAGGCCAGGAGGGCTTCCATTCAGGTCAGTTCTCCCTGTGGGCAGCTGAGACCGGTCCTCTGGTGTCTTGCCCCTGGGCCTGAGCCTCGAAGCACATCAGATGGGGCACAGAGTGTGCCTGTGGCATGACTGAGTGAGGTGGGACCTCAGGATGAGAACTGGGGATGAGACACACAGACTGCAGCAGAGGGGGTGGCCCCTGGGCAGTGATGGGGACCCAGACTAAGGAAAGCCAGGAAGAAGTTTGCACTTGATGCAGTAGGAATGAGGGAGGTATAAAGGCTTTTTGAATAGAGAAATTTCAGAAATAAAGCCCTGAAACTTTTTAATGCACATCATGGATTTTTCAACAAACATTTATTGAATTGGGTTGAATGTTAGGACAGAATTCTGATTGTGAATGAGGATTTGAGTCCCAACTTGATCTCAGATTCACTTCTTCCATCTAAACAAGCTCATTCCCTCTAAAGTTTCGGTTTTTTCACCAGTAAAGGAAAAGATTGGACCAGACATATTGGACTGTAATTGTTTGGTAATTGCCTTCTGCGTTTGTCTCTGAGGTTGTGTGGTCCCTAGGGCTAGGTAGGATCTCTCTTGCTTTCTGCCGTACCCAGCATAGTGCCTGATACCAGCTGAAGCCTAGTTCATATTTGTTGGATGAGTGGCCCCTTGAACACATGTTCACCTGTGACCTCTCAGAAGTCTAGACCCCAGCAGTCAACATTGGCCCTTATCATATAGTGGAAAAAAGCTAATACATGGGAAGGGAGAGTCAGGAACATTTTCTCTCCTCCTTATGCCTGGAATACAGGCTGTGGATGTCACTTTCCAGATTTGCAGGACCTGATCTGACTCAGTTGGTGCCCTGCTTTCCCGGGCTGCCTGAGACCTTAGAGGAAACAAACACATTCATCCTAACAAATGGATCATAAGAGCAATCCAGAAAGTTCACAATGAGGATCATGTTCTACCAATGGCTTCACCAGTCCCAGAACACAAAATGCATTTGAAGAACTTCTGAACATTTCCACAGCTGGAAGAATAATTTGTATCATTATGCACTCTGAGCTAAGTGGAGTGCTCAGGCAGGCTGGAGACAAGGACACTCTGCTAAGAGCATCAGCGACATAATGTTAGAACCTAAACCTGTTCTATCTTATGAAAAATTAATCTTCCATAGTGGTTTATGACAAGCACTATTCTGTTCTCCTTACAAATATTAACTAATTTAGTCAACAACCTTATGAGGAAGTGCTATTATCACCCCCGTTTTACAGATGGGGAAAATCAAAGCACACAAACATGAACTTGTCCAGGGCCCCTCAAGGCTATCAATGGTGCAGCTGGGACTGCAGCCGGCTGCTGTGGCTCCATGGTGAGACCGTGGTGTTCTCTTCAACTTTGTGATTACTAGACTGGGGAATCAGGATGCAAGATTTTTCTGTTTTTTCTTTTCTTTTTTCCTATTTTGGAATATGGGTCTTATCAGTAGTTTCTTGCTGGATGCTGAATCCTGTGAATCATAACTATGGTGCCTCATGGAGAAACATGAGGAGTCTGGAGCTCAGGGAGCGGGCTGGGCTGCTGACACACACAGGACTGTCACCAACATGTAGGTGGTAATGAAAGCCATGGAACTTGATGAGGTTCCTTACTGCAAAGACAGAAAGGAAGAATGGGAACCTCAGATGAGACGAGAATGAGATCTGGTGTTTCAAGGTCTGATAAAGAGGACAAGTTAGTGGAGTAGTTTGACAAGGATCTACTGAATTCAGAAGACAACCAGAAGTGTATGTAGTGTCTCAAAAGCCTAAGGAGAAGAGCATATTTTTGCTATACTTGTTTGTATCTAGATCATTTTATTAAAAAAAAATAGTGCTGAGTTTTCAGCAAATGTTAATTGGATTCTATGAAAAAGGAAAGAGATCAATTCAGTTGCATGCTAATAAAGGCTTCAGATGATGAGGTGAGGGGATGGGTGGGATCCAGAGCCCCAGCCTGGCCTGGCCATTGTCGGGGACAGCCACCTGCAATAGTCAAAGACATGGGGCAGAGAGTTCACCTCCTTCCCACTGATTGGCCAAGCTAGTGGTGGACCTGAAGATGTGCTGCCTCTAATCTGAGCAAGTCCCCTCAGCTAATGACAGGGAAGCTGTGGCTCAGAGAGTTATAAGGACATGATCAAGGTCTCCTAGCTGGCAAAGGAGAGGTACAAAAACATGGTCTCCTAGCTGGCTAGCATTCAGGCCTATGTGTGTCTGGTCTCAAGGCCCATGCTCCTCCACTGTTCCTCACTGTATTTGGAACCCGCAGTCCCGACCTGTGAGGACAAGAGCCCAGAGCCCCTGGAGGGGCCACGTACGTTCCTGCCCTAGACAGCACCATGATTTTCAAATCCAAGTTTGCAAAGTCACAAAGGATAAAAGGCTTTCCTCTTTTCTGAAGGGTCCGGAGAGGTGAGTGGCAACTGGGGGCTGCTGGACCAGGTGGCGGCTCTGACCTGGGTGCAGACCCACATCCGAGGATTTGGCGGGGACCCTCGGCGTGTGTCCCTGGCAGCAGACCGTGCTGGGGCTGATGTGGCCAGCATCCACCTTCTCATGGCCAGGGCCACCAACTCCCAACTTTTCCGGAGAGCTGTGCTGATGGTAAGTGGTGTGTGTTCCACCTTCAGTCTTACTGTAGTTATGGCTGGGGGAGGTGGTTCGCCTGTGCTTCAAAAGTCTAACTGGTTTCAATTGCTTGGGTTTCCCTTGTCCTTTGTCCTGAGTGTGGATCCTGCTTGGAGTTTTCCATGTATGTGTGATTCCACAATGCTAACTTTTTCCCACTCATGTCTGAAGTGCTAAAAATTTTAGATGGTAAAGTGTTTCTATTTCCTGAGAGTGGTTCATTAGGATTTAGTGATCTGAACCATCTATTATCTCTCTTGTCAATGAATGATGGCAAAGAAGAGAACTCACTGCTTGCAATTCTACTGAATGGTGTGAAGTGCCGGCTACGTGAGGATGAGGATGATGGTGATGAGGAGGAAGATGATGGTGGTAATGATGATGATGATGGTGATGATACAATGATGTTGATGATGACAATAATTATAATGGAAAAAATAACCTGGTTGGCCACTGCATACGCCCTGACATTTATTGATCTGTCATTGATTAGTTTCTAATTTTATGGCACATCCAATTTGTGCCAGATGTGCTATGCATCTGGAAATGCCATGAAAAATTATACATAGCCCAGTTCTTAGGAAGCTTGTCATTACTGGGGGTTGAGGGACGAATGCTTAAAGTAGATATTTACAAGACGATCTTAGGGCAGCCCAAAGAGAAGGCCCCAACCAAGCATAAGGGAAGGAGGGAGTTTGGATCAGCACATCCCTTGAGGGGAGTGTCTGAGCCAAATACTGAATGCTGGGTAGGCATTTACCTAGAGACAAAGTCCTGGCAACAGGGAAAGCTTGGAGGACAGAGCCCTGGTGGGGTAGCAGTGTGGAGGCAGAGAGGAGCCAGACCGCCCTGAACAACTTGGGTTTTATCCTGAGTCCATGGGGAGCCAACGGAGTGGTTTTGATTATTTATTTGTTTGCTTGTTTGTTTTATTTTATTTTATGATTTTAACCACTTTAAGTGTTCCGTTCATTGGGATTAAGTACATTCTCAATCTTGTGCAACCATTACTACTATTGCCAGAAGAGAACCTCTGTATCCATTAACGCCCACATCTCCTCATTCTCTCAGCCCCTGGTAACCTCTACTCTACTTTCTATCTCTATCCACTTGCCTGTAGTAGGTGCCTCATATTAGTGTAATCATGTAAGATTTGTCCTTATGTATCTGGCTTATTTCACTTAGCATAATGTCTTTAAGGTCCATCCATATTGTCAGAATTTCTCTCCTTTTTATGGCTGCATAATATTCCATTGTGCAGAGGGACCACATTTTGTTTATCTACTCATCTGTTGATGGACATTTGAGTTCTACCTTTTGCCTATTGTGAACAGTGCTGCTGTGAACATGGGTGTGCCATCAGAAGGCCTTTAAGCAGGAAGGAAACATGCTTACAGCTGCCCTTCAGGACAACCTCTCTTAAAGCTGGTTGAAGGATGAATTTAAGAGGGGCAATGCTGGAGGTGGAGAAAGCAATTAGGACACTGTGAAGTTAAGGAAAGATGGAGAATGACTAACTGCACCTCAGCCTTGCCCGACCTTTTAGGGATCCAAACTCTTGATCCTAGGAGGGTAGGAGAAGAATCATTGTTTGGGCACAACTGATGCTAGACCAGCATTGTCACCGTTGCCAACAGTAAGCTGTGTCACCTGCCACGCATCTCTCTCCATCAGCCACAGGAACCTTTCATGTTCCTTGGAGTCCATGCTCTGTTCTGGCCCATACAGGCAGTTTCCTTTGCATGGAACAGTTTTCCCCATCCCCCTCTTTGCCTTCCCTACTTTTTCTTTAGAGAAGCCTTCCTGACTTTTCAGCCTAGAACTGAGCCCTTTTTACATGGCTTGTGCTGCCTGTACATCTCCTATGCAGCATTTACCAGGATTTCCAACAGTAAGTAATTGCTCTTAGTGCCAAAGCTGCTGCCTCACAAGACTGCAAGCTCCAGCCGAGCAGGGGCTGGGTGTGCCTTGCTCTCCATGGGACCCCGAGCACCCCCACACAGCACATCTTAGAGTCCGTGGATGTGCTGTAATTATTTGGGGGCAGCAATGAGCAGATGACTGGGGGAGGATTCAGCTGTTACTCTCAGGGGCCCAGGGACCCACAGGATACACCAGCTCCCTCCCTTCCATCCCTTTCTTGTGAGTCTTGTCCTTTGATTCCAATTTTCTGCAATCTGTCCCTCTGAAGTTGATCCATCTCAGTGGCAGGAGAACTGAGCACAAACATCTTTCAGTTCCTGGTGTTGAAAACAAACCATCCTGCATTGAATTGATCCTGGAGAGATTTCTCCAGGGTCCTTTCAGAAACCAGACACTCATTAGGACCCAGGAGATGCCAAAAATACCTTCCAATGGGCTCAGAAAGCAGATTTTTCTTTTTGAGGGTTTAGGTGTTTGGGGAATTTCAAATACTAATCTGCTTTAACAAATGGCAGTGTATTTAAAAATAAACCCTTCCATCTGTTTTAGTCATTTGGAAGCAGCTTTTACAACTGCTTCCAGCAGTCCTTGGGATGCATGTGAAATTATTTGGAATTGAGAGAACTAAAATACTTCAATATATTAGCAGTTCTTAAATGTGTTCTTTATCAACAGATGTTTGGGGAAATGAATACGAGTTGGCAGTTTATTCTAGGATAAAATCTTAAGTCTCTCTGCAAATCTTGGGGCCAGAACTGTTGAAACATTGGTCAAGGGAAAGCCTGTGATGACAATGAATAACCTGTATTCATTCAGCACATCTGAGATCGCAGCACTTTCAGTGTCTTATCTTACCAACTCCTTGACTGATTGGCATGGGGACTTTATTTTATTTTTCAATCTAGAGATAAGAAATCTGAGGTTCAGAGAGATTTAGTGACCTACCAAAGAACACACAGCAAGGAAGAAGCTGCGTTAAGGACTAGAACCTAAAGCCAAGTCCTGTGTTTCCCCACTCTATGATGCTGCCTCTCCAGGAATTTGGGACTCTCCTGGGGTCTCAAGGTGTAAGATAAAGAGCCGAAGCCTAAGATCAGATAGGCCTGCATGAAGATCCTAGTCTTGGAGAAAACACTTCACCTTATATTCTTCACGTATCAAATTAAATCAGTGTGATGAATTCTGTTTCCCAAGGTCTCGAGATATTGTCAGGACTGATGGTTTGCAAAGTGTCCTGCACAACATAGGAACTCAAGAAATCAAGCTCCTTCTTCCCTCTTCCCTTGCCAAGGGAAGGCAACTCCAGACAGAAGTATGTCCTAGGGTATTTCACCCGTTCTGGGGCTGGGTTGGAGGATGAAGGATGACTTGTTGCAAACATGCATCCTGTGGCTCTGTCCCTGCACAGTCTTAAGACAGGGAAGTCATGTCCTCTGTGGTATGATTCACGGACCCAGAAAACATTTCCCTTGCTGTCCTATGACAGCGCCCCAAGTGTGCATTCCTCAGGTGAACTCCTGGCCTCAGGAATCAGCCTCGAGCTAAATTTTCTGGTCTTGTTTTTTACTCCATTCCTGCATGAATACTGCATGAATCCTACATGAATCCTACACTCCAGGCTCACTAACTATCACCCCTTTGAGGAAATGCCGTGCCTTCCTCCAGGCCTTTTTGTCTCTGTTCTTTGTTCAGCATATCCAGTATCCACCTGGAAAGTTCCTGCTGTCCTTCAGGACTCAGCTGAAGTGAAGCCTCCAAGCCTTTCCTCGTCTCTTGAAATAGAAGGCAAGAATCTCACCTTAGTGAAAACACTTATATGTAGCAATTCTTAGGAACTGTGCCTTATTTTACATGCTTGTTATTTTTCTAACATCTCTCATCCCAATTCTACTATGACTAGGTGCTTGAAAACTTATATGAGTTTCATGCTTTTAGTGTTTCCTTAACACTTAGCACAGCACTTGGTTGAGAGACAATGCTGAGTTCCACTAAAGTGATGAGAGAGATGGTGGTTTGGGCTCAGAACACTGTTCTCTATTGTTTTTGCAGTATATCTCATAGTATGAGCATGCTATGCTTGTCTATTCAGAATTCACCAAGATATTCATGAGTTTTGATGCTTCTGTATATATCTTAGAATAAGTTTATTGAGGTTTTATTCTAATATTTTTGCTGGGAGTTTGAGTGACATAGACTTGGTCATTAATTTCAGAAAAAAAAAATCTACATTGTAATGATGTTAAGCCTTGCATTTACGAATCAGGTAAACACTGTAACCGTGAACATAGTATTTTTGCCTTGTTAGGTCTTTCATGCAGTTTTGAACATTTTTTAATAAAAGTTTTGTGAAATCATTGTGAGGTAAGTTCCCACACATACCGTCATCTGGTTGGTATTGTTGATGCTGTCTTCTTTTCTATTGTATTTTCCAGGTTGAAAATACTAGTGTTAGGAAATAAGTGGATTCAGCAATTTGCTGAGCTGTTTTGTCATGTCTAATGCTTTGCCTGTCGGTTTCTTTGGGTTTTCTATGAAGTTTCCTCATTATTCTGCAAATAATGGCAGGTTTATTTCTATACCTATTGAAGCAAAATGCTCAGTTGATATAAGAAGGAGACCCAGTACTAAAGCAGTTTAGTGGATAAATAAGTTCCTTTTTTTTTTTTTTTTTTTTTCTTTCTCTCTCTCTCATAACATCTGCCAAGGTGGGCAGTCCAGGTGTCTCTGGATCACTCAGGGCTCTGGTTTCTTCTAGATATTTCTCTGCTATTTCTTAAGTCCTTCCTCATCTGCATGGTTGAGTTTAGGCTGCCAGGCGTTCCAGATAGTAGGGAAGGGATGGAGAGGAAGGAGGACCACACCTGCCATCTTAGGGCTTTGCTGGCAAGGGGCACAATCCCTTTTCAGGTATGGTTACAAGCAGAACTGCATTTGATTTGCTTTTGTTCTTCATCACCTTTCTTGATCATGCTTGTTCATATTTTTATCACATTAGTCTACTTAAACAATGTTTTGCTTTTTTAAAATCTTCTCTATGGCTGTGTTTTCAGAAGTCTGTTTCACTGATGTCTTATATTATCTTCTACCTTCTCGTTTCTTTGGCTATCTATTGTTCCTTTAGCTTCTTAAGTTGAAAGTTAAACTCATTGCTTTCATTCTTTGTTTCTTGATCAATTTATTTCAAGCAATAATTTACCTTTTGACTATTTTATCAGCTACAGCCATGCAATTTTGAAAAGTAGCAATCTGTCATTTATTTATAATGTTTTATTTGTTGCATTATTTTCTTCTTAACCTAAGGATTTTTTTTAGACTTTAGATCCCTAGAATTTTTAAATTTTTATTCATCACTTTGGAATTTGATTTCCAATTTTATTACTTTATTATCGTAGAGCATGAGTTGGAAGATGCTGACTCTGAAATTCATTAGTACTTTCTCTGTGACCTAATACATTATCCATTTGTTGGCAGAAAAGTTATACAGTGTTATCAAAATCTATCTACCTATTTATGTATTTACTTATCTTTGCTTACTGAATTAGTTTCTGAGATTTGTATGTTAAAATCTCCAAGTAAAATTATGGATTTATCTATTTGTCCCTGTTGCAGTTGCTTAATATATTCTGAAACTATATCATCCCATTAACATAGGTTGCAATCATTTTTTTCTTCTTAATATATTGTTCCTTTTGCACATCTCTATTTGCCATTATGTAATTTATTTTCACCTTGTCCCATTTTGTCTCAAAAATGGGACCACAGGTTTTCCTTTCATTCATTTTTGCATTAAAAATTTTTGCATTAAAATTTTAATTTTGCATTAAAATTTTTTGCCCATTTATTTTCAAATTTTGTGTGTCAATAGACAATGCTGGAATTTTAAAAATGTGTCCTCCACACAGCATGATCTTTCAAACATATCAGTGAAATGATCTTATCCCAACTTGGATCCTTTCAGTGGCTCCTCATGTCTCCTAGAACTGACCCTATGCCACCCCCTACCCTCTAGGGCCCTGCAGGACCTTCCTGATACCTCCTCCTCACATTCCATGCTTCCCTAGCTCCCTCAGTCTGGCCACCCTGCCTTCTTTTAGCTCCTTCAGCATGCAGTCTTGCTCCTCCTGCCTGCAGGAATTGCCCCATTATTCCTGCGGACTCCATACACTTCCTAGATCTTTACATGGCTGTTTGCTGCTCACCTTTCAGGCCTCAGCCCAAACATTGCCTCTGCTTGGAGGCCTTTCCTAAGCCTGGACCTGAAGGATGCCCTGCCTGCCAGGTGACTGCTTGGAGCCTGCCCTCACCATCATTACCAAGCATCTTGTTTATTTATGATGTCAAACTCCATGATATCAGAGACCTCATCTGGTTTTCATTGCTACAGCCCCAGTCCCTGAGCAGTGTCTATTTAGTAGGTGTCCAGAAATATCTGCAGAAAGAAATTCTTGGAAGAATGAATAGCACAGCTATCACAAGTAATGTGCAGAAAATCTAGGCGAGACGTTTTTATAACAATCGTTCAGAATTTGGTCTTTCCTTCAATCCCTTAGACCCATCTTCAAGTTTCATGAGACACCCCCCAGAGTCATACACTCTGGTTTTTCTTAAGGCCACACCTAAAGAAGATGCTGAGCTGCTAACTGGCACCAGGTTTCTCTGGGTGATCTTTGCTCCTCTCTCTCTAGTTGTACATTTATTTGAGAATTTGAAACCCTCAGAGCTTCTGAATGAAGCACCCATCCCCCTCAACCCAGAAACTCTCCCTATGTGCTAAAGGTTAAATATTTATTAGGTTTATTTTAATCAGGAATAAATACATGATTTAGCAAAGTGTAATGCTTCCCATTTAGAAATCCCTCTGGTGCTCCCCAAACATTCCAATCACATTCTTCACAACAGAAAACAATACATAAGAACATAAGATGCTGTGCAGACATCTGGAGTTCAGGGGGTCACCTGCCTTATGCGGGAAGTCAATATCCACAGTGTTACATTCATTTCTCATACGTTGGCTGGTTCCTTTGAAATAGCCTTTTGGAATTGTTGGGGAAACCACAGATGTCTCCTTGTATAAACACACTGGAATCTATGATACAGAAAGTCGTGTAACTGCACATATACATACCACTAGCACGATGAGCTCAGATGGACGGAATGCTTATGTGAGCAGACAGACAGGGAGAGGTACTGCAAGCATGTTCCCCTCCTTCCCCAGAATCCCTTTGAAACCGGGAAACATGAGTCATAGATTCATCTGCAGCCCACTCTTTTCCTAGCAGGATTTGGATGGCAGCTTCTCCTTCTCTGGCTATACATTGTGTTTTCTCCCTTGTCTCTTAAAATTATGCGTGACATCATTAATCCACTTGAACTCCCCATCTTTCCTGGAGTTCAGCATTTTTCCTCATATGGATGCCAGACCCTTCTTAGAATAAAGTACTGCGTGAGTTAATTCTTTAGACTGCGTCCATTTCTTAAAAAAAAAAAATCCAGCTATTCTTACCTACCCGATCCAGCCAGCCCTTCCACTCTGAAGAGCAGCTGGAAAATGAGCTCCTGAGTGTCTCTCACCTGTCTCCAATTCCATCCTAAGCCATGAGCTGATTTCTCTTTTTACACATTTGTTTATACATTTTTTTTCGCTGTCTACACTGTGAACACCTCTGTTGGGGGTTGGGACTTATGCATCTTTTTTTTTTTTTTTGGCTTGCCTGACACCTTACACAGGACTTAATGCAATGCCTATTCAGGCAATAAATGAATAGTTGATGCATTCATACAGACAAGAATCCCAGCATCTCAGAGAAGCTCTGTCTGCGCTGCAAAGCCGTGACTGCAGACATCAGGGAAGCTGGTGCTGTTCTAGGCTCGTCCCCTTGATTTCCCTGCCAGCAGCCTTCCTCTCATTCTTCTGGCCCTCTGCAGAATCAGGGGGGCCATCTGACTTCCACCCACATGGCTTTGGTGTGGGAGCAGGCCAAAGGTATCTCCCATTTGAAGGCTAAGAAGTCCTTTGGGCTAATGTTTAGTGTCACGAAGTTCCTTTAAAAAGAGAGGAAATCATACCAGAGGTCCCTATGGATTGGTTAAAGTAGTTCCATTCAGGGCACCCATCTGCAAACCCAGACCTTCTGCCAGGCCACAGCTTTTGTTTCCTCTCCCTCTCAGGCTTGCCCATGCAGAAGTTCTCTCCAATGACCTCAGAGTACTATCTGGACAGGTGCAGTTCCTTGGAGAACAGTCCTGGTGCACTTTCTTGTGCGAGTGGCTTTGTCCTTCCCACACACACAATGTGTGCATACATACATGCTGGGCTTTTCCAAGCATCGCCTGACATGTCATGATCCAATGTTTCGTGATGCCACAGCCCTGATCAGACACCGGGGGGCGGGGGGGTTCCTTTGGTCACGATGTGGATAGAGAAGATCTGAATTTGAGTCTCCGTGTGGCTTCTCTTGGCTTTTAAAATATGTGAGGTTCCCGGGGATCAGGGAACCTTGCTTTTTGCAAGATCCCAGGCAATAGTTGGAACTTCTGTTCCTTTTGGGCATGAACCATTGTGTCTGTTCTTGGCTAGTCCTCAAAGTAAGGTGGTGATGAGAAGAATGAGCTCTTTCTCTTGCTGCCACTGTACATCAGGGAGACACTTTTCTTCTTTCGATCAAAGGAGGTGTTGTCCTCACTGGTCAGGGACAGATAAGAGGCTATGCTCTCTCGAAGGCCATAGCTGAAAAGGGATTCGTCTACCCCAAGTGGGTTCTCTGTTCCCTCAGGGTTCTCATGCAGTCTGTTGGTCAGAAGAAAAGGGGGCAGAGAAAGGGAAAAAAGAGAGTCACAGAGAGAGGAGGGGATAAAGGGCAAGAAAATGAGAACAGCAGGAAAAGAAAAACAAAAATCCTGGTGACTATTTCTCTAACTTATTATAATTTTTATTTATTTATTTTAAGATAGAGTCTCGCTCTGTTGCCCAGGCTGGAATGCAGTGGTGCAATCTCTGCTCACTGCAACCTCCGCCTCCCTGTCTCAAGTGATTCTCCCGCCTCAGCCTCCTGAGTAGCTGGGATTACAAGCATCCACCACCACACCCAGCTACTTTTTTGTATTTTGAGTAGAGACAGGGTTTCACCATGTTGGCCAGGCTGGGCTCAAACTCCTGACTTCAGGTGATCTGCCCACTTTGGCTTCCCAAAGTGCTAGGGTTACAGGCATGAGACACCGTGCCTGGCCCTAACTTATTCTAATTATTACCCTTACCTATTATTCTAACTACTCTAACTGCAATTATTCTAACCCATTATTTTAATTCTGGTTCTTACATTTGTGGGCCAAGTGATCTTGTACAAATCACTTAACCCATCTGAACCGCTCTTTTCTTGGATGGCTGATACTTCCAACTGTAAATTTTAGTAAAAATTAACTTTTGTTATTTACAAGAAAGAGTAGTTTTCTTCCTGTCTCGCATACTTTTGATCTCTGATTTTCTTTGATTTGCCAGTGGGATGTCTGGATTGATACTGAATTATTAAGATAACCCACAAATCCCGAACTACAGATATCCTTTAAAATTCACAGGCTGACAATGGAATAAACAGAACAAATCCATGAAATTTTTTTTTCTCTTAGAAAAAACAAAGAAGTCACTATAGGATTCTGCTGATGTGTTTAAGCTTTGTGAGTAGATTTTAAATAATATTAAATTTACACAGGATGTGTTAGTTTCTAGTATCCTAACAATCAGAAAAAGAAAAGTGGTATATTTCAGCTAGAATGTATACTGCTAGCATTGAATAAGGACTCAGTAAATGTTTGCAGAAACATGGGGAGCTGCCACACACATCGTGAGGCCTGAGGCTGCCCCTGCACCCAGGGATTCCCTTGGTCTACACTTGTGTGGGATGCTCACCCTCTAGTCTCAGCAGGGCTAGATGACCCTGGCCATGGTTTTCATGTACTAGGCACACATACTGTTTTGTGCTCACATGTTCACGGAGCACTTGCATGCGCACACACACACACACACACACACACACACACCCCATACTCACCTGGACATTCTCCTCCAGTCCACGGTCTTCTGACGCAAGGTGACAGGTGAGTTGGAGGCCCTCACTGCTGGGGCAGCCGTGCTTTGTGTCAGGCAGGGTGTGGTGAGCACACAGCACAGGCCATCAGCCACCTCTGAGGAGGAAGCAGACAGCCGGTCAGGGACCCTGGATATGCCTCAGCCAGTGTGGGGTTCGGGCCTGAGACACCCACCAGTGTAGCTCCCTGGCTGTTGCCATGGGAAACTGGACCTGAGATTTCAAAGGGGCATGGTAGGTAGTGGCAGTGCTGAAAGCCGTGTGCCCAACTGTTTGAGAAATGTAAGCGTGCCCTGGTATCCTCTGCACTTAGCCGGGCACGGGCAGAGAGAGAGGTTTAAGATCCAGTATCAACCAAGCTTGAATTTGAATTTTAGCTTTACCCGGATCGTAAATTACCAGGAACTTCTCTGAACTTTCCTTTCCTCAACTGCAGAATGAAAGAAATGAGGGAACAAGTGAGTGCCTGCAGAGGCCGCAGACTTCCAGGGTTTCCCACGAAGGCCCAATCCATTGACCTCACAGGGTGTGAGAATGGGGCTGCGTACAATACTGATCCCCACAATTGTGCATTTAGAATGGCACAGGTGGACTAAATACACCTCTAGGAGGAAAGATAAAAGAAACAATGAAAGAAGGAAGGAAAGGAGGGAGGGAGCAGAGGAGGAATGAAAGAGGGCGAGGAGGAAAAGCAAAGGTGAGAGGGAGAAGGAGGAAGAGGAGGAGGTGAAAATAGCACAAAAAGTAGAAGACACAGGAAGGGAGGGAAGAGAAAACAAAGATAAAGAGGGCAAAGAGAGAATGCAGACAAAGAATGAAAATAATCTCTCTTTCACTCTAGAGGCTCATGCACAAAAAGAATAAAAATTAAATAAACCTGTTTCTTTTTTCCCTTGTATGAAAATCTCTCTGTAAAACGTCTGACTCTCAGGGTCCCCCGTCTTTCCAGGTACATTACAAGGTAGCTTCTTTCTCTTGGAAGGCTTCTCCCTAGCCCATGTTATCATGAGAAAGACTTGATTCTGCTGTACTCAGCCATCTTAGAGATTGAGGAAATTCTGTGTAGTCTTGTTCAGGCTGAAAACCCCAGTGCTTCTGTGCCCCGGGGGGAGATGATGTGGCCAAGGGGGTGAGGTGCCACTGGCCTCCAGCAGGACTAAGCCACCCCTGGCCTCAGAGCCAATCCACCACCAGGTTTGCATGTGAAAAATGCGGCACCTAAAGTACACCATGCACGGTGGTTACTGGGAGAACAGAGTGCGTGGGGCGTAAATGTCACCCCTCTGACAGGCCCCACTTCCCATCTGATTTATGGAGTGCTCTCTGGGGCGTCCTTGCCAAAGAACAAAAGGAATTTGTAGCGGAAGAAGCACACGCAGCCTGTCACAGGGCAGGCAGGCCAGGAAGACCCTGTTACATGGTTTTCAGTCTGACTTCAACTGTGAACTCCAATGTCCACCCACACAGGTGCCCTTGGAGAAATGGGAGATGAGACCATGAATTTAGGGGGAGATTTAATTGGATGGAAATCTAAAATAATGACCTGTCATGGGTTGGAAATGGAAACGACCTCCCAGGTTATGAGGCGAGGAAGATGAAGCCAGATGCAGAGGCTGGAGAGATCAGCTGCAGTGTGCAGCACAGGCAGGGGACACTCCGTGAGTGTCCTTCCTTAGACAGGTTAATACTCAGCGTGAAAAATACATTTTGACAAAGAGCAAAAGAACCACCACTCATAAGCACATAACATGAGCCCAGCACTGAGCTAGCCTCAGCCCCTGGATCTCATTGAGGCCTTGATCAACTTGTGTGGTCAGTATTGTTTTTTGTTTTATTTTATTTTATTTTATTTTATTTTATTTATTTTTTTACAGACGGAGTCTTGCTCTGTCGCCAGGCTGGAGTGCAATGGCGCAATCTTGGCTCATTGCAACCTCCGCCTCCCATATTCAAGCGATTCTCCTGCCTCAGCCTCCCAAGTAGCTGGGATTACAGGCACATGCCACCATGCCTGGCTAACTTTTTCTATTTTTAGTAGAGACGGGGTTTCACCACATTGGCCGGGATGGTTTCAATCTCCTGACCTCGTGATCCACCCACCTCGGCCTCCCGAAGTGCTGAGATTACAGGCGTGAGCCA